>NC_132790.1:50014204-50315227 GCF_048418805.1 Vulpes vulpes | reverse complement strand
GGAGGCACTAGTCTTGAGGGCCGAGACTTTCCACTTACCTCTTATAACACTTCAGTCATGCAGCGAGCCTAGGCCTGTTATGAGCGAGGTGTACCTGCAGGCAGGATGTGGGAGGGACAGGCCATAAGCTCAACTCTCAGGAGCGTGTATGCCTAGGAGGCAGATGTCTGCTCCCCACTCATACAGGGGAGTTAGAACCTAGCTACACTCTCATTGAACAAGGACGTTGGCAATCGCTGTATTCCACTCAGATTGCCGTGAGGACAGGCCTGAGGCTTCCACACGCATTTCTCACCACCTGTCTGCACCTGACATGAGGATTTTGGCCGCTCGCCCACAGGGGTACCCGAGGCGGGAGGATCCTTCGTTGAGCTCAACTCTCCAAAGGTAGCATGCTCCGAATGCAGCTTTCCACTAGCTGCGTTCTTATGGCCGTGAGAACGCAGCAGCACTGGAAGTCAGGACGTTGCGTTTATACTGCTCTACTGCACCGAGTGACAGCACCATTGAGGCCTGCAGCTTGCCCCTTGAGTCCCATGAGCTTCTGACAAACATGTCTAGTGAGGATGTTCGTAACTCCATGTGCAGGCAGTGTGGAACTGGGAAGGACGGCAAGTCAGCTCATCGCACAGAAGGAAGTTCCCCTGAGAGAGAGCTTGCAACTAGGTACTCAGGGTTGGAAGTTAGTATGTACCACCCGTCTGAGGGAGGAAGTCGTCAGGAGTCACTGGATTGAGCTAAGAGACACTTGCCTCTCACAAAGCTTGAATCCCGTGTCCAACGAAATCCCTTGGCTGCAAAGGGTACAGGCGGTCAGCATGTGGGAGGTTGAAGCCATAAGCTCAACCCAAAGGAGTGTGCATGCCTTGGAGGCAGCTGTGTGCTAGGAGCGAGATTGACAAGCCAGTCACGTGGTTCTCTGTCTGCTAGTGTCCCGCGTAGAACGAAATGCTGTGCAAGCGAACCGTACAGGCATCAGGATGTGGGAGCGATAGGCCATAAGCTCAACTCTGAGAAGGGTGTAGGCTTTGCAGGCAGATGCCTGCCAGACGCTTATTGATGGAAGCTAGCACCGAGCTACACATTCATTGAACAAGGACGTTTGCAATGTCTGTATTGAGATCAGATACACTTGAGGAGAATCCTGTCACTTCCACATGCTTTTCACACAACCTCTTCCGGCGCCTAAAATAACGATGCTGCGACCTATACCTAGGGGCAGTTAGGATGCGGGTGGGTCCTGCCCTCACCTCAGCTCGCGCAAGGAAGCATGCCTAGAAGCCAGCTTTCAACTAGCTGCTTTCTTAGGGCATTGAGAACGTAGCAGTACTCTAAGCCAGGAGGTACCCAGAATACCACTCCACTGCAGCTGGAGACACCCTCCAGGTCGGCTGATTCCACTTGCGTCTCACAAGCCTCTGACAAACTGCTCTGGTGCAGATGTTCGAAACTCATTCTGCAGGCAGTGTGCAACTGTGAGGGACTGAGGGTGAGCTCAACTCTCCGAAGTAAGTTGCTTTTGGACAAAGCGTTCAGCTAGCTTCTCTCGTATGGCACTTAGGATGTAGCACCTGGCTCACACAGTTGAAATACTAGGAAACCGCTAGATTGAGCTTGGATGCACTAGTCTTGTGGGCCGGGACTTTCCACTGACCTCTCACAACACTTCAGTCACGCATCGGGGCTAGGCCTTTTAGGAGCGCGGTGTAGCTGCAGGCAGGATGTGGGAGGGACAGTCCATAAGCTCAACTCTCGGAAGTGTGTATGCTTTGCAGCCAGATGTCTGGAAGACACTTATTGATGGGTGCTAGGACCGAGCTACACTCTCATTGAACAAGGACGTTTGCAATGTCTGTATTGAGATCAGATACACTTGAGGAGAATCCTGTCACTTCCACATGCTTTTCACACAACCTCTTCCGGCGCCTAAAATAACGATGCTGCGACCTATACCTAGGGGCAGTTAGGATGCGGGTGGGTCCTGCCCTCACCTCAGCTCGCGCAAGGAAGCATGCCTAGAAGCCAGCTTTCAACTAGCTGCTTTCTTAGGGCATTGAGAACGTAGCAGTACTCTAAGCCAGGAGGTACCCAGAATACCACTCCACTGCAGCTGGAGACACCCTCCAGGTCGGCTGATTCCACTTGCGTCTCACAAGCCTCTGACAAACTGCTCTGGTGCAGATGTTCGAAACTCATTCTGCAGGCAGTGTGCAACTGTGAGGGACTGAGGGTGAGCTCAACTCTCCGAAGTAAGTTGCTTTTGGACAAGGCGTTCAGCTAGCTTCTCTCGTATGGCACTTAGGATGTAGCACCTGGCTCACACAGTTGAAATACTAGGAAACCGCTAGATTGAGCTTGGATGCACTAGTCTTGTGGGCCGGGACTTTCCACTTACCTCTCACAACACTTCAGTCACGCATCGGGGCTAGGCCTGTTAGGAGCGCGGTGTACCTGCAGGCAGGATGTGGGAGGGACAGTCCATAAGCTCAACTCTCGGAAGTGTGTATGCTTTGCAGCCAGATGTCTGGAAGACACTTATTGATGGGTGCTAGGACCGAGATACACTCTCATTGAACAAGGATGTTTGCAATGTCTGTATTGAGATCAGATACACTTGAGGAGAATCCTGTCACTTCCCCATGCTTTTCACACAACCTCTCCCGACGCCTTGCAAAAGGATGCTGGGACCTATGTCTCCAGGCAGGGTGCGGGAGGGTCCTGCCCTGACCTCAGCTCGCACACGGAAGCATGCCTACAGCCCCGCTTTCAACTAGCTGCGTTCTTAGGGCACTGAGAACGTAGCAGTACTCTCAGCCAGGAGGTACCCAGAATACCACTCCACTGCAGCTGGAGACACCCTCCAGGTCGGCTGATTCCACTTGTGTCTCACAAGCCTCTGAGAAACGGCTGTGGTGCTGATGTTCGAACCTCATTTGCAGGCAGTGTGCAACTGTGAGGGACTGAGGGTGAGCTAAACTCTCAGAAGTTATTTGCCTTGGGACTAGACGTCCAGCTAGCTTCTCTCGTATGGAACTTAGGATGTAACACCTGGCTAACATAGGAATTACTAGGTAATCGCTGGATTGAGCTTGGAGGCACTAGTCTTGAGGGCCGAGACTTTCCACTTACCTCTTATAACACTTCAGTCATGCAGCGAGCCTAGGCCTGTTATGAGCGAGGTGTACCTGCAGGCAGGATGTGGGAGGGACAGGCCATAAGCTCAACTCTCAGGAGCGTGTATGCCTAGGAGGCAGATGTCTGCTCCCCACTCATACAGGGGAGTTAGAACCTAGCTACACTCTCATTGAACAAGGACGTTGGCAATCGCTGTATTCCACTCAGATTGCCGTGAGGACAGGCCTGAGGCTTCCACACGCATTTCTCACCACCTGTCTGCACCTGACATGAGGATTTTGGCCGCTCGCCCACAGGGGTACCCGAGGCGGGAGGATCCTTCGTTGAGCTCAACTCTCCAAAGGTAGCATGCTCCGAATGCAGCTTTCCACTAGCTGCGTTCTTATGGCCGTGAGAACGCAGCAGCACTGGAAGTCAGGACGTTGCGTTTATACTGCTCTACTGCACCGAGTGACAGCACCATTGAGGCCTGCAGCTTGCCCCTTGAGTCCCATGAGCTTCTGACAAACATGTCTAGTGAGGATGTTCGTAACTCCATGTGCAGGCAGTGTGGAACTGGGAAGGACGGCAAGTCAGCTCATCGCACAGAAGGAAGTTCCCCTGAGAGAGAGCTTGCAACTAGGTACTCAGGGTTGGAAGTTAGTATGTACCACCCGTCTGAGGGAGGAAGTCGTCAGAAGTCACTGGATTGAGCTAAGAGACACTTGCCTCTCACAAAGCTTGAATCCCATGTCCAACGAAATCCCTTGGCTGCAAAGGGTACAGGCGGTCAGCATGTGGGAGGTTGAAGCCATAAGCTCAACCCAAAGGAGTGTGCATGCCTTGGAGGCAGCTGTGTGCTAGGAGCGAGATTGACAAGCCAGTCACGTGGTTCTCTGTCTGCTAGTGTCCCGCGTAGAACGAAATGCTGTGCAAGCGAACCGTACAGGCATCAGGATGTGGGAGCGATAGGCCATAAGCTCAACTCTGAGAAGGGTGTAGGCTTTGCAGGCAGATGCCTGCCAGACGCTTATTGATGGAAGCTAGCACCGAGCTACACATTCATTGAACAAGGACGTTTGCAATGTCTGTATTGAGATCAGATACACTTGAGGAGAATCCTGTCACTTCCACATGCTTTTCACACAACCTCTTCCGGCGCCTAAAATAACGATGCTGCGACCTATACCTAGGGGCAGTTAGGATGCGGGTGGGTCCTGCCCTCACCTCAGCTCGCGCAAGGAAGCATGCCTAGAAGCCAGCTTTCAACTAGCTGCTTTCTTAGGGCATTGAGAACGTAGCAGTACTCTAAGCCAGGAGGTACCCAGAATACCACTCCACTGCAGCTGGAGACACCCTCCAGGTCGGCTGATTCCACTTGCGTCTCACAAGCCTCTGACAAACTGCTCTGGTGCAGATGTTCGAAACTCATTCTGCAGGCAGTGTGCAACTGTGAGGGACTGAGGGTGAGCTCAACTCTCCGAAGTAAGTTGCTTTTGGACAAAGCGTTCAGCTAGCTTCTCTCGTATGGCACTTAGGATGTAGCACCTGGCTCACACAGTTGAAATACTAGGAAACCGCTAGATTGAGCTTGGATGCACTAGTCTTGTGGGCCGGGACTTTCCACTGACCTCTCACAACACTTCAGTCACGCATCGGGGCTAGGCCTTTTAGGAGCGCGGTGTAGCTGCAGGCAGGATGTGGGAGGGACAGTCCATAAGCTCAACTCTCGGAAGTGTGTATGCTTTGCAGCCAGATGTCTGGAAGACACTTATTGATGGGTGCTAGGACCGAGCTACACTCTCATTGAACAAGGACGTTTGCAATGTCTGTATTGAGATCAGATACACTTGAGGAGAATCCTGTCACTTCCACATGCTTTTCACACAACCTCTTCCGGCGCCTAAAATAACGATGCTGCGACCTATACCTAGGGGCAGTTAGGATGCGGGTGGTTCCTGCCCTCACCTCAGCTCGCGCAAGGAAGCATGCCTAGAAGCCAGCTTTCAACTAGCTGCTTTCTTAGGGCATTGAGAACGTAGCAGTACTCTAAGCCAGGAGGTACCCAGAATACCACTCCACTGCAGCTGGAGACACCCTCCAGGTCGGCTGATTCCACTTGCGTCTCACAAGCCTCTGACAAACTGCTCTGGTGCGGATGTTCGAAACTCATTCTGCAGGCAGTGTGCAACTGTGAGGGACTGAGGGTGAGCTCAACTCTCCGAAGTAAGTTGCTTTTGGACAAGGCGTTCAGCTAGCTTCTCTCGTATGGCACTTAGGATGTAGCACCTGGCTCACACAGTTGAAATACTAGGAAACCGCTAGATTGAGCTTGGATGCACTAGTCTTGTGGGCCGGGACTTTCCACTTACCTCTCACAACACTTCAGTCACGCATCGGGGCTAGGCCTGTTAGGAGCGCGGTGTACCTGCAGGCAGGATGTGGGAGGGACAGTCCATAAGCTCAACTCTCGGAAGTGTGTATGCTTTGCAGCCAGATGTCTGGAAGACACTTATTGATGGGTGCTAGGACCGAGCTACACTCTCATTGAACAAGGATGTTTGCAATGTCTGTATTGAGATCAGATACACTTGAGGAGAATCCTGTCACTTCCACATGCTTTTCACACAACCTCTTCCGACGCCTTGCAAAAGGATGCTGGGACCTATGTCTCCAGGCAGGGTGCGGGAGGGTCCTGCCCTGCCCTCAGCTCGCACACGGAAGCATGCCTACAGCCCCGCTTTCAACTAGCTGCGTTCTTAGGGCACTGAGAACGTAGCAGTACTCTCAGCCAGGAGGTACCCAGAATACCACTCCACTGCAGCTGGAGACACCCTCCAGGTCGGCTGATTCCACTTGTGTCTCACAAGCCTCTGAGAAACGGCTGTGGTGCTGATGTTCGAACCTCATTTGCAGGCAGTGTGCAACTGTGAGAGACTGAGGGTGAGCTAAACTCTCAGAAGTTATTTGCCTTGGGACTAGACGTCCAGCTAGCTTCTCTCGTATGGAACTTAGGATGTAACACCTGGCTAACATAGGAATTACTAGGTAATCGCTGGATTGAGCTTGGAGGCACTAGTCTTGAGGGCCGAGACTTTCCACTTGCCTCTTATAACACTTCAGTCATGCAGCGAGCCTAGGCCTGTTATGAGCGAGGTGTACCTGCAGGCAGGATGTGGGAGGGACAGGCCATAAGCTCAACTCTCAGGAGCGTGTATGCCTAGGAGGCAGATGTCTGCTCCCCACTCATACAGGGGAGTTAGAACCTAGCTACACTCTCATTGAACAAGGACGTTGGCAATCGCTGTATTCCACTCAGATTGCCGTGAGGACAGGCCTGAGGCTTCCACACGCATTTCTCACCACCTGTCTGCACCTGACATGAGGATTTTGGCCGCTCGCCCACAGGGGTACCCGAGGCGGGAGGATCCTTCGTTGAGCTCAACTCTCCAAAGGTAGCATGCTCCGAATGCAGCTTTCCACTAGCTGCGTTCTTATGGCCGTGAGAACGCAGCAGCACTGGAAGTCAGGACGTTGCGTTTATACTGCTCTACTGCACCGAGTGACAGCACCATTGAGGCCTGCAGCTTGCCCCTTGAGTCCCATGAGCTTCTGACAAACATGTCTAGTGAGGATGTTCGTAACTCCATGTGCAGGCAGTGTGGAACTGGGAAGGACGGCAAGTCAGCTCATCGCACAGAAGGAAGTTCCCCTGAGAGAGAGCTTGCAACTAGGTACTCAGGGTTGGAAGTTAGTATGTACCACCCATCTGAGGGAGGAAGTCGTCAGAAGTCACTGGATTGAGCTAAGAGACACTTGCCTCTCACAAAGCTTGAATCCTGTGTCCAACGAAATCCCTTGGCTGCAAAGGGTACAGGCGGTCAGCATGTGGGAGGTTGAAGCCATAAGCTCAACCCAAAGGAGTGTGCATGCCTTGGAGGCAGCTGTGTGCTAGGAGCGAGATTGACAAGCCAGTCACGTGGTTCTCTGTCTGCTAGTGTCCCGCGTAGAACGAAATGCTGTGCAAGCGAACCGTACAGGCATCAGGATGTGGGAGCGATAGGCCATAAGCTCAACTCTGAGAAGGGTGTAGGCTTTGCAGGCAGATGCCTGCCAGACGCTTATTGATGGAAGCTAGCACCGAGCTACACATTCATTGAACAAGGACGTTTGCAATGTCTGTATTGAGATCAGATACAATTGAGGAGAATCCTGTCACTTCCACATGCTTTTCACACAACCTCTTCCGGCGCCTAAAATAACGATGCTGCGACCTATACCTAGGGGCAGTTAGGATGCGGGTGGGTCCTGCCCTCACCTCAGCTCGCGCAAGGAAGCATGCCTAGAAGCCAGCTTTCAACTAGCTGCTTTCTTAGGGCATTGAGAACGTAGCAGTACTCTAAGCCAGGAGGTACCCAGAATACCACTCCACTGCAGCTGGAGACACCCTCCAGGTCGGCTGATTCCACTTGCGTCTCACAAGCCTCTGACAAACTGCTCTGGTGCAGATGTTCGAAACTCATTCTGCAGGCAGTGTGCAACTGTGAGGGACTGAGGGTGAGCTCAACTCTCCGAAGTAAGTTGCTTTTGGACAAAGCGTTCAGCTAGCTTCTCTCGTATGGCACTTAGGATGTAGCACCTGGCTCACACAGTTGAAATACTAGGAAACCGCTAGATTGAGCTTGGATGCACTAGTCTTGTGGGCCGGGACTTTCCACTGACCTCTCACAACACTTCAGTCACGCATCGGGGCTAGGCCTTTTAGGAGCGCGGTGTAGCTGCAGGCAGGATGTGGGAGGGACAGTCCATAAGCTCAACTCTCGGAAGTGTGTATGCTTTGCAGCCAGATGTCTGGAAGACACTTATTGATGGGTGCTAGGACCGAGCTACACTCTCATTCAACAAGGATGTTTGCAATGTCTGTATTGAGATCAGATACACTTGAGGAGAATCCTGTCACTTCCACATGCTTTTCACACAACCTCTTCCGGCGCCTAAAATAACGATGCTGCGACCTATACCTAGGGGCAGTTAGGATGCGGGTGGGTCCTGCCCTCACCTCAGCTCGCGCAAGGAAGCATGCCTAGAAGCCAGCTTTCAACTAGCTGCTTTCTTAGGGCATTGAGAACGTAGCAGTACTCTAAGCCAGGAGGTACCCAGAATACCACTCCACTGCAGCTGGAGACACCCTCCAGGTCGGCTGATTCCACTTGCGTCTCACAAGCCTCTGACAAACTGCTCTGGTGCAGATGTTCGAAACTCATTCTGCAGGCAGTGTGCAACTGTGAGGGACTGAGGGTGAGCTCAACTCTCCGAAGTAAGTTGCTTTTGGACAAGGCGTTCAGCTAGCTTCTCTCGTATGGCACTTAGGATGTAGCACCTGGCTCACACAGTTGAAATACTAGGAAACCGCTAGATTGAGCTTGGATGCACTAGTCTTGTGGGCCGGGACTTTCCACTTACCTCTCACAACACTTCAGTCACGCATCGGGGCTAGGCCTGTTAGGAGCGCGGTGTACCTGCAGGCAGGATGTGGGAGGGACAGTCCATAAGCTCAACTCTCGGAAGTGTGTATGCTTTGCAGCCAGATGTCTGGAAGACACTTATTGATGGGTGCTAGGACCGAGATACACTCTCATTGAACAAGGATGTTTGCAATGTCTGTATTGAGATCAGATACACTTGAGGAGAATCCTGTCACTTCCCCATGCTTTTCACACAACCTCTCCCGACGCCTTGCAAAAGGATGCTGGGACCTATGTCTCCAGGCAGGGTGCGGGAGGGTCCTGCCCTGACCTCAGCTCGCACACGGAAGCATGCCTACAGCCCCGCTTTCAACTAGCTGCGTTCTTAGGGCACTGAGAACGTAGCAGTACTCTCAGCCAGGAGGTACCCAGAATACCACTCCACTGCAGCTGGAGACACCCTCCAGGTCGGCTGATTCCACTTGTGTCTCACAAGCCTCTGAGAAACGGCTGTGGTGCTGATGTTCGAACCTCATTTGCAGGCAGTGTGCAACTGTGAGGGACTGAGGGTGAGCTAAACTCTCAGAAGTTATTTGCCTTGGGACTAGACGTCCAGCTAGCTTCTCTCGTATGGAACTTAGGATGTAACACCTGGCTAACATAGGAATTACTAGGTAATCGCTGGATTGAGCTTGGAGGCACTAGTCTTGAGGGCCGAGACTTTCCACTTACCTCTTATAACACTTCAGTCATGCAGCGAGCCTAGGCCTGTTATGAGCGAGGTGTACCTGCAGGCAGGATGTGGGAGGGACAGGCCATAAGCTCAACTCTCAGGAGCGTGTATGCCTAGGAGGCAGATGTCTGCTCCCCACTCATACAGGGGAGTTAGAACCTAGCTACACTCTCATTGAACAAGGACGTTGGCAATCGCTGTATTCAACTCAGATTGCCGTGAGGACAGGCCTGAGGCTTCCACACGCATTTCTCACCACCTGTCTGCACCTGACATGAGGATTTTGGCCGCTCGCCCACAGGGGTACCCGAGGCGGGAGGATCCTTCGTTGAGCTCAACTCTCCAATGGTAGCATGCTCCGAATGCAGCTTTCCACTAGCTGCGTTCTTATGGCCGTGAGAACGCAGCAGCACTGGAAGTCAGGACGTTGCGTTTATACTGCTCTACTGCACCGAGTGACAGCACCATTGAGGCCTGCAGCTTGCCCCTTGAGTCCCATGAGCTTCTGACAAACATGTCTAGTGAGGATGTTCGTAACTCCATGTGCAGGCAGTGTGGAACTGGGAAGGACGGCAAGTCAGCTCATCGCACAGAAGGAAGTTCCCCTGAGAGAGAGCTTGCAACTAGGTACTCAGGGTTGGAAGTTAGTATGTACCACCCGTCTGAGGGAGGAAGTCGTCAGAAGTCACTGGATTGAGCTAAGAGACACTTGCCTCTCACAAAGCTTGAATCCCGTGTCCAACGAAATCCCTTGGCTGCAAAGGGTACAGGCGGTCAGCATGTGGGAGGTTGAAGCCATAAGCTCAACCCAAAGGAGTGTGCATGCCTTGGAGGCAGCTGTGTGCTAGGAGCGAGATTGACAAGCCAGTCACGTGGTTCTCTGTCTGCTAGTGTCCCGCGTAGAACGAAATGCTGTGCAAGCGAACCGTACAGGCATCAGGATGTGGGAGCGATAGGCCATAAGCTCAACTCTGAGAAGGGTGTAGGCTTTGCAGGCAGATGCCTGCCAGACGCTTATTGATGGAAGCTAGCACCGAGCTACACATTCATTGAACAAGGACGTTTGCAATGTCTGTATTGAGATCAGATACACTTGAGGAGAATCCTGTCACTTCCACATGCTTTTCACACAACCTCTTCCGGCGCCTAAAATAACGATGCTGCGACCTATACCTAGGGGCAGTTAGGATGCGGGTGGTTCCTGCCCTCACCTCAGCTCGCGCAAGGAAGCATGCCTAGAAGCCAGCTTTCAACTAGCTGCTTTCTTAGGGCATTGAGAACGTAGCAGTACTCTAAGCCAGGAGGTACCCAGAATACCACTCCACTGCAGCTGGAGACACCCTCCAGGTCGGCTGATTCCACTTGCGTCTCACAAGCCTCTGACAAACTGCTCTGGTGCAGATGTTCGAAACTCATTCTGCAGGCAGTGTGCAACTGTGAGGGACTGAGGGTGAGCTCAACTCTCCGAAGTAAGTTGCTTTTGGACAAAGCGTTCAGCTAGCTTCTCTCGTATGGCACTTAGGATGTAGCACCTGGCTCACACAGTTGAAATACTAGGAAACCGCTAGATTGAGCTTGGATGCACTAGTCTTGTGGGCCGGGACTTTCCACTGACCTCTCACAACACTTCAGTCACGCATCGGGGCTAGGCCTTTTAGGAGCGCGGTGTAGCTGCAGGCAGGATGTGGGAGGGACAGTCCATAAGCTCAACTCTCGGAAGTGTGTATGCTTTGCAGCCAGATGTCTGGAAGACACTTATTGATGGGTGCTAGGACCGAGCTACACTCTCATTCAACAAGGATGTTTGCAATGTCTGTATTGAGATCAGATACACTTGAGGAGAATCCTGTCACTTCCACATGCTTTTCACACAACCTCTTCCGGCGCCTAAAATAACGATGCTGCGACCTATACCTAGGGGCAGTTAGGATGCGGGTGGGTCCTGCCCTCACCTCAGCTCGCGCAAGGAAGCATGCGTAGAAGCCAGCTTTCAACTAGCTGCTTTCTTAGGGCATTGAGAACGTAGCAGTACTCTAAGCCAGGAGGTACCCAGAATACCACTCCACTGCAGCTGGAGACACCCTCCAGGTCGGCTGATTCCACTTGCGTCTCACAAGCCTCTGACAAACTGCTCTGGTGCAGATGTTCGAAACTCATTCTGCAGGCAGTGTGCAACTGTGAGGGACTGAGGGTGAGCTCAACTCTCCGAAGTAAGTTGCTTTTGGACAAGGCGTTCAGCTAGCTTCTCTCGTATGGCACTTAGGATGTAGCACCTGGCTCACACAGTTGAAATACTAGGAAACCGCTAGATTGAGCTTGGATGCACTAGTCTTGTGGGCCGGGACTTTCCACTTACCTCTCACAACACTTCAGTCACGCATCGGGGCTAGGCCTGTTAGGAGCGCGGTGTACCTGCAGGCAGGATGTGGGAGGGACAGTCCATAAGCTCAACTCTCGGAAGTGTGTATGCTTTGCAGCCAGATGTCTGGAAGACACTTATTGATGGGTGCTAGGACCGAGATACACTCTCATTGAACAAGGATGTTTGCAATGTCTGTATTGAGATCAGATACACTTGAGGAGAATCCTGTCACTTCCCCATGCTTTTCACACAACCTCTTCCGACGCCTTGCAAAAGGATGCTGGGACCTATGTCTCCAGGCAGGGTGCGGGAGGGTCCTGCCCTGACCTCAGCTCGCACACGGAAGCATGCCTACAGCCCCGCTTTCAACTAGCTGCGTTCTTAGGGCACTGAGAACGTAGCAGTACTCTCAGCCAGGAGGTACCCAGAATACCACTCCACTGCAGCTGGAGACACCCTCCAGGTCGGCTGATTCCACTTGTGTCTCACAAGCCTCTGAGAAACGGCTGTGGTGCTGATGTTCGAACCTCATTTGCAGGCAGTGTGCAACTGTGAGGGACTGAGGGTGAGCTAAACTCTCAGAAGTTATTTGCCTTGGGACTAGACGTCCAGCTAGCTTCTCTCGTATGGAACTTAGGATGTAACACCTGGCTAACATAGGAATTACTAGGTAATCGCTGGATTGAGCTTGGAGGCACTAGTCTTGAGGGCCGAGACTTTCCACTTACCTCTTATAACACTTCAGTCATGCAGCGAGCCTAGGCCTGTTATGAGCGAGGTGTACCTGCAGGCAGGATGTGGGAGGGACAGGCCATAAGCTCAACTCTCAGGAGCGTGTATGCCTAGGAGGCAGATGTCTGCTCCCCACTCATACAGGGGAGTTAGAACCTAGCTACACTCTCATTGAACAAGGACGTTGGCAATCGCTGTATTCCACTCAGATTGCCGTGAGGACAGGCCTGAGGCTTCCACACGCATTTCTCACCACCTGTCTGCACCTGACATGAGGATTTTGGCCGCTCGCCCACAGGGGTACCCGAGGCGGGAGGATCCTTTGTTGAGCTCAACTCTCCAAAGGTAGCATGCTCCGAATGCAGCTTTCCACTAGCTGCGTTCTTATGGCCGTGAGAACGCAGCAGCACTGGAAGTCAGGACGTTGCGTTTATACTGCTCTACTGCACCGAGTGACAGCACCATTGAGGCCTGCAGCTTGCCCCTTGAGTCCCATGAGCTTCTGACAAACATGTCTAGTGAGGATGTTCGTAACTCCATGTGCAGGCAGTGTGGAACTGGGAAGGACGGCAAGTCAGCTCATCGCACAGAAGGAAGTTCCCCTGAGAGAGAGCTTGCAACTAGGTACTCAGGGTTGGAAGTTAGTATGTACCACCCATCTGAGGGAGGAAGTCGTCAGGAGTCACTGGATTGAGCTAAGAGACACTTGCCTCTCACAAAGCTTGAATCCCGTGTCCAACGAAATCCCTTGGCTGCAAAGGGTACAGGCGGTCAGCATGTGGGAGGTTGAAGCCATAAGCTCAACCCAAAGGAGTGTGCATGCCTTGGAGGCAGCTGTGTGCTAGGAGCGAGATTGACAAGCCAGTCACGTGGTTCTCTGTCTGCTAGTGTCCCGCGTAGAACGAAATGCTGTGCAAGCGAACCGTACAGGCATCAGGATGTGGGAGCGATAGGCCATAAGCTCAACTCTGAGAAGGGTGTAGGCTTTGCAGGCAGATGCCTGCCAGACGCTTATTGATGGAAGCTAGCACCGAGCTACACATTCATTGAACAAGGACGTTTGCAATGTCTGTATTGAGATCAGATACACTTGAGGAGAATCCTGTCACTTCCACATGCTTTTCACACAACCTCTTCCGGCGCCTAAAATAACGATGCTGCGACCTATACCTAGGGGCAGTTAGGATGCGGGTGGGTCCTGCCCTCACCTCAGCTCGCGCAAGGAAGCATGCCTAGAAGCCAGCTTTCAACTAGCTGCTTTCTTAGGGCATTGAGAACGTAGCAGTACTCTAAGCCAGGAGGTACCCAGAATACCACTCCACTGCAGCTGGAGACACCCTCCAGGTCGGCTGATTCCACTTGCGTCTCACAAGCCTCTGACAAACTGCTCTGGTGCAGATGTTCGAAACTCATTCTGCAGGCAGTGTGCAACTGTGAGGGACTGAGGGTGAGCTCAACTCTCCGAAGTAAGTTGCTTTTGGACAAAGCGTTCAGCTAGCTTCTCTCGTATGGCACTTAGGATGTAGCACCTGGCTCACACAGTTGAAATACTAGGAAACCGCTAGATTGAGCTTGGATGCACTAGTCTTGTGGGCCGGGACTTTCCACTGACCTCTCACAACACTTCAGTCACGCATCGGGGCTAGGCCTTTTAGGAGCGCGGTGTAGCTGCAGGCAGGATGTGGGAGGGACAGTCCATAAGCTCAACTCTCGGAAGTGTGTATGCTTTGCAGCCAGATGTCTGGAAGACACTTATTGATGGGTGCTAGGACCGAGCTACACTCTCATTGAACAAGGATGTTTGCAATGTCTGTATTGAGATCAGATACACTTGAGGAGAATCCTGTCACTTCCACATGCTTTTCACACAACCTCTTCCGGCGCCTAAAATAACGATGCTGCGACCTATACCTAGCGGCAGTTAGGATGCGGGTGGGTCCTGCCCTCACCTCAGCTCGCGCAAGGAAGCATGCCTAGAAGCCAGCTTTCAACTAGCTGCTTTCTTAGGGCATTGAGAACGTAGCAGTACTCTAAGCCAGGAGGTACCCAGAATACCACTCCACTGCAGCTGGAGACACCCTCCAGGTCGGCTGATTCCACTTGCGTCTCACAAGCCTCTGACAAACTGCTCTGGTGCAGATGTTCGAAACTCATTCTGCAGGCAGTGTGCAACTGTGAGGGACTGAGGGTGAGCTCAACTCTCCGAAGTAAGTTGCTTTTGGACAAGGCGTTCAGCTAGCTTCTCTCGTATGGCACTTAGGATGTAGCACCTGGCTCACACAGTTGAAATACTAGGAAACCGCTAGATTGAGCTTGGATGCACTAGTCTTGTGGGCCGGGACTTTCCACTTACCTCTCACAACACTTCAGTCACGCATCGGGGCTAGGCCTGTTAGGAGCGCGGTGTACCTGCAGGCAGGATGTGGGAGGGACAGTCCATAAGCTCAACTCTCGGAAGTGTGTATGCTTTGCAGCCAGATGTCTGGAAGACACTTATTGATGGGTGCTAGGACCGAGCTACACTCTCATTGAACAAGGATGTTTGCAATGTCTGTATTGAGATCAGATACACTTGAGGAGAATCCTGTCACTTCCACATGCTTTTCACACAACCTCTTCCGACGCCTTGCAAAAGGATGCTGGGACCTATGTCTCCAGGCAGGGTGCGGGAGGGTCCTGCCCTGCCCTCAGCTCGCACACGGAAGCATGCCTACAGCCCCGCTTTCAACTAGCTGCGTTCTTAGGGCACTGAGAACGTAGCAGTACTCTCAGCCAGGAGGTACCCAGAATACCACTCCACTGCAGCTGGAGACACCCTCCAGGTCGGCTGATTCCACTTGCGTCTCACAAGCCTCTGACAAACTGCTCTGGTGCAGATGTTCGAAACTCATTCTGCAGGCAGTGTGCAACTGTGAGGGACTGAGGGTGAGCTCAACTCTCCGAAGTAAGTTGCTTTTGGACAAAGCGTTCAGCTAGCTTCTCTCGTATGGCACTTAGGATGTAGCACCTGGCTCACACAGTTGAAATACTAGGAAACCGCTAGATTGAGCTTGGATGCACTAGTCTTGTGGGCCGGGACTTTCCACTGACCTCTCACAACACTTCAGTCACGCATCGGGGCTAGGCCTTTTAGGAGCGCGGTGTAGCTGCAGGCAGGATGTGGGAGGGACAGTCCATAAGCTCAACTCTCGGAAGTGTGTATGCTTTGCAGCCAGATGTCTGGAAGACACTTATTGATGGGTGCTAGGACCGAGCTACACTCTCATTCAACAAGGATGTTTGCAATGTCTGTATTGAGATCAGATACACTTGAGGAGAATCCTGTCACTTCCACATGCTTTTCACACAACCTCTTCCGGCGCCTAAAATAACGATGCTGCGACCTATACCTAGCGGCAGTTAGGATGCGGGTGGGTCCTGCCCTCACCTCAGCTCGCGCAAGGAAGCATGCCTAGAAGCCAGCTTTCAACTAGCTGCTTTCTTAGGGCATTGAGAACGTAGCAGTACTCTAAGCCAGGAGGTACCCAGAATACCACTCCACTGCAGCTGGAGACACCCTCCAGGTCGGCTGATTCCACTTGCGTCTCACAAGCCTCTGACAAACTGCTCTGGTGCAGATGTTCGAAACTCATTCTGCAGGCAGTGTGCAACTGTGAGGGACTGAGGGTGAGCTCAACTCTCCGAAGTAAGTTGCTTTTGGACAAGGCGTTCAGCTAGCTTCTCTCGTATGGCACTTAGGATGTAGCACCTGGCTCACACAGTTGAAATACTAGGAAACCGCTAGATTGAGCTTGGATGCACTAGTCTTGTGGGCCGGGACTTTCCACTTACCTCTCACAACACTTCAGTCACGCATCGGGGCTAGGCCTGTTAGGAGCGCGGTGTACCTGCAGGCAGGATGTGGGAGGGACAGTCCATAAGCTCAACTCTCGGAAGTGTGTATGCTTTGCAGCCAGATGTCTGGAAGACACTTATTGATGGGTGCTAGGACCGAGCTACACTCTCATTGAACAAGGATGTTTGCAATGTCTGTATTGAGATCAGATACACTTGAGGAGAATCCTGTCACTTCCACATGCTTTTCACACAACCTCTTCCGACGCCTTGCAAAAGGATGCTGGGACCTATGTCTCCAGGCAGGGTGCGGGAGGGTCCTGCCCTGCCCTCAGCTCGCACACGGAAGCATGCCTACAGCCCCGCTTTCAACTAGCTGCGTTCTTAGGGCACTGAGAACGTAGCAGTACTCTCAGCCAGGAGGTACCCAGAATACCACTCCACTGCAGCTGGAGACACCCTCCAGGTCGGCTGATTCCACTTGTGTCTCACAAGCCTCTGAGAAACGGCTGTGGTGCTGATGTTCGAACCTCATTTGCAGGCAGTGTGCAACTGTGAGGGACTGAGGGTGAGCTAAACTCTCAGAAGTTATTTGCCTTGGGACTAGACGTCCAGCTAGCTTCTCTCGTATGGAACTTAGGATGTAACACCTGGCTAACATAGGAATTACTAGGTAATCGCTGGATTGAGCTTGGAGGCACTAGTCTTGAGGGCCGAGACTTTCCACTTACCTCTTATAACACTTCAGTCATGCAGCGAGCCTAGGCCTGTTATGAGCGAGGTGTACCTGCAGGCAGGATGTGGGAGGGACAGGCCATAAGCTCAACTCTCAGGAGCGTGTATGCCTAGGAGGCAGATGTCTGCTCCCCACTCATACAGGGGAGTTAGAACCTAGCTACACTCTCATTGAACAAGGACGTTGGCAATCGCTGTATTCCACTCAGATTGCCGTGAGGACAGGCCTGAGGCTTCCACACGCATTTCTCACCACCTGTCTGCACCTGACATGAGGATTTTGGCCGCTCGCCCACAGGGGTACCCGAGGCGGGAGGATCCTTCGTTGAGCTCAACTCTCCAAAGGTAGCATGCTCCGAATGCAGCTTTCCACTAGCTGCGTTCTTATGGCCGTGAGAACGCAGCAGCACTGGAAGTCAGGACGTTGCGTTTATACTGCTCTACTGCACCGAGTGACAGCACCATTGAGGCCTGCAGCTTGCCCCTTGAGTCCCATGAGCTTCTGACAAACATGTCTAGTGAGGATGTTCGTAACTCCATGTGCAGGCAGTGTGGAACTGGGAAGGACGGCAAGTCAGCTCATCGCACAGAAGGAAGTTCCCCTGAGAGAGAGCTTGCAACTAGGTACTCAGGGTTGGAAGTTAGTATGTACCACCCATCTGAGGGAGGAAGTCGTCAGAAGTCACTGGATTGAGCTAAGAGACACTTGCCTCTCACAAAGCTTGAATCCCGTGTCCAACGAAATCCCTTGGCTGCAAAGGGTACAGGCGGTCAGCATGTGGGAGGTTGAAGCCATAAGCTCAACCCAAAGGAGTGTGCATGCCTTGGAGGCAGCTGTGTGCTAGGAGCGAGATTGACAAGCCAGTCACGTGGTTCTCTGTCTGCTAGTGTCCCGCGTAGAACGAAATGCTGTGCAAGCGAACCGTACAGGCATCAGGATGTGGGAGCGATAGGCCATAAGCTCAACTCTGAGAAGGGTGTAGGCTTTGCAGGCAGATGCCTGCCAGACGCTTATTGATGGAAGCTAGCACCGAGCTACACATTCATTGAACAAGGACGTTTGCAATGTCTGTATTGAGATCAGATACACTTGAGGAGAATCCTGTCACTTCCACATGCTTTTCACACAACCTCTTCCGGCGCCTAAAATAACGATGCTGCGACCTATACCTAGGGGCAGTTAGGATGCGGGTGGGTCCTGCCCTCACCTCAGCTCGCGCAAGGAAGCATGCCTAGAAGCCAGCTTTCAACTAGCTGCTTTCTTAGGGCATTGAGAACGTAGCAGTACTCTAAGCCAGGAGGTACCCAGAATACCACTCCACTGCAGCTGGAGACACCCTCCAGGTCGGCTGATTCCACTTGCGTCTCACAAGCCTCTGACAAACTGCTCTGGTGCAGATGTTCGAAACTCATTCTGCAGGCAGTGTGCAACTGTGAGGGACTGAGGGTGAGCTCAACTCTCCGAAGTAAGTTGCTTTTGGACAAAGCGTTCAGCTAGCTTCTCTCGTATGGCACTTAGGATGTAGCACCTGGCTCACACAGTTGAAATACTAGGAAACCGCTAGATTGAGCTTGGATGCACTAGTCTTGTGGGCCGGGACTTTCCGCTGACCTCTCACAACACTTCAGTCACGCATCGGGGCTAGGCCTTTTAGGAGCGCGGTGTAGCTGCAGGCAGGATGTGGGAGGGACAGTCCATAAGCTCAACTCTCGGAAGTGTGTATGCTTTGCAGCCAGATGTCTGGAAGACACTTATTGATGGGTGCTAGGACCGAGCTACACTCTCATTGAACAAGGATGTTTGCAATGTCTGTATTGAGATCAGATACACTTGAGGAGAATCCTGTCACTTCCCCATGCTTTTCACACAACCTCTCCCGACGCCTTGCAAAAGGATGCTGGGACCTATGTCTCCAGGCAGGGTGCGGGAGGGTCCTGCCCTGACCTCAGCTCGCACACGGAAGCATGCCTACAGCCCCGCTTTCAACTAGCTGCGTTCTTAGGGCACTGAGAACGTAGCAGTACTCTCAGCCAGGAGGTACCCAGAATACCACTCCACTGCAGCTGGAGACACCCTCCAGGTCGGCTGATTCCACTTGTGTCTCACAAGCCTCTGAGAAACGGCTGTGGTGCTGATGTTCGAACCTCATTTGCAGGCAGTGTGCAACTGTGAGGGACTGAGGGTGAGCTAAACTCTCAGAAGTTATTTGCCTTGGGACTAGACGTCCAGCTAGCTTCTCTCGTATGGAACTTAGGATGTAACACCTGGCTAACATAGGAATTACTAGGTAATCGCTGGATTGAGCTTGGAGGCACTAGTCTTGAGGGCCGAGACTTTCCACTTACCTCTTATAACACTTCAGTCATGCAGCGAGCCTAGGCCTGTTATGAGCGAGGTGTACCTGCAGGCAGGATGTGGGAGGGACAGGCCATAAGCTCAACTCTCAGGAGCGTGTATGCCTAGGAGGCAGATGTCTGCTCCCCACTCATACAGGGGAGTTAGAACCTAGCTACACTCTCATTGAACAAGGACGTTGGCAATCGCTGTATTCCACTCAGATTGCCGTGAGGACAGGCCTGAGGCTTCCACACGCATTTCTCACCACCTGTCTGCACCTGACATGAAGATTTTGGCCGCTCGCCCACAGGGGTACCCGAGGCGGGAGGATCCTTCGTTGAGCTCAACTCTCCAAAGGTAGCATGCTCCGAATGCAGCTTTCCACTAGCTGCGTTCTTATGGCCGTGAGAACGCAGCAGCACTGGAAGTCAGGACGTTGCGTTTATACTGCTCTACTGCACCGAGTGACAGCACCATTGAGGCCTGCAGCTTGCCCCTTGAGTCCCATGAGCTTCTGACAAACATGTCTAGTGAGGATGTTCGTAACTCCATGTGCAGGCAGTGTGGAACTGGGAAGGACGGCAAGTCAGCTCATCGCACAGAAGGAAGTTCCCCTGAGAGAGAGCTTGCAACTAGGTACTCAGGGTTGGAAGTTAGTATGTACCACCCGTCTGAGGGAGGAAGTCGTCAGAAGTCACTGGATTGAGCTAAGAGACACTTGCCTCTCACAAAGCTTGAATCCCGTGTCCAACGAAATCCCTTGGCTGCAAAGGGTACAGGCGGTCAGCATGTGGGAGGTTGAAGCCATAAGCTCAACCCAAAGGAGTGTGCATGCCTTGGAGGCAGCTGTGTGCTAGGAGCGAGATTGACAAGCCAGTCACGTGGTTCTCTGTCTGCTAGTGTCCCGCGTAGAACGAAATGCTGTGCAAGCGAACCGTACAGGCATCAGGATGTGGGAGCGATAGGCCATAAGCTCAACTCTGAGAAGGGTGTAGGCTTTGCAGGCAGATGCCTGCCAGACGCTTATTGATGGAAGCTAGCACCGAGCTACACATTCATTGAACAAGGACGTTTGCAATGTCTGTATTGAGATCAGATACACTTGAGGAGAATCCTGTCACTTCCACATGCTTTTCACACAACCTCTTCCGGCGCCTAAAATAACGATGCTGCGACCTATACCTAGGGGCAGTTAGGATGCGGGTGGGTCCTGCCCTCACCTCAGCTCGCGCAAGGAAGCATGCCTAGAAGCCAGCTTTCAACTAGCTGCTTTCTTAGGGCATTGAGAACGTAGCAGTACTCTAAGCCAGGAGGTACCCAGAATACCACTCCACTGCAGCTGGAGACACCCTCCAGGTCGGCTGATTCCACTTGCGTCTCACAAGCCTCTGACAAACTGCTCTGGTGCAGATGTTCGAAACTCATTCTGCAGGCAGTGTGCAACTGTGAGGGACTGAGGGTGAGCTCAACTCTCCGAAGTAAGTTGCTTTTGGACAAAGCGTTCAGCTAGCTTCTTTCGTATGGCACTTAGGATGTAGCACCTGGCTCACACAGTTGAAATACTAGGAAACCGCTAGATTGAGCTTGGATGCACTAGTCTTGTGGGCCGGGACTTTCCACTGACCTCTCACAACACTTCAGTCACGCATCGGGGCTAGGCCTTTTAGGAGCGCGGTGTAGCTGCAGGCAGGATGTGGGAGGGACAGTCCATAAGCTCAACTCTCGGAAGTGTGTATGCTTTGCAGCCAGATGTCTGGAAGACACTTATTGATGGGTGCTAGGACCGAGCTACACTCTCATTCAACAAGGATGTTTGCAATGTCTGTATTGAGATCAGATACACTTGAGGAGAATCCTGTCACTTCCACATGCTTTTCACACAACCTCTTCCGGCGCCTAAAATAACGATGCTGCGACCTATACCTAGGGGCAGTTAGGATGCGGGTGGGTCCTGCCCTCACCTCAGCTCGCGCAAGGAAGCATGCGTAGAAGCCAGCTTTCAACTAGCTGCTTTCTTAGGGCATTGAGAACGTAGCAGTACTCTAAGCCAGGAGGTACCCAGAATACCACTCCACTGCAGCTGGAGACACCCTCCAGGTCGGCTGATTCCACTTGCGTCTCACAAGCCTCTGACAAACTGCTCTGGTGCAGATGTTCGAAACTCATTCTGCAGGCAGTGTGCAACTGTGAGGGACTGAGGGTGAGCTCAACTCTCCGAAGTAAGTTGCTTTTGGACAAGGCGTTCAGCTAGCTTCTCTCGTATGGCACTTAGGATGTAGCACCTGGCTCACACAGTTGAAATACTAGGAAACCGCTAGATTGAGCTTGGATGCACTAGTCTTGTGGGCCGGGACTTTCCACTTACCTCTCACAACACTTCAGTCACGCATCGGGGCTAGGCCTGTTAGGAGCGCGGTGTACCTGCAGGCAGGATGTGGGAGGGACAGTCCATAAGCTCAACTCTCGGAAGTGTGTATGCTTTGCAGCCAGATGTCTGGAAGACACTTATTGATGGGTGCTAGGACCGAGATACACTCTCATTGAACAAGGATGTTTGCAATGTCTGTATTGAGATCAGATACACTTGAGGAGAATCCTGTCACTTCCCCATGCTTTTCACACAACCTCTTCCGACGCCTTGCAAAAGGATGCTGGGACCTATGTCTCCAGGCAGGGTGCGGGAGGGTCCTGCCCTGACCTCAGCTCGCACACGGAAGCATGCCTACAGCCCCGCTTTCAACTAGCTGCGTTCTTAGGGCACTGAGAACGTAGCAGTACTCTCAGCCAGGAGGTACCCAGAATACCACTCCACTGCAGCTGGAGACACCCTCCAGGTCGGCTGATTCCACTTGTGTCTCACAAGCCTCTGAGAAATGGCTGTGGTGCTGATGTTCGAACCTCATTTGCAGGCAGTGTGCAACTGTGAGGGACTGAGGGTGAGCTAAACTCTCAGAAGTTATTTGCCTTGGGACTAGACGTCCAGCTAGCTTCTCTCGTATGGAACTTAGGATGTAACACCTGGCTAACATAGGAATTACTAGGTAATCGCTGGATTGAGCTTGGAGGCACTAGTCTTGAGGGCCGAGACTTTCCACTTACCTCTTATAACACTTCAGTCATGCAGCGAGCCTAGGCCTGTTATGAGCGAGGTGTACCTGCAGGCAGGATGTGGGAGGGACAGGCCATAAGCTCAACTCTCAGGAGCGTGTATGCCTAGGAGGCAGATGTCTGCTCCCCACTCATACAGGGGAGTTAGAACCTAGCTACACTCTCATTGAACAAGGACGTTGGCAATCGCTGTATTCCACTCAGATTGCCGTGAGGACAGGCCTGAGGCTTCCACACGCATTTCTCACCACCTGTCTGCACCTGACATGAGGATTTTGGCCGCTCGCCCACAGGGGTACCCGAGGCGGGAGGATCCTTTGTTGAGCTCAACTCTCCAAAGGTAGCATGCTCCGAATGCAGCTTTCCACTAGCTGCGTTCTTATGGCCGTGAGAACGCAGCAGCACTGGAAGTCAGGACGTTGCGTTTATACTGCTCTACTGCACCGAGTGACAGCACCATTGAGGCCTGCAGCTTGCCCCTTGAGTCCCATGAGCTTCTGACAAACATGTCTAGTGAGGATGTTCGTAACTCCATGTGCAGGCAGTGTGGAACTGGGAAGGACGGCAAGTCAGCTCATCGCACAGAAGGAAGTTCCCCTGAGAGAGAGCTTGCAACTAGGTACTCAGGGTTGGAAGTTAGTATGTACCACCCATCTGAGGGAGGAAGTCGTCAGGAGTCACTGGATTGAGCTAAGAGACACTTGCCTCTCACAAAGCTTGAATCCCGTGTCCAACGAAATCCCTTGGCTGCAAAGGGTACAGGCGGTCAGCATGTGGGAGGTTGAAGCCATAAGCTCAACCCAAAGGAGTGTGCATGCCTTGGAGGCAGCTGTGTGCTAGGAGCGAGATTGACAAGCCAGTCACGTGGTTCTCTGTCTGCTAGTGTCCCGCGTAGAACGAAATGCTGTGCAAGCGAACCGTACAGGCATCAGGATGTGGGAGCGATAGGCCATAAGCTCAACTCTGAGAAGGGTGTAGGCTTTGCAGGCAGATGCCTGCCAGACGCTTATTGATGGAAGCTAGCACCGAGCTACACATTCATTGAACAAGGACGTTTGCAATGTCTGTATTGAGATCAGATACACTTGAGGAGAATCCTGTCACTTCCACATGCTTTTCACACAACCTCTTCCGGCGCCTAAAATAACGATGCTGCGACCTATACCTAGGGGCAGTTAGGATGCGGGTGGGTCCTGCCCTCACCTCAGCTCGCGCAAGGAAGCATGCCTAGAAGCCAGCTTTCAACTAGCTGCTTTCTTAGGGCATTGAGAACGTAGCAGTACTCTAAGCCAGGAGGTACCCAGAATACCACTCCACTGCAGCTGGAGACACCCTCCAGGTCGGCTGATTCCACTTGCGTCTCACAAGCCTCTGACAAACTGCTCTGGTGCAGATGTTCGAAACTCATTCTGCAGGCAGTGTGCAACTGTGAGGGACTGAGGGTGAGCTCAACTCTCCGAAGTAAGTTGCTTTTGGACAAAGCGTTCAGCTAGCTTCTCTCGTATGGCACTTAGGATGTAGCACCTGGCTCACACAGTTGAAATACTAGGAAACCGCTAGATTGAGCTTGGATGCACTAGTCTTGTGGGCCGGGACTTTCCACTGACCTCTCACAACACTTCAGTCACGCATCGGGGCTAGGCCTTTTAGGAGCGCGGTGTAGCTGCAGGCAGGATGTGGGAGGGACAGTCCATAAGCTCAACTCTCGGAAGTGTGTATGCTTTGCAGCCAGATGTCTGGAAGACACTTATTGATGGGTGCTAGGACCGAGCTGCACTCTCATTCAACAAGGATGTTTGCAATGTCTGTATTGAGATCAGATACACTTGAGGAGAATCCTGTCACTTCCACATGCTTTTCACACAACCTCTTCCGGCGCCTAAAATAACGATGCTGCGACCTATACCTAGCGGCAGTTAGGATGCGGGTGGGTCCTGCCCTCACCTCAGCTCGCGCAAGGAAGCATGCCTAGAAGCCAGCTTTCAACTAGCTGCTTTCTTAGGGCATTGAGAACGTAGCAGTACTCTAAGCCAGGAGGTACCCGGAATACCACTCCACTGCAGCTGGAGACACCCTCCAGGTCGGCTGATTCCACTTGCGTCTCACAAGCCTCTGACAAACTGCTCTGGTGCAGATGTTCGAAACTCATTCTGCAGGCAGTGTGCAACTGTGAGGGACTGAGGGTGAGCTCAACTCTCCGAAGTAAGTTGCTTTTGGACAAGGCGTTCAGCTAGCTTCTCTCGTATGGCACTTAGGATGTAGCACCTGGCTCACACAGTTGAAATACTAGGAAACCGCTAGATTGAGCTTGGATGCACTAGTCTTGTGGGCCGGGACTTTCCACTTACCTCTCACAACACTTCAGTCACGCATCGGGGCTAGGCCTGTTAGGAGCGCGGTGTACCTGCAGGCAGGATGTGGGAGGGACAGTCCATAAGCTCAACTCTCGGAAGTGTGTATGCTTTGCAGCCAGATGTCTGGAAGACACTTATTGATGGGTGCTAGGACCGAGCTACACTCTCATTGAACAAGGATGTTTGCAATGTCTGTATTGAGATCAGATACACTTGAGGAGAATCCTGTCACTTCCACATGCTTTTCACACAACCTCTTCCGACGCCTTGCAAAAGGATGCTGGGACCTATGTCTCCAGGCAGGGTGCGGGAGGGTCCTGCCCTGCCCTCAGCTCGCACACGGAAGCATGCCTACAGCCCCGCTTTCAACTAGCTGCGTTCTTAGGGCACTGAGAACGTAGCAGTACTCTCAGCCAGGAGGTACCCAGAATACCACTCCACTGCAGCTGGAGACACCCTCCAGGTCGGCTGATTCCACTTGCGTCTCACAAGCCTCTGACAAACTGCTCTGGTGCAGATGTTCGAAACTCATTCTGCAGGCAGTGTGCAACTGTGAGGGACTGAGGGTGAGCTCAACTCTCCGAAGTAAGTTGCTTTTGGACAAAGCGTTCAGCTAGCTTCTCTCGTATGGCACTTAGGATGTAGCACCTGGCTCACACAGTTGAAATACTAGGAAACCGCTAGATTGAGCTTGGATGCACTAGTCTTGTGGGCCGGGACTTTCCACTGACCTCTCACAACACTTCAGTCACGCATCGGGGCTAGGCCTTTTAGGAGCGCGGTGTAGCTGCAGGCAGGATGTGGGAGGGACAGTCCATAAGCTCAACTCTCGGAAGTGTGTATGCTTTGCAGCCAGATGTCTGGAAGACACTTATTGATGGGTGCTAGGACCGAGCTACACTCTCATTCAACAAGGATGTTTGCAATGTCTGTATTGAGATCAGATACACTTGAGGAGAATCCTGTCACTTCCACATGCTTTTCACACAACCTCTTCCGGCGCCTAAAATAACGATGCTGCGACCTATACCTAGCGGCAGTTAGGATGCGGGTGGGTCCTGCCCTCACCTCAGCTCGCGCAAGGAAGCATGCCTAGAAGCCAGCTTTCAACTAGCTGCTTTCTTAGGGCATTGAGAACGTAGCAGTACTCTAAGCCAGGAGGTACCCAGAATACCACTCCACTGCAGCTGGAGACACCCTCCAGGTCGGCTGATTCCACTTGCGTCTCACAAGCCTCTGACAAACTGCTCTGGTGCAGATGTTCGAAACTCATTCTGCAGGCAGTGTGCAACTGTGAGGGACTGAGGGTGAGCTCAACTCTCCGAAGTAAGTTGCTTTTGGACAAGGCGTTCAGCTAGCTTCTCTCGTATGGCACTTAGGATGTAGCACCTGGCTCACACAGTTGAAATACTAGGAAACCGCTAGATTGAGCTTGGATGCACTAGTCTTGTGGGCCGGGACTTTCCACTTACCTCTCACAACACTTCAGTCACGCATCGGGGCTAGGCCTGTTAGGAGCGCGGTGTACCTGCAGGCAGGATGTGGGAGGGACAGTCCATAAGCTCAACTCTCGGAAGTGTGTATGCTTTGCAGCCAGATGTCTGGAAGACACTTATTGATGGGTGCTAGGACCGAGCTACACTCTCATTGAACAAGGATGTTTGCAATGTCTGTATTGAGATCAGATACACTTGAGGAGAATCCTGTCACTTCCACATGCTTTTCACACAACCTCTTCCGACGCCTTGCAAAAGGATGCTGGGACCTATGTCTCCAGGCAGGGTGCGGGAGGGTCCTGCCCTGCCCTCAGCTCGCACACGGAAGCATGCCTACAGCCCCGCTTTCAACTAGCTGCGTTCTTAGGGCACTGAGAACGTAGCAGTACTCTCAGCCAGGAGGTACCCAGAATACCACTCCACTGCAGCTGGAGACACCCTCCAGGTCGGCTGATTCCACTTGTGTCTCACAAGCCTCTGAGAAACGGCTGTGGTGCTGATGTTCGAACCTCATTTGCAGGCAGTGTGCAACTGTGAGGGACTGAGGGTGAGCTAAACTCTCAGAAGTTATTTGCCTTGGGACTAGACGTCCAGCTAGCTTCTCTCGTATGGAACTTAGGATGTAACACCTGGCTAACATAGGAATTACTAGGTAATCGCTGGATTGAGCTTGGAGGCACTAGTCTTGAGGGCCGAGACTTTCCACTTACCTCTTATAACACTTCAGTCATGCAGCGAGCCTAGGCCTGTTATGAGCGAGGTGTACCTGCAGGCAGGATGTGGGAGGGACAGGCCATAAGCTCAACTCTCAGGAGCGTGTATGCCTAGGAGGCAGATGTCTGCTCCCCACTCATACAGGGGAGTTAGAACCTAGCTACACTCTCATTGAACAAGGACGTTGGCAATCGCTGTATTCCACTCAGATTGCCGTGAGGACAGGCCTGAGGCTTCCACACGCATTTCTCACCACCTGTCTGCACCTGACATGAGGATTTTGGCCGCTCGCCCACAGGGGTACCCGAGGCGGGAGGATCCTTCGTTGAGCTCAACTCTCCAAAGGTAGCATGCTCCGAATGCAGCTTTCCACTAGCTGCGTTCTTATGGCCGTGAGAACGCAGCAGCACTGGAAGTCAGGACGTTGCGTTTATACTGCTCTACTGCACCGAGTGACAGCACCATTGAGGCCTGCAGCTTGCCCCTTGAGTCCCATGAGCTTCTGACAAACATGTCTAGTGAGGATGTTCGTAACTCCATGTGCAGGCAGTGTGGAACTGGGAAGGACGGCAAGTCAGCTCATCGCACAGAAGGAAGTTCCCCTGAGAGAGAGCTTGCAACTAGGTACTCAGGGTTGGAAGTTAGTATGTACCACCCATCTGAGGGAGGAAGTCGTCAGAAGTCACTGGATTGAGCTAAGAGACACTTGCCTCTCACAAAGCTTGAATCCTGTGTCCAACGAAATCCCTTGGCTGCAAAGGGTACAGGCGGTCAGCATGTGGGAGGTTGAAGCCATAAGCTCAACCCAAAGGAGTGTGCATGCCTTGGAGGCAGCTGTGTGCTAGGAGCGAGATTGACAAGCCAGTCACGTGGTTCTCTGTCTGCTAGTGTCCCGCGTAGAACGAAATGCTGTGCAAGCGAACCGTACAGGCATCAGGATGTGGGAGCGATAGGCCATAAGCTCAACTCTGAGAAGGGTGTAGGCTTTGCAGGCAGATGCCTGCCAGACGCTTATTGATGGAAGCTAGCACCGAGCTACACATTCATTGAACAAGGACGTTTGCAATGTCTGTATTGAGATCAGATACACTTGAGGAGAATCCTGTCACTTCCACATGCTTTTCACACAACCTCTTCCGGCGCCTAAAATAACGATGCTGCGACCTATACCTAGGGGCAGTTAGGATGCGGGTGGTTCCTGCCCTCACCTCAGCTCGCGCAAGGAAGCATGCCTAGAAGCCAGCTTTCAACTAGCTGCTTTCTTAGGGCATTGAGAACGTAGCAGTACTCTAAGCCAGGAGGTACCCAGAATACCACTCCACTGCAGCTGGAGACACCCTCCAGGTCGGCTGATTCCACTTGCGTCTCACAAGCCTCTGACAAACTGCTCTGGTGCAGATGTTCGAAACTCATTCTGCAGGCAGTGTGCAACTGTGAGGGACTGAGGGTGAGCTCAACTCTCCGAAGTAAGTTGCTTTTGGACAAAGCGTTCAGCTAGCTTCTCTCGTATGGCACTTAGGATGTAGCACCTGGCTCACACAGTTGAAATACTAGGAAACCGCTAGATTGAGCTTGGATGCACTAGTCTTGTGGGCCGGGACTTTCCACTGACCTCTCACAACACTTCAGTCACGCATCGGGGCTAGGCCTTTTAGGAGCGCGGTGTAGCTGCAGGCAGGATGTGGGAGGGACAGTCCATAAGCTCAACTCTCGGAAGTGTGTATGCTTTGCAGCCAGATGTCTGGAAGACACTTATTGATGGGTGCTAGGACCGAGCTACACTCTCATTCAACAAGGATGTTTGCAATGTCTGTATTGAGATCAGATACACTTGAGGAGAATCCTGTCACTTCCACATGCTTTTCACACAACCTCTTCCGGCGCCTAAAATAACGATGCTGCGACCTATACCTAGGGGCAGTTAGGATGCGGGTGGGTCCTGCCCTCACCTCAGCTCGCGCAAGGAAGCATGCGTAGAAGCCAGCTTTCAACTAGCTGCTTTCTTAGGGCATTGAGAACGTAGCAGTACTCTAAGCCAGGAGGTACCCAGAATACCACTCCACTGCAGCTGGAGACACCCTCCAGGTCGGCTGATTCCACTTGCGTCTCACAAGCCTCTGACAAACTGCTCTGGTGCAGATGTTCGAAACTCATTCTGCAGGCAGTGTGCAACTGTGAGGGACTGAGGGTGAGCTCAACTCTCCGAAGTAAGTTGCTTTTGGACAAGGCGTTCAGCTAGCTTCTCTCGTATGGCACTTAGGATGTAGCACCTGGCTCACACAGTTGAAATACTAGGAAACCGCTAGATTGAGCTTGGATGCACTACTCTTGTGGGCCGGGACTTTCCACTTACCTCTCACAACACTTCAGTCACGCATCGGGGCTAGGCCTGTTAGGAGCGCGGTGTACCTGCAGGCAGGATGTGGGAGGGACAGTCCATAAGCTCAACTCTCGGAAGTGTGTATGCTTTGCAGCCAGATGTCTGGAAGACACTTATTGATGGGTGCTAGGACCGAGATACACTCTCATTGAACAAGGATGTTTGCAATGTCTGTATTGAGATCAGATACACTTGAGGAGAATCCTGTCACTTCCCCATGCTTTTCACACAACCTCTTCCGACGCCTTGCAAAAGGATGCTGGGACCTATGTCTCCAGGCAGGGTGCGGGAGGGTCCTGCCCTGACCTCAGCTCGCACACGGAAGCATGCCTACAGCCCCGCTTTCAACTAGCTGCGTTCTTAGGGCACTGAGAACGTAGCAGTACTCTCAGCCAGGAGGTACCCAGAATACCACTCCACTGCAGCTGGAGACACCCTCCAGGTCGGCTGATTCCACTTGTGTCTCACAAGCCTCTGAGAAACGGCTGTGGTGCTGATGTTCGAACCTCATTTGCAGGCAGTGTGCAACTGTGAGGGACTGAGGGTGAGCTAAACTCTCAGAAGTTATTTGCCTTGGGACTAGACGTCCAGCTAGCTTCTCTCGTATGGAACTTAGGATGTAACACCTGGCTAACATAGGAATTACTAGGTAATCGCTGGATTGAGCTTGGAGGCACTAGTCTTGAGGGCCGAGACTTTCCACTTACCTCTTATAACACTTCAGTCATGCAGCGAGCCTAGGCCTGTTATGAGCGAGGTGTACCTGCAGGCAGGATGTGGGAGGGACAGGCCATAAGCTCAACTCTCAGGAGCGTGTATGCCTAGGAGGCAGATGTCTGCTCCCCACTCATACAGGGGAGTTAGAACCTAGCTACACTCTCATTGAACAAGGACGTTGGCAATCGCTGTATTCCACTCAGATTGCCGTGAGGACAGGCCTGAGGCTTCCACACGCATTTCTCACCACCTGTCTGCACCTGACATGAGGATTTTGGCCGCTCGCCCACAGGGGTACCCGAGGCGGGAGGATCCTTTGTTGAGCTCAACTCTCCAAAGGTAGCATGCTCCGAATGCAGCTTTCCACTAGCTGCGTTCTTATGGCCGTGAGAACGCAGCAGCACTGGAAGTCAGGACGTTGCGTTTATACTGCTCTACTGCACCGAGTGACAGCACCATTGAGGCCTGCAGCTTGCCCCTTGAGTCCCATGAGCTTCTGACAAACATGTCTAGTGAGGATGTTCGTAACTCCATGTGCAGGCAGTGTGGAACTGGGAAGGACGGCAAGTCAGCTCATCGCACAGAAGGAAGTTCCCCTGAGAGAGAGCTTGCAACTAGGTACTCAGGGTTGGAAGTTAGTATGTACCACCCATCTGAGGGAGGAAGTCGTCAGGAGTCACTGGATTGAGCTAAGAGACACTTGCCTCTCACAAAGCTTGAATCCCGTGTCCAACGAAATCCCTTGGCTGCAAAGGGTACAGGCGGTCAGCATGTGGGAGGTTGAAGCCATAAGCTCAACCCAAAGGAGTGTGCATGCCTTGGAGGCAGCTGTGTGCTAGGAGCGAGATTGACAAGCCAGTCACGTGGTTCTCTGTCTGCTAGTGTCCCGCGTAGAACGAAATGCTGTGCAAGCGAACCGTACAGGCATCAGGATGTGGGAGCGATAGGCCATAAGCTCAACTCTGAGAAGGGTGTAGGCTTTGCAGGCAGATGCCTGCCAGACGCTTATTGATGGAAGCTAGCACCGAGCTACACATTCATTGAACAAGGACGTTTGCAATGTCTGTATTGAGATCAGATACACTTGAGGAGAATCCTGTCACTTCCACATGCTTTTCACACAACCTCTTCCGGCGCCTAAAATAACGATGCTGCGACCTATACCTAGGGGCAGTTAGGATGCGGGTGGGTCCTGCCCTCACCTCAGCTCGCGCAAGGAAGCATGCCTAGAAGCCAGCTTTCAACTAGCTGCTTTCTTAGGGCATTGAGAACGTAGCAGTACTCTAAGCCAGGAGGTACCCAGAATACCACTCCACTGCAGCTGGAGACACCCTCCAGGTCGGCTGATTCCACTTGCGTCTCACAAGCCTCTGACAAACTGCTCTGGTGCAGATGTTCGAAACTCATTCTGCAGGCAGTGTGCAACTGTGAGGGACTGAGGGTGAGCTCAACTCTCCGAAGTAAGTTGCTTTTGGACAAAGCGTTCAGCTAGCTTCTCTCGTATGGCACTTAGGATGTAGCACCTGGCTCACACAGTTGAAATACTAGGAAACCGCTAGATTGAGCTTGGATGCACTAGTCTTGTGGGCCGGGACTTTCCACTGACCTCTCACAACACTTCAGTCACGCATCGGGGCTAGGCCTTTTAGGAGCGCGGTGTAGCTGCAGGCAGGATGTGGGAGGGACAGTCCATAAGCTCAACTCTCGGAAGTGTGTATGCTTTGCAGCCAGATGTCTGGAAGACACTTATTGATGGGTGCTAGGACCGAGCTACACTCTCATTCAACAAGGATGTTTGCAATGTCTGTATTGAGATCAGATACACTTGAGGAGAATCCTGTCACTTCCACATGCTTTTCACACAACCTCTTCCGGCGCCTAAAATAACGATGCTGCGACCTATACCTAGCGGCAGTTAGGATGCGGGTGGGTCCTGCCCTCACCTCAGCTCGCGCAAGGAAGCATGCCTAGAAGCCAGCTTTCAACTAGCTGCTTTCTTAGGGCATTGAGAACGTAGCAGTACTCTAAGCCAGGAGGTACCCAGAATACCACTCCACTGCAGCTGGAGACACCCTCCAGGTCGGCTGATTCCACTTGCGTCTCACAAGCCTCTGACAAACTGCTCTGGTGCAGATGTTCGAAACTCATTCTGCAGGCAGTGTGCAACTGTGAGGGACTGAGGGTGAGCTCAACTCTCCGAAGTAAGTTGCTTTTGGACAAGGCGTTCAGCTAGCTTCTCTCGTATGGCACTTAGGATGTAGCACCTGGCTCACACAGTTGAAATACTAGGAAACCGCTAGATTGAGCTTGGATGCACTAGTCTTGTGGGCCGGGACTTTCCACTTACCTCTCACAACACTTCAGTCACGCATCGGGGCTAGGCCTGTTAGGAGCGCGGTGTACCTGCAGGCAGGATGTGGGAGGGACAGTCCATAAGCTCAACTCTCGGAAGTGTGTATGCTTTGCAGCCAGATGTCTGGAAGACACTTATTGATGGGTGCTAGGACCGAGCTACACTCTCATTGAACAAGGATGTTTGCAATGTCTGTATTGAGATCAGATACACTTGAGGAGAATCCTGTCACTTCCACATGCTTTTCACACAACCTCTTCCGACGCCTTGCAAAAGGATGCTGGGACCTATGTCTCCAGGCAGGGTGCGGGAGGGTCCTGCCCTGCCCTCAGCTCGCACACGGAAGCATGCCTACAGCCCCGCTTTCAACTAGCTGCGTTCTTAGGGCACTGAGAACGTAGCAGTACTCTCAGCCAGGAGGTACCCAGAATACCACTCCACTGCAGCTGGAGACACCCTCCAGGTCGGCTGATTCCACTTGCGTCTCACAAGCCTCTGACAAACTGCTCTGGTGCAGATGTTCGAAACTCATTCTGCAGGCAGTGTGCAACTGTGAGGGACTGAGGGTGAGCTCAACTCTCCGAAGTAAGTTGCTTTTGGACAAAGCGTTCAGCTAGCTTCTCTCGTATGGCACTTAGGATGTAGCACCTGGCTCACACAGTTGAAATACTAGGAAACCGCTAGATTGAGCTTGGATGCACTAGTCTTGTGGGCCGGGACTTTCCACTGACCTCTCACAACACTTCAGTCACGCATCGGGGCTAGGCCTTTTAGGAGCGCGGTGTAGCTGCAGGCAGGATGTGGGAGGGACAGTCCATAAGCTCAACTCTCGGAAGTGTGTATGCTTTGCAGCCAGATGTCTGGAAGACACTTATTGATGGGTGCTAGGACCGAGCTACACTCTCATTCAACAAGGATGTTTGCAATGTCTGTATTGAGATCAGATACACTTGAGGAGAATCCTGTCACTTCCACATGCTTTTCACACAACCTCTTCCGGCGCCTAAAATAACGATGCTGCGACCTATACCTAGCGGCAGTTAGGATGCGGGTGGGTCCTGCCCTCACCTCAGCTCGCGCAAGGAAGCATGCCTAGAAGCCAGCTTTCAACTAGCTGCTTTCTTAGGGCATTGAGAACGTAGCAGTACTCTAAGCCAGGAGGTACCCAGAATACCACTCCACTGCAGCTGGAGACACCCTCCAGGTCGGCTGATTCCACTTGCGTCTCACAAGCCTCTGACAAACTGCTCTGGTGCAGATGTTCGAAACTCATTCTGCAGGCAGTGTGCAACTGTGAGGGACTGAGGGTGAGCTCAACTCTCCGAAGTAAGTTGCTTTTGGACAAGGCGTTCAGCTAGCTTCTCTCGTATGGCACTTAGGATGTAGCACCTGGCTCACACAGTTGAAATACTAGGAAACCGCTAGATTGAGCTTGGATGCACTAGTCTTGTGGGCCGGGACTTTCCACTTACCTCTCACAACACTTCAGTCACGCATCGGGGCTAGGCCTGTTAGGAGCGCGGTGTACCTGCAGGCAGGATGTGGGAGGGACAGTCCATAAGCTCAACTCTCGGAAGTGTGTATGCTTTGCAGCCAGATGTCTGGAAGACACTTATTGATGGGTGCTAGGACCGAGCTACACTCTCATTGAACAAGGATGTTTGCAATGTCTGTATTGAGATCAGATACACTTGAGGAGAATCCTGTCACTTCCACATGCTTTTCACACAACCTCTTCCGACGCCTTGCAAAAGGATGCTGGGACCTATGTCTCCAGGCAGGGTGCGGGAGGGTCCTGCCCTGCCCTCAGCTCGCACACGGAAGCATGCCTACAGCCCCGCTTTCAACTAGCTGCGTTCTTAGGGCACTGAGAACGTAGCAGTACTCTCAGCCAGGAGGTACCCAGAATACCACTCCACTGCAGCTGGAGACACCCTCCAGGTCGGCTGATTCCACTTGTGTCTCACAAGCCTCTGAGAAACGGCTGTGGTGCTGATGTTCGAACCTCATTTGCAGGCAGTGTGCAACTGTGAGGGACTGAGGGTGAGCTAAACTCTCAGAAGTTATTTGCCTTGGGACTAGACGTCCAGCTAGCTTCTCTCGTATGGAACTTAGGATGTAACACCTGGCTAACATAGGAATTACTAGGTAATCGCTGGATTGAGCTTGGAGGCACTAGTCTTGAGGGCCGAGACTTTCCACTTACCTCTTATAACACTTCAGTCATGCAGCGAGCCTAGGCCTGTTATGAGCGAGGTGTACCTGCAGGCAGGATGTGGGAGGGACAGGCCATAAGCTCAACTCTCAGGAGCGTGTATGCCTAGGAGGCAGATGTCTGCTCCCCACTCATACAGGGGAGTTAGAACCTAGCTACACTCTCATTGAACAAGGACGTTGGCAATCGCTGTATTCCACTCAGATTGCCGTGAGGACAGGCCTGAGGCTTCCACACGCATTTCTCACCACCTGTCTGCACCTGACATGAGGATTTTGGCCGCTCGCCCACAGGGGTACCCGAGGCGGGAGGATCCTTCGTTGAGCTCAACTCTCCAAAGGTAGCATGCTCCGAATGCAGCTTTCCACTAGCTGCGTTCTTATGGCCGTGAGAACGCAGCAGCACTGGAAGTCAGGACGTTGCGTTTATACTGCTCTACTGCACCGAGTGACAGCACCATTGAGGCCTGCAGCTTGCCCCTTGAGTCCCATGAGCTTCTGACAAACATGTCTAGTGAGGATGTTCGTAACTCCATGTGCAGGCAGTGTGGAACTGGGAAGGACGGCAAGTCAGCTCATCGCACAGAAGGAAGTTCCCCTGAGAGAGAGCTTGCAACTAGGTACTCAGGGTTGGAAGTTAGTATGTACCACCCGTCTGAGGGAGGAAGTCGTCAGAAGTCACTGGATTGAGCTAAGAGACACTTGCCTCTCACAAAGCTTGAATCCCGTGTCCAACGAAATCCCTTGGCTGCAAAGGGTACAGGCGGTCAGCATGTGGGAGGTTGAAGCCATAAGCTCAACCCAAAGGAGTGTGCATGCCTTGGAGGCAGCTGTGTGCTAGGAGCGAGATTGACAAGCCAGTCACGTGGTTCTCTGTCTGCTAGTGTCCCGCGTAGAACGAAATGCTGTGCAAGCGAACCGTACAGGCATCAGGATGTGGGAGCGATAGGCCATAAGCTCAACTCTGAGAAGGGTGTAGGCTTTGCAGGCAGATGCCTGCCAGACGCTTATTGATGGAAGCTAGCACCGAGCTACACATTCATTGAACAAGGACGTTTGCAATGTCTGTATTGAGATCAGATACACTTGAGGAGAATCCTGTCACTTCCACATGCTTTTCACACAACCTCTTCCGGCGCCTAAAATAACGATGCTGCGACCTATACCTAGGGGCAGTTAGGATGCGGGTGGGTCCTGCCCTCACCTCAGCTCGCGCAAGGAAGCATGCCTAGAAGCCAGCTTTCAACTAGCTGCTTTCTTAGGGCATTGAGAACGTAGCAGTACTCTAAGCCAGGAGGTACCCAGAATACCACTCCACTGCAGCTGGAGACACCCTCCAGGTCGGCTGATTCCACTTGCGTCTCACAAGCCTCTGACAAACTGCTCTGGTGCAGATGTTCGAAACTCATTCTGCAGGCAGTGTGCAACTGTGAGGGACTGAGGGTGAGCTCAACTCTCCGAAGTAAGTTGCTTTTGGACAAAGCGTTCAGCTAGCTTCTCTCGTATGGCACTTAGGATGTAGCACCTGGCTCACACAGTTGAAATACTAGGAAACCGCTAGATTGAGCTTGGATGCACTAGTCTTGTGGGCCGGGACTTTCCGCTGACCTCTCACAACACTTCAGTCACGCATCGGGGCTAGGCCTTTTAGGAGCGCGGTGTAGCTGCAGGCAGGATGTGGGAGGGACAGTCCATAAGCTCAACTCTCGGAAGTGTGTATGCTTTGCAGCCAGATGTCTGGAAGACACTTATTGATGGGTGCTAGGACCGAGATACACTCTCATTGAACAAGGATGTTTGCAATGTCTGTATTGAGATCAGATACACTTGAGGAGAATCCTGTCACTTCCCCATGCTTTTCACACAACCTCTCCCGACGCCTTGCAAAAGGATGCTGGGACCTATGTCTCCAGGCAGGGTGCGGGAGGGTCCTGCCCTGCCCTCAGCTCGCACACGGAAGCATGCCTACAGCCCCGCTTTCAACTAGCTGCGTTCTTAGGGCACTGAGAACGTAGCAGTACTCTCAGCCAGGAGGTACCCAGAATACCACTCCACTGCAGCTGGAGACACCCTCCAGGTCGGCTGATTCCACTTGTGTCTCACAAGCCTCTGAGAAACGGCTGTGGTGCTGATGTTCGAACCTCATTTGCAGGCAGTGTGCAACTGTGAGGGACTGAGGGTGAGCTAAACTCTCAGAAGTTATTTGCCTTGGGACTAGACGTCCAGCTAGCTTCTCTCGTATGGAACTTAGGATGTAACACCTGGCTAACATAGGAATTACTAGGTAATCGCTGGATTGAGCTTGGAGGCACTAGTCTTGAGGGCCGAGACTTTCCACTTACCTCTTATAACACTTCAGTCATGCAGCGAGCCTAGGCCTGTTATGAGCGAGGTGTACCTGCAGGCAGGATGTGGGAGGGACAGGCCATAAGCTCAACTCTCAGGAGCGTGTATGCCTAGGAGGCAGATGTCTGCTCCCCACTCATACAGGGGAGTTAGAACCTAGCTACACTCTCATTGAACAAGGACGTTGGCAATCGCTGTATTCCACTCAGATTGCCGTGAGGACAGGCCTGAGGCTTCCACACGCATTTCTCACCACCTGTCTGCACCTGACATGAAGATTTTGGCCGCTCGCCCATAGGGGTACCCGAGGCGGGAGGATCCTTCGTTGAGCTCAACTCTCCAAAGGTAGCATGCTCCGAATGCAGCTTTCCACTAGCTGCGTTCTTATGGCCGTGAGAACGCAGCAGCACTGGAAGTCAGGACGTTGCGTTTATACTGCTCTACTGCACCGAGTGACAGCACCATTGAGGCCTGCAGCTTGCCCCTTGAGTCCCATGAGCTTCTGACAAACATGTCTAGTGAGGATGTTCGTAACTCCATGTGCAGGCAGTGTGGAACTGGGAAGGACGGCAAGTCAGCTCATCGCACAGCAGGAAGTTCCCCTGAGAGAGAGCTTGCAACTAGGTACTCAGGGTTGGAAGTTAGTATGTACCACCCATCTGAGGGAGGAAGTCGTCAGAAGTCACTGGATTGAGCTAAGAGACACTTGCCTCTCACAAAGCTTGAATCCCGTGTCCAACGAAATCCCTTGGCTGCAAAGGGTACAGGCGGTCAGCATGTGGGAGGTTGAAGCCATAAGCTCAACCCAAAGGAGTGTGCATGCCTTGGAGGCAGCTGTGTGCTAGGAGCGAGATTGACAAGCCAGTCACGTGGTTCTCTGTCTGCTAGTGTCCCGCGTAGAACGAAATGCTGTGCAAGCGAACCGTACAGGCATCAGGATGTGGGAGCGATAGGCCATAAGCTCAACTCTGAGAAGGGTGTAGGCTTTGCAGGCAGATGCCTGCCAGACGCTTATTGATGGAAGCTAGCACCGAGCTACACATTCATTGAACAAGGACGTTTGCAATGTCTGTATTGAGATCAGATACACTTGAGGAGAATCCTGTCACTTCCACATGCTTTTCACACAACCTCTTCCGGCGCCTAAAATAACGATGCTGCGACCTATACCTAGGGGCAGTTAGGATGCGGGTGGGTCCTGCCCTCACCTCAGCTCGCGCAAGGAAGCATGCCTAGAAGCCAGCTTTCAACTAGCTGCTTTCTTAGGGCATTGAGAACGTAGCAGTACTCTAAGCCAGGAGGTACCCAGAATACCACTCCACTGCAGCTGGAGACACCCTCCAGGTCGGCTGATTCCACTTGCGTCTCACAAGCCTCTGACAAACTGCTCTGGTGCAGATGTTCGAAACTCATTCTGCAGGCAGTGTGCAACTGTGAGGGACTGAGGGTGAGCTCAACTCTCCGAAGTAAGTTGCTTTTGGACAAAGCGTTCAGCTAGCTTCTCTCGTATGGCACTTAGGATGTAGCACCTGGCTCACACAGTTGAAATACTAGGAAACCGCTAGATTGAGCTTGGATGCACTAGTCTTGTGGGCCGGGACTTTCCACTGACCTCTCACAACACTTCAGTCACGCATCGGGGCTAGGCCTTTTAGGAGCGCGGTGTAGCTGCAGGCAGGATGTGGGAGGGACAGTCCATAAGCTCAACTCTCGGAAGTGTGTATGCTTTGCAGCCAGATGTCTGGAAGACACTTATTGATGGGTGCTAGGACCGAGCTACACTCTCATTCAACAAGGATGTTTGCAATGTCTGTATTGAGATCAGATACACTTGAGGAGAATCCTGTCACTTCCACATGCTTTTCACACAACCTCTTCCGGCGCCTAAAATAATGATGCTGCGACCTATACCTAGCGGCAGTTAGGATGCGGGTGGGTCCTGCCCTCACCTCAGCTCGCGCAAGGAAGCATGCCTAGAAGCCAGCTTTCAACTAGCTGCTTTCTTAGGGCATTGAGAACGTAGCAGTACTCTAAGCCAGGAGGTACCCAGAATACCACTCCACTGCAGCTGGAGACACCCTCCAGGTCGGCTGATTCCACTTGCGTCTCACAAGCCTCTGACAAACTGCTCTGGTGCAGATGTTCGAAACTCATTCTGCAGGCAGTGTGCAACTGTGAGGGACTGAGGGTGAGCTCAACTCTCCGAAGTAAGTTGCTTTTGGACAAGGCGTTCAGCTAGCTTCTCTCGTATGGCACTTAGGATGTAGCACCTGGCTCACACAGTTGAAATACTAGGAAACCGCTAGATTGAGCTTGGATGCACTAGTCTTGTGGGCCGGGACTTTCCACTTACCTCTCACAACACTTCAGTCACGCATCGGGGCTAGGCCTGTTAGGAGCGCGGTGTACCTGCAGGCAGGATGTGGGAGGGACAGTCCATAAGCTCAACTCTCGGAAGTGTGTATGCTTTGCAGCCAGATGTCTGGAAGACACTTATTGATGGGTGCTAGGACCGAGCTACACTCTCATTGAACAAGGATGTTTGCAATGTCTGTATTGAGATCAGATACACTTGAGGAGAATCCTGTCACTTCCACATGCTTTTCACTCAACCTCTTCCGACGCCTTGCAAAAGGATGCTGGGACCTATGTCTCCAGGCAGGGTGCGGGAGGGTCCTGCCCTGACCTCAGCTCGCACACGGAAGCATGCCTACAGCCCCGCTTTCAACTAGCTGCGTTCTTAGGGCACTGAGAACGTAGCAGTACTCTCAGCCAGGAGGTACCCAGAATACCACTCCACTGCAGCTGGAGACACCCTCCAGGTCGGCTGATTCCACTTGTGTCTCACAAGCCTCTGAGAAACGGCTGTGGTGCTGATGTTCGAACCTCATTTGCAGGCAGTGTGCAACTGTGAGGGACTGAGGGTGAGCTAAACTCTCAGAAGTTATTTGCCTTGGGACTAGACGTCCAGCTAGCTTCTCTCGTATGGAACTTAGGATGTAACACCTGGCTAACATAGGAATTACTAGGTAATCGCTGGATTGAGCTTGGAGGCACTAGTCTTGAGGGCCGAGACTTTCCACTTGCCTCTTATAACACTTCAGTCATGCAGCGAGCCTAGGCCTGTTATGAGCGAGGTGTACCTGCAGGCAGGATGTGGGAGGGACAGGCCATAAGCTCAACTCTCAGGAGCGTGTATGCCTAGGAGGCAGATGTCTGCTCCCCACTCATACAGGGGAGTTAGAACCTAGCTACACTCTCATTGAACAAGGACGTTGGCAATCGCTGTATTCCACTCAGATTGCCGTGAGGACAGGCCTGAGGCTTCCACACGCATTTCTCACCACCTGTCTGCACCTGACATGAGGATTTTGGCCGCTCGCCCACAGGGGTACCCGAGGCGGGAGGATCCTTCGTTGAGCTCAACTCTCCAAAGGTAGCATGCTCCGAATGCAGCTTTCCACTAGCTGCGTTCTTATGGCCGTGAGAACGCAGCAGCACTGGAAGTCAGGACGTTGCGTTTATACTGCTCTACTGCACCGAGTGACAGCACCATTGAGGCCTGCAGCTTGCCCCTTGAGTCCCATGAGCTTCTGACAAACATGTCTAGTGAGGATGTTCGTAACTCCATGTGCAGGCAGTGTGGAACTGGGAAGGACGGCAAGTCAGCTCATCGCACAGAAGGAAGTTCCCCTGAGAGAGAGCTTGCAACTAGGTACTCAGGGTTGGAAGTTAGTATGTACCACCCATCTGAGGGAGGAAGTCGTCAGAAGTCACTGGATTGAGCTAAGAGACACTTGCCTCTCACAAAGCTTGAATCCTGTGTCCAACGAAATCCCTTGGCTGCAAAGGGTACAGGCGGTCAGCATGTGGGAGGTTGAAGCCATAAGCTCAACCCAAAGGAGTGTGCATGCCTTGGAGGCAGCTGTGTGCTAGGAGCGAGATTGACAAGCCAGTCACGTGGTTCTCTGTCTGCTAGTGTCCCGCGTAGAACGAAATGCTGTGCAAGCGAACCGTACAGGCATCAGGATGTGGGAGCGATAGGCCATAAGCTCAACTCTGAGAAGGGTGTAGGCTTTGCAGGCAGATGCCTGCCAGACGCTTATTGATGGAAGCTAGCACCGAGCTACACATTCATTGAACAAGGACGTTTGCAATGTCTGTATTGAGATCAGATACACTTGAGGAGAATCCTGTCACTTCCACATGCTTTTCACACAACCTCTTCCGGCGCCTAAAATAACGATGCTGCGACCTATACCTAGGGGCAGTTAGGATGCGGGTGGGTCCTGCCCTCACCTCAGCTCGCGCAAGGAAGCATGCCTAGAAGCCAGCTTTCAACTAGCTGCTTTCTTAGGGCATTGAGAACGTAGCAGTACTCTAAGCCAGGAGGTACCCAGAATACCACTCCACTGCAGCTGGAGACACCCTCCAGGTCGGCTGATTCCACTTGCGTCTCACAAGCCTCTGACAAACTGCTCTGGTGCAGATGTTCGAAACTCATTCTGCAGGCAGTGTGCAACTGTGAGGGACTGAGGGTGAGCTCAACTCTCCGAAGTAAGTTGCTTTTGGACAAAGCGTTCAGCTAGCTTCTCTCGTATGGCACTTAGGATGTAGCACCTGGCTCACACAGTTGAAATACTAGGAAACCGCTAGATTGAGCTTGGATGCACTAGTCTTGTGGGCCGGGACTTTCCACTGACCTCTCACAACACTTCAGTCACGCATCGGGGCTAGGCCTTTTAGGAGCGCGGTGTAGCTGCAGGCAGGATGTGGGAGGGACAGTCCATAAGCTCAACTCTCGGAAGTGTGTATGCTTTGCAGCCAGATGTCTGGAAGACACTTATTGATGGGTGCTAGGACCGAGCTACACTCTCATTCAACAAGGATGTTTGCAATGTCTGTATTGAGATCAGATACACTTGAGGAGAATCCTGTCACTTCCACATGCTTTTCACACAACCTCTTCCGGCGCCTAAAATAATGATGCTGCGACCTATACCTAGCGGCAGTTAGGATGCGGGTGGGTCCTGCCCTCACCTCAGCTCGCGCAAGGAAGCATGCCTAGAAGCCAGCTTTCAACTAGCTGCTTTCTTAGGGCATTGAGAACGTAGCAGTACTCTAAGCCAGGAGGTACCCAGAATACCACTCCACTGCAGCTGGAGACACCCTCCAGGTCGGCTGATTCCACTTGCGTCTCACAAGCCTCTGACAAACTGCTCTGGTGCAGATGTTCGAAACTCATTCTGCAGGCAGTGTGCAACTGTGAGGGACTGAGGGTGAGCTCAACTCTCCGAAGTAAGTTGCTTTTGGACAAGGCGTTCAGCTAGCTTCTCTCGTATGGCACTTAGGATGTAGCACCTGGCTCACACAGTTGAAATACTAGGAAACCGCTAGATTGAGCTTGGATGCACTAGTCTTGTGGGCCGGGACTTTCCACTTACCTCTCACAACACTTCAGTCACGCATCGGGGCTAGGCCTGTTAGGAGCGCGGTGTACCTGCAGGCAGGATGTGGGAGGGACAGTCCATAAGCTCAACTCTCGGAAGTGTGTATGCTTTGCAGCCAGATGTCTGGAAGACACTTATTGATGGGTGCTAGGACCGAGCTACACTCTCATTGAACAAGGATGTTTGCAATGTCTGTATTGAGATCAGATACACTTGAGGAGAATCCTGTCACTTCCACATGCTTTTCACTCAACCTCTTCCGACGCCTTGCAAAAGGATGCTGGGACCTATGTCTCCAGGCAGGGTGCGGGAGGGTCCTGCCCTGACCTCAGCTCGCACACGGAAGCATGCCTACAGCCCCGCTTTCAACTAGCTGCGTTCTTAGGGCACTGAGAACGTAGCAGTACTCTCAGCCAGGAGGTACCCAGAATACCACTCCACTGCAGCTGGAGACACCCTCCAGGTCGGCTGATTCCACTTGTGTCTCACAAGCCTCTGAGAAACGGCTGTGGTGCTGATGTTCGAACCTCATTTGCAGGCAGTGTGCAACTGTGAGGGACTGAGGGTGAGCTAAACTCTCAGAAGTTATTTGCCTTGGGACTAGACGTCCAGCTAGCTTCTCTCGTATGGAACTTAGGATGTAACACCTGGCTAACATAGGAATTACTAGGTAATCGCTGGATTGAGCTTGGAGGCACTAGTCTTGAGGGCCGAGACTTTCCACTTGCCTCTTATAACACTTCAGTCATGCAGCGAGCCTAGGCCTGTTATGAGCGAGGTGTACCTGCAGGCAGGATGTGGGAGGGACAGGCCATAAGCTCAACTCTCAGGAGCGTGTATGCCTAGGAGGCAGATGTCTGCTCCCCACTCATACAGGGGAGTTAGAACCTAGCTACACTCTCATTGAACAAGGACGTTGGCAATCGCTGTATTCCACTCAGATTGCCGTGAGGACAGGCCTGAGGCTTCCACACGCATTTCTCACCACCTGTCTGCACCTGACATGAGGATTTTGGCCGCTCGCCCACAGGGGTACCCGAGGCGGGAGGATCCTTCGTTGAGCTCAACTCTCCAAAGGTAGCATGCTCCGAATGCAGCTTTCCACTAGCTGCGTTCTTATGGCCGTGAGAACGCAGCAGCACTGGAAGTCAGGACGTTGCGTTTATACTGCTCTACTGCACCGAGTGACAGCACCATTGAGGCCTGCAGCTTGCCCCTTGAGTCCCATGAGCTTCTGACAAACATGTCTAGTGAGAATGTTCGTAACTCCATGTGCAGGCAGTGTGGAACTGGGAAGGACGGCAAGTCAGCTCATCGCACAGAAGGAAGTTCCCCTGAGAGAGAGCTTGCAACTAGGTACTCAGGGTTGGAAGTTAGTATGTACCACCCGTCTGAGGGAGGAAGTCGTCAGAAGTCACTGGATTGAGCTAAGAGACACTTGCCTCTCACAAAGCTTGAATCCCGTGTCCAACGAAATCCCTTGGCTGCAAAGGGTACAGGCGGTCAGCATGTGGGAGGTTGAAGCCATAAGCTCAACCCAAAGGAGTGTGCATGCCTTGGAGGCAGCTGTGTGCTAGGAGCGAGATTGACAAGCCAGTCACGTGGTTCTCTGTCTGCTAGTGTCCCGCGTAGAACGAAATGCTGTGCAAGCGAACCGTACAGGCATCAGGATGTGGGAGCGATAGGCCATAAGCTCAACTCTGAGAAGGGTGTAGGCTTTGCAGGCAGATGCCTGCCAGACGCTTATTGATGGAAGCTAGCACCGAGCTACACATTCATTGAACAAGGACGTTTGCAATGTCTGTATTGAGATCAGATACACTTGAGGAGAATCCTGTCACTTCCCCATGCTTTTCACACAACCTCTTCCGGCGCCTAAAATAACGATGCTGCGACCTATACCTAGGGGCAGTTAGGATGCGGGTGGGTCCTGCCCTCACCTCAGCTCGCGCAAGGAAGCATGCCTAGAAGCCAGCTTTCAACTAGCTGCTTTCTTAGGGCATTGAGAACGTAGCAGTACTCTAAGCCAGGAGGTACCCAGAATACCACTCCACTGCAGCTGGAGACACCCTCCAGGTCGGCTGATTCCACTTGCGTCTCACAAGCCTCTGACAAACTGCTCTGGTGCAGATGTTCGAAACTCATTCTGCAGGCAGTGTGCAACTGTGAGGGACTGAGGGTGAGCTCAACTCTCCGAAGTAAGTTGCTTTTGGACAAAGCGTTCAGCTAGCTTCTTTCGTATGGCACTTAGGATGTAGCACCTGGCTCACACAGTTGAAATACTAGGAAACCGCTAGATTGAGCTTGGATGCACTAGTCTTGTGGGCCGGGACTTTCCACTGACCTCTCACAACACTTCAGTCACGCATCGGGGCTAGGCCTTTTAGGAGCGCAGTGTAGCTGCAGGCAGGATGTGGGAGGGACAGTCCATAAGCTCAACTCTCGGAAGTGTGTATGCTTTGCAGCCAGATGTCTGGAAGACACTTATTGATGGGTGCTAGGACCGAGCTACACTCTCATTGAACAAGGATGTTTGCAATGTCTGTATTGAGATCAGATACACTTGAGGAGAATCCTGTCACTTCCACATGCTTTTCACACAACCTCTTCCGGCGCCTAAAATAACGATGCTGCGACCTATACCTAGGGGCAGTTAGGATGCGGGTGGGTCCTGCCCTCACCTCAGCTCGCGCAACGAAGCATGCCTAGAAGCCAGCTTTCAACTAGCTGCTTTCTTAGGGCATTGAGAACGTAGCAGTACTCTAAGCCAGGAGGTACCCAGAATACCACTCCACTGCAGCTGGAGACACCCTCCAGGTCGGCTGATTCCACTTGCGTCTCACAAGCCTCTGACAAACTGCTCTGGTGCAGATGTTCGAAACTCATTCTGCAGGCAGTGTGCAACTGTGAGGGACTGAGGGTGAGCTCAACTCTCCGAAGTAAGTTGCTTTTGGACAAGGCGTTCAGCTAGCTTCTCTCGTATGGCACTTAGGATGTAGCACCTGGCTCACACAGTTGAAATACTAGGAAACCGCTAGATTGAGCTTGGATGCACTAGTCTTGTGGGCCGGGACTTTCCACTTACCTCTCACAACACTTCAGTCACGCATCGGGGCTAGGCCTGTTAGGAGCGCGGTGTACCTGCAGGCAGGATGTGGGAGGGACAGTCCATAAGCTCAACTCTCGGAAGTGTGTATGCTTTGCAGCCAGATGTCTGGAAGACACTTATTGATGGGTGCTAGGACCGAGCTACACTCTCATTGAACAAGGACGTTTGCAATGTCTGTATTGAGATCAGATACACTTGAGGAGAATCCTGTCACTTCCACATGCTTTTCACACAACCTCTTCCGACGCCTTGCAAAAGGATGCTGGGACCTATGTCTCCAGGCAGGGTGCGGGAGGGTCCTGCCCTGACCTCAGCTCGCACACGGAAGCATGCCTACAGCCCCGCTTTCAACTAGCTGCGTTCTTAGGGCACTGAGAACGTAGCAGTACTCTCAGCCAGGAGGTACCCAGAATACCACTCCACTGCAGCTGGAGACACCCTCCAGGTCGGCTGATTCCACTTGTGTCTCACAAGCCTCTGAGAAACGGCTGTGGTGCTGATGTTCGAACCTCATTTGCAGGCAGTGTGCAACTGTGAGGGACTGAGGGTGAGCTAAACTCTCAGAAGTTATTTGCCTTGGGACTAGACGTCCAGCTAGCTTCTCTCGTATGGAACTTAGGATGTAACACCTGGCTAACATAGGAATTACTAGGTAATCGCTGGATTGAGCTTGGAGGCACTAGTCTTGAGGGCCGAGACTTTCCACTTGCCTCTTATAACACTTCAGTCATGCAGCGAGCCTAGGCCTGTTATGAGCGAGGTGTACCTGCAGGCAGGATGTGGGAGGGACAGGCCATAAGCTCAACTCTCAGGAGCGTGTATGCCTAGGAGGCAGATGTCTGCTCCCCACTCATACAGGGGAGTTAGAACCTAGCTACACTCTCATTGAACAAGGACGTTGGCAATCGCTGTATTCCACTCAGATTGCCGTGAGGACAGGCCTGAGGCTTCCACACGCATTTCTCACCACCTGTCTGCACCTGACATGAGGATTTTGGCCGCTCGCCCACAGGGGTACCCGAGGCGGGAGGATCCTTCGTTGAGCTCAACTCTCCAAAGGTAGCATGCTCCGAATGCAGCTTTCCACTAGCTGCGTTCTTATGGCCGTGAGAACGCAGCAGCACTGGAAGTCAGGACGTTGCGTTTATACTGCTCTACTGCACCGAGTGACAGCACCATTGAGGCCTGCAGCTTGCCCCTTGAGTCCCATGAGCTTCTGACAAACATGTCTAGTGAGGATGTTCGTAACTCCATGTGCAGGCAGTGTGGAACTGGGAAGGACGGCAAGTCAGCTCATCGCACAGAAGGAAGTTCCCCTGAGAGAGAGCTTGCAACTAGGTACTCAGGGTTGGAAGTTAGTATGTACCACCCATCTGAGGGAGGAAGTCGTCAGAAGTCACTGGATTGAGCTAAGAGACACTTGCCTCTCACAAAGCTTGAATCCTGTGTCCAACGAAATCCCTTGGCTGCAAAGGGTACAGGCGGTCAGCATGTGGGAGGTTGAAGCCATAAGCTCAACCCAAAGGAGTGTGCATGCCTTGGAGGCAGCTGTGTGCTAGGAGCGAGATTGACAAGCCAGTCACGTGGTTCTCTGTCTGCTAGTGTCCCGCGTAGAACGAAATGCTGTGCAAGCGAACCGTACAGGCATCAGGATGTGGGAGCGATAGGCCATAAGCTCAACTCTGAGAAGGGTGTAGGCTTTGCAGGCAGATGCCTGCCAGACGCTTATTGATGGAAGCTAGCACCGAGCTACACATTCATTGAACAAGGACGTTTGCAATGTCTGTATTGAGATCAGATACACTTGAGGAGAATCCTGTCACTTCCACATGCTTTTCACACAACCTCTTCCGGCGCCTAAAATAACGATGCTGCGACCTATACCTAGGGGCAGTTAGGATGCGGGTGGGTCCTGCCCTCACCTCAGCTCGCGCAAGGAAGCATGCCTAGAAGCCAGCTTTCAACTAGCTGCTTTCTTAGGGCATTGAGAACGTAGCAGTACTCTAAGCCAGGAGGTACCCAGAATACCACTCCACTGCAGCTGGAGACACCCTCCAGGTCGGCTGATTCCACTTGCGTCTCACAAGCCTCTGACAAACTGCTCTGGTGCAGATGTTCGAAACTCATTCTGCAGGCAGTGTGCAACTGTGAGGGACTGAGGGTGAGCTCAACTCTCCGAAGTAAGTTGCTTTTGGACAAAGCGTTCAGCTAGCTTCTCTCGTATGGCACTTAGGATGTAGCACCTGGCTCACACAGTTGAAATACTAGGAAACCGCTAGATTGAGCTTGGATGCACTAGTCTTGTGGGCCGGGACTTTCCACTGACCTCTCACAACACTTCAGTCACGCATCGGGGCTAGGCCTTTTAGGAGCGCGGTGTAGCTGCAGGCAGGATGTGGGAGGGACAGTCCATAAGCTCAACTCTCGGAAGTGTGTATGCTTTGCAGCCAGATGTCTGGAAGACACTTATTGATGGGTGCTAGGACCGAGCTACACTCTCATTGAACAAGGATGTTTGCAATGTCTGTATTGAGATCAGATACACTTGAGGAGAATCCTGTCACTTCCACATGCTTTTCACACAACCTCTTCCGGCGCCTAAAATAACGATGCTGCGACCTATACCTAGGGGCAGTTAGGATGCGGGTGGGTCCTGCCCTCACCTCAGCTCGCGCAAGGAAGCATGCGTAGAAGCCAGCTTTCAACTAGCTGCTTTCTTAGGGCATTGAGAACGTAGCAGTACTCTAAGCCAGGAGGTACCCAGAATACCACTCCACTGCAGCTGGAGACACCCTCCAGGTCGGCTGATTCCACTTGCGTCTCACAAGCCTCTGACAAACTGCTCTGGTGCAGATGTTCGAAACTCATTCTGCAGGCAGTGTGCAACTGTGAGGGACTGAGGGTGAGCTCAACTCTCCGAAGTAAGTTGCTTTTGGACAAGGCGTTCAGCTAGCTTCTCTCGTATGGCACTTAGGATGTAGCACCTGGCTCACACAGTTGAAATACTAGGAAACCGCTAGATTGAGCTTGGATGCACTAGTCTTGTGGGCCGGGACTTTCCACTTACCTCTCACAACACTTCAGTCACGCATCGGGGCTAGGCCTGTTAGGAGCGCGGTGTAGCTGCAGGCAGGATGTGGGAGGGACAGTCCATAAGCTCAACTCTCGGAAGTGTGTATGCTTTGCAGCCAGATGTCTGGAAGACACTTATTGATGGGTGCTAGGACCGAGATACACTCTCATTGAACAAGGATGTTTGCAATGTCTGTATTGAGATCAGATACACTTGAGGAGAATCCTGTCACTTCCCCATGCTTTTCACACAACCTCTCCCGACGCCTTGCAAAAGGATGCTGGGACCTATGTCTCCAGGCAGGGTGCGGGAGGGTCCTGCCCTGACCTCAGCTCGCACACGGAAGCATGCCTACAGCCCCGCTTTCAACTAGCTGCGTTCTTAGGGCACTGAGAACGTAGCAGTACTCTCAGCCAGGAGGTACCCAGAATACCACTCCACTGCAGCTGGAGACACCCTCCAGGTCGGCTGATTCCACTTGTGTCTCACAAGCCTCTGAGAAACGGCTGTGGTGCTGATGTTCGAACCTCATTTGCAGGCAGTGTGCAACTGTGAGGGACTGAGGGTGAGCTAAACTCTCAGAAGTTATTTGCCTTGGGACTAGACGTCCAGCTAGCTTCTCTCGTATGGAACTTAGGATGTAACACCTGGCTAACATAGGAATTACTAGGTAATCGCTGGATTGAGCTTGGAGGCACTAGTCTTGAGGGCCGAGACTTTCCACTTACCTCTTATAACACTTCAGTCATGCAGCGAGCCTAGGCCTGTTATGAGCGAGGTGTACCTGCAGGCAGGATGTGGGAGGGACAGGCCATAAGCTCAACTCTCAGGAGCGTGTATGCCTAGGAGGCAGATGTCTGCTCCCCACTCATACAGGGGAGTTAGAACCTAGCTACACTCTCATTGAACAAGGACGTTGGCAATCGCTGTATTCCACTCAGATTGCCGTGAGGACAGGCCTGAGGCTTCCACACGCATTTCTCACCACCTGTCTGCACCTGACATGAGGATTTTGGCCGCTCGCCCACAGGGGTACCCGAGGCGGGAGGATCCTTCGTTGAGCTCAACTCTCCAAAGGTAGCATGCTCCGAATGCAGCTTTCCACTAGCTGCGTTCTTATGGCCGTGAGAACGCAGCAGCACTGGAAGTCAGGACGTTGCGTTTATACTGCTCTACTGCACCGAGTGACAGCACCATTGAGGCCTGCAGCTTGCCCCTTGAGTCCCATGAGCTTCTGACAAACATGTCTAGTGAGGATGTTCGTAACTCCATGTGCAGGCAGTGTGGAACTGGGAAGGACGGCAAGTCAGCTCATCGCACAGAAGGAAGTTCCCCTGAGAGAGAGCTTGCAACTAGGTACTCAGGGTTGGAAGTTAGTATGTACCACCCATCTGAGGGAGGAAGTCGTCAGAAGTCACTGGATTGAGCTAAGAGACACTTGCCTCTCACAAAGCTTGAATCCTGTGTCCAACGAAATCCCTTGGCTGCAAAGGGTACAGGCGGTCAGCATGTGGGAGGTTGAAGCCATAAGCTCAACCCAAAGGAGTGTGCATGCCTTGGAGGCAGCTGTGTGCTAGGAGCGAGATTGACAAGCCAGTCACGTGGTTCTCTGTCTGCTAGTGTCCCGCGTAGAACGAAATGCTGTGCAAGCGAACCGTACAGGCATCAGGATGTGGGAGCGATAGGCCATAAGCTCAACTCTGAGAAGGGTGTAGGCTTTGCAGGCAGATGCCTGCCAGACGCTTATTGATGGAAGCTAGCACCGAGCTACACATTCATTGAACAAGGACGTTTGCAATGTCTGTATTGAGATCAGATACACTTGAGGAGAATCCTGTCACTTCCACATGCTTTTCACACAACCTCTTCCGGCGCCTAAAATAACGATGCTGCGACCTATACCTAGGGGCAGTTAGGATGCGGGTGGGTCCTGCCCTCACCTCAGCTCGCGCAAGGAAGCATGCCTAGAAGCCAGCTTTCAACTAGCTGCTTTCTTAGGGCATTGAGAACGTAGCAGTACTCTAAGCCAGGAGGTACCCAGAATACCACTCCACTGCAGCTGGAGACACCCTCCAGGTCGGCTGATTCCACTTGCGTCTCACAAGCCTCTGACAAACTGCTCTGGTGCAGATGTTCGAAACTCATTCTGCAGGCAGTGTGCAACTGTGAGGGACTGAGGGTGAGCTCAACTCTCCGAAGTAAGTTGCTTTTGGACAAAGCGTTCAGCTAGCTTCTCTCGTATGGCACTTAGGATGTAGCACCTGGCTCACACAGTTGAAATACTAGGAAACCGCTAGATTGAGCTTGGATGCACTAGTCTTGTGGGCCGGGACTTTCCACTGACCTCTCACAACACTTCAGTCACGCATCGGGGCTAGGCCTTTTAGGAGCGCGGTGTAGCTGCAGGCAGGATGTGGGAGGGACAGTCCATAAGCTCAACTCTCGGAAGTGTGTATGCTTTGCAGCCAGATGTCTGGAAGACACTTATTGATGGGTGCTAGGACCGAGCTACACTCTCATTGAACAAGGATGTTTGCAATGTCTGTATTGAGATCAGATACACTTGAGGAGAATCCTGTCACTTCCCCATGCTTTTCACACAACCTCTTCCGGCGCCTAAAATAACGATGCTGCGACCTATACCTAGGGGCAGTTAGGATGCGGGTGGGTCCTGCCCTCACCTCAGCTCGCGCAAGGAAGCATGCGTAGAAGCCAGCTTTCAACTAGCTGCTTTCTTAGGGCATTGAGAACGTAGCAGTACTCTAAGCCAGGAGGTACCCAGAATACCACTCCACTGCAGCTGGAGACACCCTCCAGGTCGGCTGATTCCACTTGCGTCTCACAAGCCTCTGACAAACTGCTCTGGTGCAGATGTTCGAAACTCATTCTGCAGGCAGTGTGCAACTGTGAGGGACTGAGGGTGAGCTCAACTCTCCGAAGTAAGTTGCTTTTGGACAAGGCGTTCAGCTAGCTTCTCTCGTATGGCACTTAGGATGTAGCACCTGGCTCACACAGTTGAAATACTAGGAAACCGCTAGATTGAGCTTGGATGCACTAGTCTTGTGGGCCGGGACTTTCCACTTACCTCTCACAACACTTCAGTCACGCATCGGGGCTAGGCCTGTTAGGAGCGCGGTGTAGCTGCAGGCAGGATGTGGGAGGGACAGTCCATAAGCTCAACTCTCGGAAGTGTGTATGCTTTGCAGCCAGATGTCTGGAAGACACTTATTGATGGGTGCTAGGACCGAGATACACTCTCATTGAACAAGGATGTTTGCAATGTCTGTATTGAGATCAGATACACTTGAGGAGAATCCTGTCACTTCCCCATGCTTTTCACACAACCTCTCCCGACGCCTTGCAAAAGGATGCTGGGACCTATGTCTCCAGGCAGGGTGCGGGAGGGTCCTGCCCTGACCTCAGCTCGCACACGGAAGCATGCCTACAGCCCCGCTTTCAACTAGCTGCGTTCTTAGGGCACTGAGAACGTAGCAGTACTCTCAGCCAGGAGGTACCCAGAATACCACTCCACTGCAGCTGGAGACACCCTCCAGGTCGGCTGATTCCACTTGTGTCTCACAAGCCTCTGAGAAACGGCTGTGGTGCTGATGTTCGAACCTCATTTGCAGGCAGTGTGCAACTGTGAGGGACTGAGGGTGAGCTAAACTCTCAGAAGTTATTTGCCTTGGGACTAGACGTCCAGCTAGCTTCTCTCGTATGGAACTTAGGATGTAACACCTGGCTAACATAGGAATTACTAGGTAATCGCTGGATTGAGCTTGGAGGCACTAGTCTTGAGGGCCGAGACTTTCCACTTACCTCTTATAACACTTCAGTCATGCAGCGAGCCTAGGCCTGTTATGAGCGAGGTGTACCTGCAGGCAGGATGTGGGAGGGACAGGCCATAAGCTCAACTCTCAGGAGCGTGTATGCCTAGGAGGCAGATGTCTGCTCCCCACTCATACAGGGGAGTTAGAACCTAGCTACACTCTCATTGAACAAGGACGTTGGCAATCGCTGTATTCAACTCAGATTGCCGTGAGGACAGGCCTGAGGCTTCCACACGCATTTCTCACCACCTGTCTGCACCTGACATGAGGATTTTGGCCGCTCGCCCACAGGGGTACCCGAGGCGGGAGGATCCTTCGTTGAGCTCAACTCTCCAATGGTAGCATGCTCCGAATGCAGCTTTCCACTAGCTGCGTTCTTATGGCCGTGAGAACGCAGCAGCACTGGAAGTCAGGACGTTGCGTTTATACTGCTCTACTGCACCGAGTGACAGCACCATTGAGGCCTGCAGCTTGCCCCTTGAGTCCCATGAGCTTCTGACAAACATGTCTAGTGAGGATGTTCGTAACTCCATGTGCAGGCAGTGTGGAACTGGGAAGGACGGCAAGTCAGCTCATCGCACAGAAGGAAGTTCCCCTGAGAGAGAGCTTGCAACTAGGTACTCAGGGTTGGAAGTTAGTATGTACCACCCGTCTGAGGGAGGAAGTCGTCAGAAGTCACTGGATTGAGCTAAGAGACACTTGCCTCTCACAAAGCTTGAATCCCGTGTCCAACGAAATCCCTTGGCTGCAAAGGGTACAGGCGGTCAGCATGTGGGAGGTTGAAGCCATAAGCTCAACCCAAAGGAGTGTGCATGCCTTGGAGGCAGCTGTGTGCTAGGAGCGAGATTGACAAGCCAGTCACGTGGTTCTCTGTCTGCTAGTGTCCCGCGTAGAACGAAATGCTGTGCAAGCGAACCGTACAGGCATCAGGATGTGGGAGCGATAGGCCATAAGCTCAACTCTGAGAAGGGTGTAGGCTTTGCAGGCAGATGCCTGCCAGACGCTTATTGATGGAAGCTAGCACCGAGCTACACATTCATTGAACAAGGACGTTTGCAATGTCTGTATTGAGATCAGATACACTTGAGGAGAATCCTGTCACTTCCACATGCTTTTCACACAACCTCTTCCGGCGCCTAAAATAACGATGCTGCGACCTATACCTAGGGGCAGTTAGGATGCGGGTGGGTCCTGCCCTCACCTCAGCTCGCGCAAGGAAGCATGCCTAGAAGCCAGCTTTCAACTAGCTGCTTTCTTAGGGCATTGAGAACGTAGCAGTACTCTAAGCCAGGAGGTACCCAGAATACCACTCCACTGCAGCTGGAGACACCCTCCAGGTCGGCTGATTCCACTTGCGTCTCACAAGCCTCTGACAAACTGCTCTGGTGCAGATGTTCGAAACTCATTCTGCAGGCAGTGTGCAACTGTGAGGGACTGAGGGTGAGCTCAACTCTCCGAAGTAAGTTGCTTTTGGACAAAGCGTTCAGCTAGCTTCTCTCGTATGGCACTTAGGATGTAGCACCTGGCTCACACAGTTGAAATACTAGGAAACCGCTAGATTGAGCTTGGATGCACTAGTCTTGTGGGCCGGGACTTTCCACTGACCTCTCACAACACTTCAGTCACGCATCGGGGCTAGGCCTTTTAGGAGCGCGGTGTAGCTGCAGGCAGGATGTGGGAGGGACAGTCCATAAGCTCAACTCTCGGAAGTGTGTATGCTTTGCAGCCAGATGTCTGGAAGACACTTATTGATGGGTGCTAGGACCGAGCTACACTCTCATTGAACAAGGATGTTTGCAATGTCTGTATTGAGATCAGATACACTTGAGGAGAATCCTGTCACTTCCACATGCTTTTCACACAACCTCTTCCGGCGCCTAAAATAACGATGCTGCGACCTATACCTAGGGGCAGTTAGGATGCGGGTGGTTCCTGCCCTCACCTCAGCTCGCGCAAGGAAGCATGCCTAGAAGCCAGCTTTCAACTAGCTGCTTTCTTAGGGCATTGAGAACGTAGCAGTACTCTAAGCCAGGAGGTACCCAGAATACCACTCCACTGCAGCTGGAGACACCCTCCAGGTCGGCTGATTCCACTTGCGTCTCACAAGCCTCTGACAAACTGCTCTGGTGCAGATGTTCGAAACTCATTCTGCAGGCAGTGTGCAACTGTGAGGGACTGAGGGTGAGCTCAACTCTCCGAAGTAAGTTGCTTTTGGACAAGGCGTTCAGCTAGCTTCTCTCGTATGGCACTTAGGATGTAGCACCTGGCTCACACAGTTGAAATACTAGGAAACCGCTAGATTGAGCTTGGATGCACTAGTCTTGTGGGCCGGGACTTTCCACTTACCTCTCACAACACTTCAGTCACGCATCGGGGCTAGGCCTGTTAGGAGCGCGGTGTACCTGCAGGCAGGATGTGGGAGGGACAGTCCATAAGCTCAACTCTCGGAAGTGTGTATGCTTTGCAGCCAGATGTCTGGAAGACACTTATTGATGGGTGCTAGGACCGAGATACACTCTCATTGAACAAGGATGTTTGCAATGTCTGTATTGAGATCAGATACACTTGAGGAGAATCCTGTCACTTCCCCATGCTTTTCACACAACCTCTCCCGACGCCTTGCAAAAGGATGCTGGGACCTATGTCTCCAGGCAGGGTGCGGGAGGGTCCTGCCCTGACCTCAGCTCGCACACGGAAGCATGCCTACAGCCCCGCTTTCAACTAGCTGCGTTCTTAGGGCACTGAGAACGTAGCAGTACTCTCAGCCAGGAGGTACCCAGAATACCACTCCACTGCAGCTGGAGACACCCTCCAGGTCGGCTGATTCCACTTGTGTCTCACAAGCCTCTGAGAAACGGCTGTGGTGCTGATGTTCGAACCTCATTTGCAGGCAGTGTGCAACTGTGAGGGACTGAGGGTGAGCTAAACTCTCAGAAGTTATTTGCCTTGGGACTAGACGTCCAGCTAGCTTCTCTCGTATGGAACTTAGGATGTAACACCTGGCTAACATAGGAATTACTAGGTAATCGCTGGATTGAGCTTGGAGGCACTAGTCTTGAGGGCCGAGACTTTCCACTTACCTCTTATAACACTTCAGTCATGCAGCGAGCCTAGGCCTGTTATGAGCGAGGTGTACCTGCAGGCAGGATGTGGGAGGGACAGGCCATAAGCTCAACTCTCAGGAGCGTGTATGCCTAGGAGGCAGATGTCTGCTCCCCACTCATACAGGGGAGTTAGAACCTAGCTACACTCTCATTGAACAAGGACGTTGGCAATCGCTGTATTCCACTCAGATTGCCGTGAGGACAGGCCTGAGGCTTCCACACGCATTTCTCACCACCTGTCTGCACCTGACATGAGGATTTTGGCCGCTCGCCCACAGGGGTACCCGAGGCGGGAGGATCCTTTGTTGAGCTCAACTCTCCAAAGGTAGCATGCTCCGAATGCAGCTTTCCACTAGCTGCGTTCTTATGGCCGTGAGAACGCAGCAGCACTGGAAGTCAGGACGTTGCGTTTATACTGCTCTACTGCACCGAGTGACAGCACCATTGAGGCCTGCAGCTTGCCCCTTGAGTCCCATGAGCTTCTGACAAACATGTCTAGTGAGGATGTTCGTAACTCCATGTGCAGGCAGTGTGGAACTGGGAAGGACGGCAAGTCAGCTCATCGCACAGAAGGAAGTTCCCCTGAGAGAGAGCTTGCAACTAGGTACTCAGGGTTGGAAGTTAGTATGTACCACCCATCTGAGGGAGGAAGTCGTCAGAAGTCACTGGATTGAGCTAAGAGACACTTGCCTCTCACAAAGCTTGAATCCCGTGTCCAACGAAATCCCTTGGCTGCAAAGGGTACAGGCGGTCAGCATGTGGGAGGTTGAAGCCATAAGCTCAACCCAAAGGAGTGTGCATGCCTTGGAGGCAGCTGTGTGCTAGGAGCGAGATTGACAAGCCAGTCACGTGGTTCTCTGTCTGCTAGTGTCCCGCGTAGAACGAAATGCTGTGCAAGCGAACCGTACAGGCATCAGGATGTGGGAGCGATAGGCCATAAGCTCAACTCTGAGAAGGGTGTAGGCTTTGCAGGCAGATGCCTGCCAGACGCTTATTGATGGAAGCTAGCACCGAGCTACACATTCATTGAACAAGGACGTTTGCAATGTCTGTATTGAGATCAGATACACTTGAGGAGAATCCTGTCACTTCCCCATGCTTTTCACACAACCTCTTCCGGCGCCTAAAATAACGATGCTGCGACCTATACCTAGGGGCAGTTAGGATGCGGGTGGGTCCTGCCCTCACCTCAGCTCGCGCAAGGAAGCATGCCTAGAAGCCAGCTTTCAACTAGCTGCTTTCTTAGGGCATTGAGAACGTAGCAGTACTCTAAGCCAGGAGGTACCCAGAATACCACTCCACTGCAGCTGGAGACACCCTCCAGGTCGGCTGATTCCACTTGCGTCTCACAAGCCTCTGACAAACTGCTCTGGTGCAGATGTTCGAAACTCATTCTGCAGGCAGTGTGCAACTGTGAGGGACTGAGGGTGAGCTCAACTCTCCGAAGTAAGTTGCTTTTGGACAAAGCGTTCAGCTAGCTTCTCTCGTATGGCACTTAGGATGTAGCACCTGGCTCACACAGTTGAAATACTAGGAAACCGCTAGATTGAGCTTGGATGCACTAGTCTTGTGGGCCGGGACTTTCCACTGACCTCTCACAACACTTCAGTCACGCATCGGGGCTAGGCCTTTTAGGAGCGCGGTGTAGCTGCAGGCAGGATGTGGGAGGGACAGTCCATAAGCTCAACTCTCGGAAGTGTGTATGCTTTGCAGCCAGATGTCTGGAAGACACTTATTGATGGGTGCTAGGACCGAGCTACACTCTCATTCAACAAGGATGTTTGCAATGTCTGTATTGAGATCAGATACACTTGAGGAGAATCCTGTCACTTCCACATGCTTTTCACACAACCTCTTCCGGCGCCTAAAATAACGATGCTGCGACCTATACCTAGCGGCAGTTAGGATGCGGGTGGGTCCTGCCCTCACCTCAGCTCGCGCAAGGAAGCATGCCTAGAAGCCAGCTTTCAACTAGCTGCTTTCTTAGGGCATTGAGAACGTAGCAGTACTCTAAGCCAGGAGGTACCCAGAATACCACTCCACTGCAGCTGGAGACACCCTCCAGGTCGGCTGATTCCACTTGCGTCTCACAAGCCTCTGACAAACTGCTCTGGTGCAGATGTTCGAAACTCATTCTGCAGGCAGTGTGCAACTGTGAGGGACTGAGGGTGAGCTCAACTCTCCGAAGTAAGTTGCTTTTGGACAAGGCGTTCAGCTAGCTTCTCTCGTATGGCACTTAGGATGTAGCACCTGGCTCACACAGTTGAAATACTAGGAAACCGCTAGATTGAGCTTGGATGCACTAGTCTTGTGGGCCGGGACTTTCCACTTACCTCTCACAACACTTCAGTCACGCATCGGGGCTAGGCCTGTTAGGAGCGCGGTGTACCTGCAGGCAGGATGTGGGAGGGACAGTCCATAAGCTCAACTCTCGGAAGTGTGTATGCTTTGCAGCCAGATGTCTGGAAGACACTTATTGATGGGTGCTAGGACCGAGCTACACTCTCATTGAACAAGGATGTTTGCAATGTCTGTATTGAGATCAGATACACTTGAGGAGAATCCTGTCACTTCCACATGCTTTTCACACAACCTCTTCCGACGCCTTGCAAAAGGATGCTGGGACCTATGTCTCCAGGCAGGGTGCGGGAGGGTCCTGCCCTGCCCTCAGCTCGCACACGGAAGCATGCCTACAGCCCCGCTTTCAACTAGCTGCGTTCTTAGGGCACTGAGAACGTAGCAGTACTCTCAGCCAGGAGGTACCCAGAATACCACTCCACTGCAGCTGGAGACACCCTCCAGGTCGGCTGATTCCACTTGTGTCTCACAAGCCTCTGAGAAACGGCTGTGGTGCTGATGTTCGAACCTCATTTGCAGGCAGTGTGCAACTGTGAGGGACTGAGGGTGAGCTAAACTCTCAGAAGTTATTTGCCTTGGGACTAGACGTCCAGCTAGCTTCTCTCGTATGGAACTTAGGATGTAACACCTGGCTAACATAGGAATTACTAGGTAATCGCTGGATTGAGCTTGGAGGCACTAGTCTTGAGGGCCGAGACTTTCCACTTACCTCTTATAACACTTCAGTCATGCAGCGAGCCTAGGCCTGTTATGAGCGAGGTGTACCTGCAGGCAGGATGTGGGAGGGACAGGCCATAAGCTCAACTCTCAGGAGCGTGTATGCCTAGGAGGCAGATGTCTGCTCCCCACTCATACAGGGGAGTTAGAACCTAGCTACACTCTCATTGAACAAGGACGTTGGCAATCGCTGTATTCCACTCAGATTGCCGTGAGGACAGGCCTGAGGCTTCCACACGCATTTCTCACCACCTGTCTGCACCTGACATGAGGATTTTGGCCGCTCGCCCACAGGGGTACCCGAGGCGGGAGGATCCTTCGTTGAGCTCAACTCTCCAAAGGTAGCATGCTCCGAATGCAGCTTTCCACTAGCTGCGTTCTTATGGCCGTGAGAACGCAGCAGCACTGGAAGTCAGGACGTTGCGTTTATACTGCTCTACTGCACCGAGTGACAGCACCATTGAGGCCTGCAGCTTGCCCCTTGAGTCCCATGAGCTTCTGACAAACATGTCTAGTGAGGATGTTCGTAACTCCATGTGCAGGCAGTGTGGAACTGGGAAGGACGGCAAGTCAGCTCATCGCACAGAAGGAAGTTCCCCTGAGAGAGAGCTTGCAACTAGGTACTCAGGGTTGGAAGTTAGTATGTACCACCCGTCTGAGGGAGGAAGTCGTCAGAAGTCACTGGATTGAGCTAAGAGACACTTGCCTCTCACAAAGCTTGAATCCCGTGTCCAACGAAATCCCTTGGCTGCAAAGGGTACAGGCGGTCAGCATGTGGGAGGTTGAAGCCATAAGCTCAACCCAAAGGAGTGTGCATGCCTTGGAGGCAGCTGTGTGCTAGGAGCGAGATTGACAAGCCAGTCACGTGGTTCTCTGTCTGCTAGTGTCCTGCGTAGAACGAAATGCTGTGCAAGCGAACCGTACAGGCATCAGGATGTGGGAGCGATAGGCCATAAGCTCAACTCTGAGAAGGGTGTAGGCTTTGCAGGCAGATGCCTGCCAGACGCTTATTGATGGAAGCTAGCACCGAGCTACACATTCATTGAACAAGGACGTTTGCAATGTCTGTATTGAGATCAGATACACTTGAGGAGAATCCTGTCACTTCCACATGCTTTTCACACAACCTCTTCCGGCGCCTAAAATAACGATGCTGCGACCTATACCTAGGGGCAGTTAGGATGCGGGTGGGTCCTGCCCTCACCTCAGCTCGCGCAAGGAAGCATGCCTAGAAGCCAGCTTTCAACTAGCTGCTTTCTTAGGGCATTGAGAACGTAGCAGTACTCTAAGCCAGGAGGTACCCAGAATACCACTCCACTGCAGCTGGAGACACCCTCCAGGTCGGCTGATTCCACTTGCGTCTCACAAGCCTCTGACAAACTGCTCTGGTGCAGATGTTCAAAACTCATTCGGCAGGCAGTGTGCAACTGTGAGGGACTGAGGGTGAGCTCAACTCTCCGAAGTAAGTTGCTTTTGGACAAAGCGTTCAGCTAGCTTCTCTCGTATGGCACTTAGGATGTAGCACCTGGCTCACACAGTTGAAATACTAGGAAACCGCTAGATTGAGCTTGGATGCACTAGTCTTGTGGGCCGGGACTTTCCACTGACCTCTCACAACACTTCAGTCACGCATCGGGGCTAGGCCTTTTAGGAGCGCGGTGTAGCTGCAGGCAGGATGTGGGAGGGACAGTCCATAAGCTCAACTCTCGGAAGTGTGTATGCTTTGCAGCCAGATGTCTGGAAGACACTTATTGATGGGTGCTAGGACCGAGATACACTCTCATTGAACAAGGATGTTTGCAATGTCTGTATTGAGATCAGATACACTTGAGGAGAATCCTGTCACTTCCCCATGCTTTTCACACAACCTCTCCCGACGCCTTGCAAAAGGATGCTGGGACCTATGTCTCCAGGCAGGGTGCGGGAGGGTCCTGCCCTGACCTCAGCTCGCACACGGAAGCATGCCTACAGCCCCGCTTTCAACTAGCTGCGTTCTTAGGGCACTGAGAACGTAGCAGTACTCTCAGCCAGGAGGTACCCAGAATACCACTCCACTGCAGCTGGAGACACCCTCCAGGTCGGCTGATTCCACTTGTGTCTCACAAGCCTCTGAGAAACGGCTGTGGTGCTGATGTTCGAACCTCATTTGCAGGCAGTGTGCAACTGTGAGGGACTGAGGGTGAGCTAAACTCTCAGAAGTTATTTGCCTTGGGACTAGACGTCCAGCTAGCTTCTCTCGTATGGAACTTAGGATGTAACACCTGGCTAACATAGGAATTACTAGGTAATCGCTGGATTGAGCTTGGAGGCACTAGTCTTGAGGGCCGAGACTTTCCACTTACCTCTTATAACACTTCAGTCATGCAGCGAGCCTAGGCCTGTTATGAGCGAGGTGTACCTGCAGGCAGGATGTGGGAGGGACAGGCCATAAGCTCAACTCTCAGGAGCGTGTATGCCTAGGAGGCAGATGTCTGCTCCCCACTCATACAGGGGAGTTAGAACCTAGCTACACTCTCATTGAACAAGGACGTTGGCAATCGCTGTATTCCACTCAGATTGCCGTGAGGACAGGCCTGAGGCTTCCACACGCATTTCTCACCACCTGTCTGCACCTGACATGAGGATTTTGGCCGCTCGCCCACAGGGGTACCCGAGGCGGGAGGATCCTTCGTTGAGCTCAACTCTCCAAAGGTAGCATGCTCCGAATGCAGCTTTCCACTAGCTGCGTTCTTATGGCCGTGAGAACGCAGCAGCACTGGAAGTCAGGACGTTGCGTTTATACTGCTCTACTGCACCGAGTGACAGCACCATTGAGGCCTGCAGCTTGCCCCTTGAGTCCCATGAGCTTCTGACAAACATGTCTAGTGAGGATGTTCGTAACTCCATGTGCAGGCAGTGTGGAACTGGGAAGGACGGCAAGTCAGCTCATCGCACAGAAGGAAGTTCCCCTGAGAGAGAGCTTGCAACTAGGTACTCAGGGTTGGAAGTTAGTATGTACCACCCATCTGAGGGAGGAAGTCGTCAGAAGTCACTGGATTGAGCTAAGAGACACTTGCCTCTCACAAAGCTTGAATCCCGTGTCCAACGAAATCCCTTGGCTGCAAAGGGTACAGGCGGTCAGCATGTGGGAGGTTGAAGCCATAAGCTCAACCCAAAGGAGTGTGCATGCCTTGGAGGCAGCTGTGTGCTAGGAGCGAGATTGACAAGCCAGTCACGTGGTTCTCTGTCTGCTAGTGTCCCGCGTAGAACGAAATGCTGTGCAAGCGAACCGTACAGGCATCAGGATGTGGGAGCGATAGGCCATAAGCTCAACTCTGAGAAGGGTGTAGGCTTTGCAGGCAGATGCCTGCCAGACGCTTATTGATGGAAGCTAGCACCGAGCTACACATTCATTGAACAAGGACGTTTGCAATGTCTGTATTGAGATCAGATACACTTGAGGAGAATCCTGTCACTTCCACATGCTTTTCACACAACCTCTTCCGGCGCCTAAAATAACGATGCTGCGACCTATACCTAGGGGCAGTTAGGATGCGGGTGGGTCCTGCCCTCACCTCAGCTCGCGCAAGGAAGCATGCCTAGAAGCCAGCTTTCAACTAGCTGCTTTCTTAGGGCATTGAGAACGTAGCAGTACTCTAAGCCAGGAGGTACCCAGAATACCACTCCACTGCAGCTGGAGACACCCTCCAGGTCGGCTGATTCCACTTGCGTCTCACAAGCCTCTGACAAACTGCTCTGGTGCAGATGTTCGAAACTCATTCTGCAGGCAGTGTGCAACTGTGAGGGACTGAGGGTGAGCTCAACTCTCCGAAGTAAGTTGCTTTTGGACAAAGCGTTCAGCTAGCTTCTCTCGTATGGCACTTAGGATGTAGCACCTGGCTCACACAGTTGAAATACTAGGAAACCGCTAGATTGAGCTTGGATGCACTAGTCTTGTGGGCCGGGACTTTCCACTGACCTCTCAAACACTTCAGTCACGCATCGGGGCTAGGCCTTTTAGGAGCGCGGTGTAGCTGCAGGCAGGATGTGGGAGGGACAGTCCATAAGCTCAACTCTCGGAAGTGTGTATGCTTTGCAGCCAGATGTCTGGAAGACACTTATTGATGGGTGCTAGGACCGAGCTACACTCTCATTCAACAAGGATGTTTGCAATGTCTGTATTGAGATCAGATACACTTGAGGAGAATCCTGTCACTTCCACATGCTTTTCACACAACCTCTTCCGGCGCCTAAAATAACGATGCTGCGACCTATACCTAGCGGCAGTTAGGATGCGGGTGGGTCCTGCCCTCACCTCAGCTCGCGCAAGGAAGCATGCCTAGAAGCCAGCTTTCAACTAGCTGCTTTCTTAGGGCATTGAGAACGTAGCAGTACTCTAAGCCAGGAGGTACCCAGAATACCACTCCACTGCAGCTGGAGACACCCTCCAGGTCGGCTGATTCCACTTGCGTCTCACAAGCCTCTGACAAACTGCTCTGGTGCAGATGTTCGAAACTCATTCTGCAGGCAGTGTGCAACTGTGAGGGACTGAGGGTGAGCTCAACTCTCCGAAGTAAGTTGCTTTTGGACAAAGCGTTCAGCTAGCTTCTCTCGTATGGCACTTAGGATGTAGCACCTGGCTCACACAGTTGAAATACTAGGAAACCGCTAGATTGAGCTTGGATGCACTAGTCTTGTGGGCCGGGACTTTCCACTGACCTCTCACAACACTTCAGTCACGCATCGGGGCTAGGCCTTTTAGGAGCGCAGTGTAGCTGCAGGCAGGATGTGGGAGGGACAGTCCATAAGCTCAACTCTCGGAAGTGTGTATGCTTTGCAGCCAGATGTCTGGAAGACACTTATTGATGGGTGCTAGGACCGAGCTACACTCTCATTCAACAAGGATGTTTGCAATGTCTGTATTGAGATCAGATACACTTGAGGAGAATCCTGTCACTTCCACATGCTTTTCACACAACCTCTTCAGGCGCCTAAAATAACGATGCTGCGACCTATACCTAGGGGCAGTTAGGATGCGGGTGGGTCCTGCCCTCACCTCAGCTCGCGCAAGGAAGCATGCCTAGAAGCCAGCTTTCAACTAGCTGCTTTCTTAGGGCATTGAGAACGTAGCAGTACTCTAAGCCAGGAGGTACCCAGAATACCACTCCACTGCAGCTGGAGACACCCTCCAGGTCGGCTGATTCCACTTGCGTCTCACAAGCCTCTGACAAACTGCTCTGGTGCAGATGTTCGAAACTCATTCTGCAGGCAGTGTGCAACTGTGAGGGACTGAGGGTGAGCTCAACTCTCCGAAGTAAGTTGCTTTTGGACAAGGCGTTCAGCTAGCTTCTCTCGTATGGCACTTAGGATGTAGCACCTGGCTCACACAGTTGAAATACTAGGAAACCGCTAGATTGAGCTTGGATGCACTAGTCTTGTGGGCCGGGACTTTCCACTTACCTCTCACAACACTTCAGTCACGCATCGGGGCTAGGCCTGTTAGGAGCGCGGTGTACCTGCAGGCAGGATGTGGGAGGGACAGTCCATAAGCTCAACTCTCGGAAGTGTGTATGCTTTGCAGCCAGATGTCTGGAAGACACTTATTGATGGGTGCTAGGACCGAGCTACACTCTCATTGAACAAGGACGTTTGCAATGTCTGTATTGAGATCAGATACACTTGAGGAGAATCCTGTCACTTCCACATGCTTTTCACACAACCTCTTCCGACGCCTTGCAAAAGGATGCTGGGACCTATGTCTCCAGGCAGGGTGCGGGAGGGTCCTGCCCTGACCTCAGCTCGCACACGGAAGCATGCCTACAGCCCCGCTTTCAACTAGCTGCGTTCTTAGGGCACTGAGAACGTAGCAGTACTCTCAGCCAGGAGGTACCCAGAATACCACTCCACTGCAGCTGGAGACACCCTCCAGGTCGGCTGATTCCACTTGTGTCTCACAAGCCTCTGAGAAACGGCTGTGGTGCTGATGTTCGAACCTCATTTGCAGGCAGTGTGCAACTGTGAGGGACTGAGGGTGAGCTAAACTCTCAGAAGTTATTTGCCTTGGGACTAGACGTCCAGCTAGCTTCTCTCGTATGGAACTTAGGATGTAACACCTGGCTAACATAGGAATTACTAGGTAATCGCTGGATTGAGCTTGGAGGCACTAGTCTTGAGGGCCGAGACTTTCCACTTACCTCTTATAACACTTCAGTCATGCAGCGAGCCTAGGCCTGTTATGAGCGAGGTGTACCTGCAGGCAGGATGTGGGAGGGACAGGCCATAAGCTCAACTCTCAGGAGCGTGTATGCCTAGGAGGCAGATGTCTGCTCCCCACTCATACAGGGGAGTTAGAACCTAGCTACACTCTCATTGAACAAGGACGTTGGCAATCGCTGTATTCCACTCAGATTGCCGTGAGGACAGGCCTGAGGCTTCCACACGCATTTCTCACCACCTGTCTGCACCTGACATGAGGATTTTGGCCGCTCGCCCACAGGGGTACCCGAGGCGGGAGGATCCTTCGTTGAGCTCAACTCTCCAAAGGTAGCATGCTCCGAATGCAGCTTTCCACTAGCTGCGTTCTTATGGCCGTGAGAACGCAGCAGCACTGGAAGTCAGGACGTTGCGTTTATACTGCTCTACTGCACCGAGTGACAGCACCATTGAGGCCTGCAGCTTGCCCCTTGAGTCCCATGAGCTTCTGACAAACATGTCTAGTGAGGATGTTCGTAACTCCATGTGCAGGCAGTGTGGAACTGGGAAGGACGGCAAGTCAGCTCATCGCACAGAAGGAAGTTCCCCTGAGAGAGAGCTTGCAACTAGGTACTCAGGGTTGGAAGTTAGTATGTACCACCCATCTGAGGGAGGAAGTCGTCAGAAGTCACTGGATTGAGCTAAGAGACACTTGCCTCTCACAAAGCTTGAATCCCGTGTCCAACAAAATCCCTTGGCTGCAAAGGGTACAGGCGGTCAGCATGTGGGAGGTTGAAGCCATAAGCTCAACCCAAAGGAGTGTGCATGCCTTGGAGGCAGCTGTGTGCTAGGAGCGAGATTGACAAGCCAGTCACGTGGTTCTCTGTCTGCTAGTGTCCCGCGTAGAACGAAATGCTGTGCAAGCGAACCGTACAGGCATCAGGATGTGGGAGCGATAGGCCATAAGCTCAACTCTGAGAAGGGTGTAGGCTTTGCAGGCAGATGCCTGCCAGACGCTTATTGATGGAAGCTAGCACCGAGCTACACATTCATTGAACAAGGACGTTTGCAATGTCTGTATTGAGATCAGATACACTTGAGGAGAATCCTGTCACTTCCACATGCTTTTCACACAACCTCTTCCGGCGCCTAAAATAACGATGCTGCGACCTATACCTAGGGGCAGTTAGGATGCGGGTGGGTCCTGCCCTCACCTCAGCTCGCGCAAGGAAGCATGCCTAGAAGCCAGCTTTCAACTAGCTGCTTTCTTAGGGCATTGAGAACGTAGCAGTACTCTAAGCCAGGAGGTACCCAGAATACCACTCCACTGCAGCTGGAGACACCCTCCAGGTCGGCTGATTCCACTTGCGTCTCACAAGCCTCTGACAAACTGCTCTGGTGCAGATGTTCGAAACTCATTCTGCAGGCAGTGTGCAACTGTGAGGGACTGAGGGTGAGCTCAACTCTCCGAAGTAAGTTGCTTTTGGACAAAGCGTTCAGCTAGCTTCTCTCGTATGGCACTTAGGATGTAGCACCTGGCTCACACAGTTGAAATACTAGGAAACCGCTAGATTGAGCTTGGATGCACTAGTCTTGTGGGCCGGGACTTTCCACTGACCTCTCACAACACTTCAGTCACGCATCGGGGCTAGGCCTTTTAGGAGCGCGGTGTAGCTGCAGGCAGGATGTGGGAGGGACAGTCCATAAGCTCAACTCTCGGAAGTGTGTATGCTTTGCAGCCAGATGTCTGGAAGACACTTATTGATGGGTGCTAGGACCGAGCTACACTCTCATTCAACAAGGATGTTTGCAATGTCTGTATTGAGATCAGATACACTTGAGGAGAATCCTGTCACTTCCACATGCTTTTCACACAACCTCTTCCGGCGCCTAAAATAACGATGCTGCGACCTATACCTAGGGGCAGTTAGGATGCGGGTGGGTCCTGCCCTCACCTCAGCTCGCGCAAGGAAGCATGCCTAGAAGCCAGCTTTCAACTAGCTGCTTTCTTAGGGCATTGAGAACGTAGCAGTACTCTAAGCCAGGAGGTACCCAGAATACCACTCCACTGCAGCTGGAGACACCCTCCAGGTCGGCTGATTCCACTTGCGTCTCACAAGCCTCTGACAAACTGCTCTGGTGCAGATGTTCGAAACTCATTCTGCAGGCAGTGTGCAACTGTGAGGGACTGAGGGTGAGCTCAACTCTCCGAAGTAAGTTGCTTTTGGACAAGGCGTTCAGCTAGCTTCTCTCGTATGGCACTTAGGATGTAGCACCTGGCTCACACAGTTGAAATACTAGGAAACCGCTAGATTGAGCTTGGATGCACTAGTCTTGTGGGCCGGGACTTTCCACTTACCTCTCACAACACTTCAGTCACGCATCGGGGCTAGGCCTGTTAGGAGCGCGGTGTACCTGCAGGCAGGATGTGGGAGGGACAGTCCATAAGCTCAACTCTCGGAAGTGTGTATGCTTTGCAGCCAGATGTCTGGAAGACACTTATTGATGGGTGCTAGGACCGAGCTACACTCTCATTGAACAAGGACGTTTGCAATGTCTGTATTGAGATCAGATACACTTGAGGAGAATCCTGTCACTTCCACATGCTTTTCACACAACCTCTTCCGACGCCTTGCAAAAGGATGCTGGGACCTATGTCTCCAGGCAGGGTGCGGGAGGGTCCTGCCCTGACCTCAGCTCGCACACGGAAGCATGCCTACAGCCCCGCTTTCAACTAGCTGCGTTCTTAGGGCACTGAGAACGTAGCAGTACTCTCAGCCAGGAGGTACCCAGAATACCACTCCACTGCAGCTGGAGACACCCTCCAGGTCGGCTGATTCCACTTGTGTCTCACAAGCCTCTGAGAAACGGCTGTGGTGCTGATGTTCGAACCTCATTTGCAGGCAGTGTGCAACTGTGAGGGACTGAGGGTGAGCTAAACTCTCAGAAGTTATTTGCCTTGGGACTAGACGTCCAGCTAGCTTCTCTCGTATGGAACTTAGGATGTAACACCTGGCTAACATAGGAATTACTAGGTAATCGCTGGATTGAGCTTGGAGGCACTAGTCTTGAGGGCCGAGACTTTCCACTTACCTCTTATAACACTTCAGTCATGCAGCGAGCCTAGGCCTGTTATGAGCGAGGTGTACCTGCAGGCAGGATGTGGGAGGGACAGGCCATAAGCTCAACTCTCAGGAGCGTGTATGCCTAGGAGGCAGATGTCTGCTCCCCACTCATACAGGGGAGTTAGAACCTAGCTACACTCTCATTGAACAAGGACGTTGGCAATCGCTGTATTCCACTCAGATTGCCGTGAGGACAGGCCTGAGGCTTCCACACGCATTTCTCACCACCTGTCTGCACCTGACATGAGGATTTTGGCCGCTCGCCCACAGGGGTACCCGAGGCGGGAGGATCCTTCGTTGAGCTCAACTCTCCAAAGGTAGCATGCTCCGAATGCAGCTTTCCACTAGCTGCGTTCTTATGGCCGTGAGAACGCAGCAGCACTGGAAGTCAGGACGTTGCGTTTATACTGCTCTACTGCACCGAGTGACAGCACCATTGAGGCCTGCAGCTTGCCCCTTGAGTCCCATGAGCTTCTGACAAACATGTCTAGTGAGGATGTTCGTAACTCCATGTGCAGGCAGTGTGGAACTGGGAAGGACGGCAAGTCAGCTCATCGCACAGAAGGAAGTTCCCCTGAGAGAGAGCTTGCAACTAGGTACTCAGGGTTGGAAGTTAGTATGTACCACCCGTCTGAGGGAGGAAGTCGTCAGAAGTCACTGGATTGAGCTAAGAGACACTTGCCTCTCACAAAGCTTGAATCCCGTGTCCAACGAAATCCCTTGGCTGCAAAGGGTACAGGCGGTCAGCATGTGGGAGGTTGAAGCCATAAGCTCAACCCAAAGGAGTGTGCATGCCTTGGAGGCAGCTGTGTGCTAGGAGCGAGATTGACAAGCCAGTCACGTGGTTCTCTGTCTGCTAGTGTCCCGCGTAGAACGAAATGCTGTGCAAGCGAACCGTACAGGCATCAGGATGTGGGAGCGATAGGCCATAAGCTCAACTCTGAGAAGGGTGTAGGCTTTGCAGGCAGATGCCTGCCAGACGCTTATTGATGGAAGCTAGCACCGAGCTACACATTCATTGAACAAGGACGTTTGCAATGTCTGTATTGAGATCAGATACACTTGAGGAGAATCCTGTCACTTCCACATGCTTTTCACACAACCTCTTCCGGCGCCTAAAATAACGATGCTGCGACCTATACCTAGGGGCAGTTAGGATGCGGGTGGGTCCTGCCCTCACCTCAGCTCGCGCAAGGAAGCATGCCTAGAAGCCAGCTTTCAACTAGCTGCTTTCTTAGGGCATTGAGAACGTAGCAGTACTCTAAGCCAGGAGGTACCCAGAATACCACTCCACTGCAGCTGGAGACACCCTCCAGGTCGGCTGATTCCACTTGCGTCTCACAAGCCTCTGACAAACTGCTCTGGTGCAGATGTTCGAAACTCATTCTGCAGGCAGTGTGCAACTGTGAGGGACTGAGGGTGAGCTCAACTCTCCGAAGTAAGTTGCTTTTGGACAAAGCGTTCAGCTAGCTTCTCTCGTATGGCACTTAGGATGTAGCACCTGGCTCACACAGTTGAAATACTAGGAAACCGCTAGATTGAGCTTGGATGCACTAGTCTTGTGGGCCGGGACTTTCCACTGACCTCTCACAACACTTCAGTCACGCATCGGGGCTAGGCCTTTTAGGAGCGCGGTGTAGCTGCAGGCAGGATGTGGGAGGGACAGTCCATAAGCTCAACTCTCGGAAGTGTGTATGCTTTGCAGCCAGATGTCTGGAAGACACTTATTGATGGGTGCTAGGACCGAGCTACACTCTCATTCAACAAGGATGTTTGCAATGTCTGTATTGAGATCAGATACACTTGAGGAGAATCCTGTCACTTCCACATGCTTTTCACACAACCTCTTCCGGCGCCTAAAATAACGATGCTGCGACCTATACCTAGCGGCAGTTAGGATGCGGGTGGGTCCTGCCCTCACCTCAGCTCGCGCAAGGAAGCATGCCTAGAAGCCAGCTTTCAACTAGCTGCTTTCTTAGGGCATTGAGAACGTAGCAGTACTCTAAGCCAGGAGGTACCCAGAATACCACTCCACTGCAGCTGGAGACACCCTCCAGGTCGGCTGATTCCACTTGCGTCTCACAAGCCTCTGACAAACTGCTCTGGTGCAGATGTTCGAAACTCATTCTGCAGGCAGTGTGCAACTGTGAGGGACTGAGGGTGAGCTCAACTCTCCGAAGTAAGTTGCTTTTGGACAAGGCGTTCAGCTAGCTTCTCTCGTATGGCACTTAGGATGTAGCACCTGGCTCACACAGTTGAAATACTAGGAAACCGCTAGATTGAGCTTGGATGCACTAGTCTTGTGGGCCGGGACTTTCCACTTACCTCTCACAACACTTCAGTCACGCATCGGGGCTAGGCCTGTTAGGAGCGCGGTGTACCTGCAGGCAGGATGTGGGAGGGACAGTCCATAAGCTCAACTCTCGGAAGTGTGTATGCTTTGCAGCCAGATGTCTGGAAGACACTTATTGATGGGTGCTAGGACCGAGCTACACTCTCATTGAACAAGGATGTTTGCAATGTCTGTATTGAGATCAGATACACTTGAGGAGAATCCTGTCACTTCCACATGCTTTTCACACAACCTCTTCCGACGCCTTGCAAAAGGATGCTGGGACCTATGTCTCCAGGCAGGGTGCGGGAGGGTCCTGCCCTGACCTCAGCTCGCACACGGAAGCATGCCTACAGCCCCGCTTTCAACTAGCTGCGTTCTTAGGGCACTGAGAACGTAGCAGTACTCTCAGCCAGGAGGTACCCAGAATACCACTCCACTGCAGCTGGAGACACCCTCCAGGTCGGCTGATTCCACTTGTGTCTCACAAGCCTCTGAGAAACGGCTGTGGTGCTGATGTTCGAACCTCATTTGCAGGCAGTGTGCAACTGTGAGGGACTGAGGGTGAGCTAAACTCTCAGAAGTTATTTGCCTTGGGACTAGACGTCCAGCTAGCTTCTCTCGTATGGAACTTAGGATGTAACACCTGGCTAACATAGGAATTACTAGGTAATCGCTGGATTGAGCTTGGAGGCACTAGTCTTGAGGGCCGAGACTTTCCACTTACCTCTTATAACACTTCAGTCATGCAGCGAGCCTAGGCCTGTTATGAGCGAGGTGTACCTGCAGGCAGGATGTGGGAGGGACAGGCCATAAGCTCAACTCTCAGGAGCGTGTATGCCTAGGAGGCAGATGTCTGCTCCCCACTCATACAGGGGAGTTAGAACCTAGCTACACTCTCATTGAACAAGGACGTTGGCAATCGCTGTATTCCACTCAGATTGCCGTGAGGACAGGCCTGAGGCTTCCACACGCATTTCTCACCACCTGTCTGCACCTGACATGAGGATTTTGGCCGCTCGCCCACAGGGGTACCCGAGGCGGGAGGATCCTTCGTTGAGCTCAACTCTCCAAAGGTAGCATGCTCCGAATGCAGCTTTCCACTAGCTGCGTTCTTATGGCCGTGAGAACGCAGCAGCACTGGAAGTCAGGACGTTGCGTTTATACTGCTCTACTGCACCGAGTGACAGCACCATTGAGGCCTGCAGCTTGCCCCTTGAGTCCCATGAGCTTCTGACAAACATGTCTAGTGAGGATGTTCGTAACTCCATGTGCAGGCAGTGTGGAACTGGGAAGGACGGCAAGTCAGCTCATCGCACAGAAGGAAGTTCCCCTGAGAGAGAGCTTGCAACTAGGTACTCAGGGTTGGAAGTTAGTATGTACCACCCGTCTGAGGAAGGAAGTCGTCAGAAGTCACTGGATTGAGCTAAGAGACACTTGCCTCTCACAAAGCTTGAATCCCGTGTCCAACAAAATCCCTTGGCTGCAAAGGGTACAGGCGGTCAGCATGTGGGAGGTTGAAGCCATAAGCTCAACCCAAAGGAGTGTGCATGCCTTGGAGGCAGCTGTGTGCTAGGAGCGAGATTGACAAGCCAGTCACGTGGTTCTCTGTCTGCTAGTGTCCCGCATAGAACGAAATGCTGTGCAAGCGAACCGTACAGGCATCAGGATGTGGGAGCGATAGGCCATAAGCTCAACTCTGAGAAGGGTGTAGGCTTTGCAGGCAGATGCCTGCCAGACGCTTATTGATGGAAGCTAGCACCGAGCTACACATTCATTGAACAAGGACGTTTGCAATGTCTGTATTGAGATCAGATACACTTGAGGAGAATCCTGTCACTTCCACATGCTTTTCACACAACCTCTTCCGGCGCCTAAAATAACGATGCTGCGACCTATACCTAGGGGCAGTTAGGATGCGGGTGGGTCCTGCCCTCACCTCAGCTCGCGCAAGGAAGCATGCCTAGAAGCCAGCTTTCAACTAGCTGCTTTCTTAGGGCATTGAGAACGTAGCAGTACTCTAAGCCAGGAGGTACCCAGAATACCACTCCACTGCAGCTGGAGACACCCTCCAGGTCGGCTGATTCCACTTGCGTCTCACAAGCCTCTGACAAACTGCTCTGGTGCAGATGTTCGAAACTCATTCTGCAGGCAGTGTGCAACTGTGAGGGACTGAGGGTGAGCTCAACTCTCCGAAGTAAGTTGCTTTTGGACAAAGCGTTCAGCTAGCTTCTCTCGTATGGCACTTAGGATGTAGCACCTGGCTCACACAGTTGAAATACTAGGAAACCGCTAGATTGAGCTTGGATGCACTAGTCTTGTGGGCCGGGACTTTCCACTGACCTCTCACAACACTTCAGTCACGCATCGGGGCTAGGCCTTTTAGGAGCGCGGTGTAGCTGCAGGCAGGATGTGGGAGGGACAGTCCATAAGCTCAACTCTCGGAAGTGTGTATGCTTTGCAGCCAGATGTCTGGAAGACACTTATTGATGGGTGCTAGGACCGAGCTACACTCTCATTCAACAAGGATGTTTGCAATGTCTGTATTGAGATCAGATACACTTGAGGAGAATCCTGTCACTTCCACATGCTTTTCACACAACCTCTTCCGGCGCCTAAAATAACGATGCTGCGACCTATACCTAGGGGCAGTTAGGATGCGGGTGGGTCCTGCCCTCACCTCAGCTCGCGCAAGGAAGCATGCCTAGAAGCCAGCTTTCAACTAGCTGCTTTCTTAGGGCATTGAGAACGTAGCAGTACTCTAAGCCAGGAGGTACCCAGAATACCACTCCACTGCAGCTGGAGACACCCTCCAGGTCGGCTGATTCCACTTGCGTCTCACAAGCCTCTGACAAACTGCTCTGGTGCAGATGTTCGAAACTCATTCTGCAGGCAGTGTGCAACTGTGAGGGACTGAGGGTGAGCTCAACTCTCCGAAGTAAGTTGCTTTTGGACAAGGCGTTCAGCTAGCTTCTCTCGTATGGCACTTAGGATGTAGCACCTGGCTCACACAGTTGAAATACTAGGAAACCGCTAGATTGAGCTTGGATGCACTAGTCTTGTGGGCCGGGACTTTCCACTTACCTCTCACAACACTTCAGTCACGCATCGGGGCTAGGCCTGTTAGGAGCGCGGTGTACCTGCAGGCAGGATGTGGGAGGGACAGTCCATAAGCTCAACTCTCGGAAGTGTGTATGCTTTGCAGCCAGATGTCTGGAAGACACTTATTGATGGGTGCTAGGACCGAGCTACACTCTCATTGAACAAGGACGTTTGCAATGTCTGTATTGAGATCAGATACACTTGAGGAGAATCCTGTCACTTCCACATGCTTTTCACACAACCTCTTCCGACGCCTTGCAAAAGGATGCTGGGACCTATGTCTCCAGGCAGGGTGCGGGAGGGTCCTGCCCTGACCTCAGCTCGCACACGGAAGCATGCCTACAGCCCCGCTTTCAACTAGCTGCGTTCTTAGGGCACTGAGAACGTAGCAGTACTCTCAGCCAGGAGGTACCCAGAATACCACTCCACTGCAGCTGGAGACACCCTCCAGGTCGGCTGATTCCACTTGTGTCTCACAAGCCTCTGAGAAACGGCTGTGGTGCTGATGTTCGAACCTCATTTGCAGGCAGTGTGCAACTGTGAGGGACTGAGGGTGAGCTAAACTCTCAGAAGTTATTTGCCTTGGGACTAGACGTCCAGCTAGCTTCTCTCGTATGGAACTTAGGATGTAACACCTGGCTAACATAGGAATTACTAGGTAATCGCTGGATTGAGCTTGGAGGCACTAGTCTTGAGGGCCGAGACTTTCCACTTACCTCTTATAACACTTCAGTCATGCAGCGAGCCTAGGCCTGTTATGAGCGAGGTGTACCTGCAGGCAGGATGTGGGAGGGACAGGCCATAAGCTCAACTCTCAGGAGCGTGTATGCCTAGGAGGCAGATGTCTGCTCCCCACTCATACAGGGGAGTTAGAACCTAGCTACACTCTCATTGAACAAGGACGTTGGCAATCGCTGTATTCCACTCAGATTGCCGTGAGGACAGGCCTGAGGCTTCCACACGCATTTCTCACCACCTGTCTGCACCTGACATGAGGATTTTGGCCGCTCGCCCACAGGGGTACCCGAGGCGGGAGGATCCTTCGTTGAGCTCAACTCTCCAAAGGTAGCATGCTCCGAATGCAGCTTTCCACTAGCTGCGTTCTTATGGCCGTGAGAACGCAGCAGCACTGGAAGTCAGGACGTTGCGTTTATACTGCTCTACTGCACCGAGTGACAGCACCATTGAGGCCTGCAGCTTGCCCCTTGAGTCCCATGAGCTTCTGACAAACATGTCTAGTGAGGATGTTCGTAACTCCATGTGCAGGCAGTGTGGAACTGGGAAGGACGGCAAGTCAGCTCATCGCACAGAAGGAAGTTCCCCTGAGAGAGAGCTTGCAACTAGGTACTCAGGGTTGGAAGTTAGTATGTACCACCCGTCTGAGGGAGGAAGTCGTCAGAAGTCACTGGATTGAGCTAAGAGACACTTGCCTCTCACAAAGCTTGAATCCCGTGTCCAACGAAATCCCTTGGCTGCAAAGGGTACAGGCGGTCAGCATGTGGGAGGTTGAAGCCATAAGCTCAACCCAAAGGAGTGTGCATGCCTTGGAGGCAGCTGTGTGCTAGGAGCGAGATTGACAAGCCAGTCACGTGGTTCTCTGTCTGCTAGTGTCCCGCGTAGAACGAAATGCTGTGCAAGCGAACCGTACAGGCATCAGGATGTGGGAGCGATAGGCCATAAGCTCAACTCTGAGAAGGGTGTAGGCTTTGCAGGCAGATGCCTGCCAGACGCTTATTGATGGAAGCTAGCACCGAGCTACACATTCATTGAACAAGGACGTTTGCAATGTCTGTATTGAGATCAGATACACTTGAGGAGAATCCTGTCACTTCCACATGCTTTTCACACAACCTCTTCCGGCGCCTAAAATAACGATGCTGCGACCTATACCTAGGGGCAGTTAGGATGCGGGTGGGTCCTGCCCTCACCTCAGCTCGCGCAAGGAAGCATGCCTAGAAGCCAGCTTTCAACTAGCTGCTTTCTTAGGGCATTGAGAACGTAGCAGTACTCTAAGCCAGGAGGTACCCAGAATACCACTCCACTGCAGCTGGAGACACCCTCCAGGTCGGCTGATTCCACTTGCGTCTCACAAGCCTCTGACAAACTGCTCTGGTGCAGATGTTCGAAACTCATTCTGCAGGCAGTGTGCAACTGTGAGGGACTGAGGGTGAGCTCAACTCTCCGAAGTAAGTTGCTTTTGGACAAAGCGTTCAGCTAGCTTCTCTCGTATGGCACTTAGGATGTAGCACCTGGCTCACACAGTTGAAATACTAGGAAACCGCTAGATTGAGCTTGGATGCACTAGTCTTGTGGGCCGGGACTTTCCACTGACCTCTCACAACACTTCAGTCACGCATCGGGGCTAGGCCTGTTAGGAGCGCGGTGTAGCTGCAGGCAGGATGTGGGAGGGACAGTCCATAAGCTCAACTCTCGGAAGTGTGTATGCTTTGCAGCCAGATGTCTGGAAGACACTTATTGATGGGTGCTAGGACCGAGCTACACTCTCATTGAACAAGGATGTTTGCAATGTCTGTATTGAGATCAGATACACTTGAGGAGAATCCTGTCACTTCCACATGCTTTTCTCACAACCTCTTCCGGCGCCTAAAATAACGATGCTGCGACCTATACCTAGGGGCAGTTAGGATGCGGGTGGGTCCTGCCCTCACCTCAGCTCGCGCCAGGAAGCATGCCTAGAAGCCAGCTTTCAACTAGCTGCTTTCTTAGGGCATTGAGAACGTAGCAGTACTCTAAGCCAGGAGGTACCCAGAATACCACTCCACTGAAGCTGGAGACACCCTCCAGGTCGGCTGATTCCACTTGCGTCTCACAAGCCTCTGACAAACTGCTCTGGTGCAGATGTTCGAAACTCATTCTGCAGGCAGTGTGCAACTGTGAGGGACTGAGGGTGAGCTCAACTCTCCGAAGTAAGTTGCTTTTGGACAAGGCGTTCAGCTAGCTTCTCTCGTATGGCACTTAGGATGTAGCACCTGGCTCACACAGTTGAAATACTAGGAAACCGCTAGATTGAGCTTGGATGCACTAGTCTTGTGGGCCGGGACTTTCCACTTACCTCTCACAACACTTCAGTCACGCATCGGGGCTAGGCCTGTTAGGAGCGCGGTGTACCTGCAGGCAGGATGTGGGAGGGACAGTCCATAAGCTCAACTCTCGGAAGTGTGTATGCTTTGCAGCCAGATGTCTGGAAGACACTTATTGATGGGTGCTAGGACCGAGCTACACTCTCATTGAACAAGGACGTTTGCAATGTCTGTATTGAGATCAGATACACTTGAGGAGAATCCTGTCACTTCCACATGCTTTTCACACAACCTCTTCCGACGCCTTGCAAAAGGATGCTGGGACCTATGTCTCCAGGCAGGGTGCGGGAGGGTCCTGCCCTGACCTCAGCTCGCACACGGAAGCATGCCTACAGCCCCGCTTTCAACTAGCTGCGTTCTTAGGGCACTGAGAACGTAGCAGTACTCTCAGCCAGGAGGTACCCAGAATACCACTCCACTGCAGCTGGAGACACCCTCCAGGTCGGCTGATTCCACTTGTGTCTCACAAGCCTCTGAGAAACGGCTGTGGTGCTGATGTTCGAACCTCATTTGCAGGCAGTGTGCAACTGTGAGGGACTGAGGGTGAGCTAAACTCTCAGAAGTTATTTGCCTTGGGACTAGACGTCCAGCTAGCTTCTCTCGTATGGAACTTAGGATGTAACACCTGGGTAACATAGGAATTACTAGGTAATCGCTGGATTGAGCTTGGAGGCACTAGTCTTGAGGGCCGAGACTTTCCACTTACCTCTTATAACACTTCAGTCATGCAGCGAGCCTAGGCCTGTTATGAGCGAGGTGTACCTGCAGGCAGGATGTGGGAGGGACAGGCCATAAGCTCAACTCTCAGGAGCGTGTATGCCTAGGAGGCAGATGTCTGCTCCCCACTCATACAGGGGAGTTAGAACCTAGCTACACTCTCATTGAACAAGGACGTTGGCAATCGCTGTATTCCACTCAGATTGCCGTGAGGACAGGCCTGAGGCTTCCACACGCCTTTCTCACCACCTGTCTGCACCTGACATGAGGATTTTGGCCGCTCGCCCACAGGGGGTACCCGAGGCGGGAGGATCCTTCGTTGAGCTCAACTCTCCAAAGGTAGCATGCTCCGAATGCAGCTTTCCACTAGCTGCGTTCTTATGGCCGTGAGAACGCAGCAGCACTGGAAGTCAGGACGTTGCGTTTATACTGCTCTACTGCACCGAGTGACAGCACCATTGAGGCCTGCAGCTTGCCCCTTGAGTCCCATGAGCTTCTGACAAACATGTCTAGTGAGGATGTTCGTAACTCCATGTGCAGGCAGTGTGGAACTGGGAAGGACGGCAAGTCAGCTCATCGCACAGAAGGAAGTTCCCCTGAGAGAGAGCTTGCAACTAGGTACTCAGGGTTGGAAGTTAGTATGTACCACCCATCTGAGGGAGGAAGTCGTCAGAAGTCACTGGATTGAGCTAAGAGACACTTGCCTCTCACAAAGCTTGAATCCCGTGTCCAACGAAATCCCTTGGCTGCAAAGGGTACAGGCGGTCAGCATGTGGGAGGTTGAAGCCATAAGCTCAACCCAAAGGAGTGTGCATGCCTTGGAGGCAGCTGTGTGCTAGGAGCGAGATTGACAAGCCAGTCACGTGGTTCTCTGTCTGCTAGTGTCCCGCGTAGAACGAAATGCTGTGCAAGCGAACCGTACAGGCATCAGGATGTGGGAGCGATAGGCCATAAGCTCAACTCTGAGAAGGGTGTAGGCTTTGCAGGCAGATGCCTGCCAGACGCTTATTGATGGAAGCTAGCACCGAGCTACACATTCATTGAACAAGGACGTTTGCAATGTCTGTATTGAGATCAGATACACTTGAGGAGAATCCTGTCACTTCCACATGCTTTTCACACAACCTCTTCCGGCGCCTAAAATAACGATGCTGCGACCTATACCTAGGGGCAGTTAGGATGCGGGTGGGTCCTGCCCTCACCTCAGCTCGCGCAAGGAAGCATGCCTAGAAGCCAGCTTTCAACTAGCTGCTTTCTTAGGGCATTGAGAACGTAGCAGTACTCTAAGCCAGGAGGTACCCAGAATACCACTCCACTGCAGCTGGAGACACCCTCCAGGTCGGCTGATTCCACTTGCGTCTCACAAGCCTCTGACAAACTGCTCTGGTGCAGATGTTCGAAACTCATTCTGCAGGCAGTGTGCAACTGTGAGGGACTGAGGGTGAGCTCAACTCTCCGAAGTAAGTTGCTTTTGGACAAGGCGTTCAGCTAGCTTCTCTCGTATGGCACTTAGGATGTAGCACCTGGCTCACACAGTTGAAATACTAGGAAACCGCTAGATTGAGCTTGGATGCACTAGTCTTGTGGGCCGGGACTTTCCACTGACCTCTCACAACACTTCAGTCATGCATCGGTGCTAGGCCTGTTAGGAGCGCGGTGTAGCTGCAGGCAGGATGTGGGAGGGACAGTCCATAAGCTCAACTCTCGGAAGTGTGTATGCTTTGCAGCCAGATGTCTGGAAGACACTTATTGATGGGTGCTAGGACCGAGCTACACTCTCATTGAACAAGGATGTTTGCAATGTCTGTATTGAGATCAGATACACTTGAGGAGAATCCTGTCACTTCCACATGCTTTTCACACAACCTCTTCCGGCGCCTAAAATAACGATGCTGCGACCTATACCTAGGGGCAGTTAGGATGCGGGTGGGTCCTGCCCTCACCTCAGCTCGCGCAAGGAAGCATGCCTAGAAGCCAGCTTTCAACTAGCTGCTTTCTTAGGGCATTGAGAACGTAGCAGTACTCTAAGCCAGGAGGTACCCAGAATACCACTCCACTGAAGCTGGAGACACCCTCCAGGTCGGCTGATTCCACTTGCGTCTCACAAGCCTCTGACAAACTGCTCTGGTGCAGATGTTCGAAACTCATTCTGCAGGCAGTGTGCAACTGTGAGGGACTGAGGGTGAGCTCAACTCTCCGAAGTAAGTTGCTTTTGGACAAGGCGTTCAGCTAGCTTCTCTCGTATGGCACTTAGGATGTAGCACCTGGCTCACACAGTTGAAATACTAGGAAACCGCTAGATTGAGCTTGGATGCACTAGTCTTGTGGGCCGGGACTTTCCACTTACCTCTCACAACACTTCAGTCACGCATCGGGGCTAGGCCTGTTAGGAGCGCGGTGTACCTGCAGGCAGGATGTGGGAGGGACAGTCCATAAGCTCAACTCTCGGAAGTGTGTATGCTTTGCAGCCAGATGTCTGGAAGACACTTATTGATGGGTGCTAGGACCGAGCTACACTCTCATTGAACAAGGACGTTTGCAATGTCTGTATTGAGATCAGATACACTTGAGGAGAATCCTGTCACTTCCACATGCTTTTCACACAACCTCTTCCGACGCCTTGCAAAAGGATGCTGGGACCTATGTCTCCAGGCAGGGTGCGGGAGGGTCCTGCCCTGACCTCAGCTCGCACACGGAAGCATGCCTACAGCCCCGCTTTCAACTAGCTGCGTTCTTAGGGCACTGAGAACGTAGCAGTACTCTCAGCCAGGAGGTACCCAGAATACCACTCCACTGCAGCTGGAGACACCCTCCAGGTCGGCTGATTCCACTTGTGTCTCACAAGCCTCTGAGAAACGGCTGTGGTGCTGATGTTCGAACCTCATTTGCAGGCAGTGTGCAACTGTGAGGGACTGAGGGTGAGCTAAACTCTCAGAAGTTATTTGCCTTGGGACTAGACGTCCAGCTAGCTTCTCTCGTATGGAACTTAGGATGTAACACCTGGCTAACATAGGAATTACTAGGTAATCGCTGGATTGAGCTTGGAGGCACTAGTCTTGAGGGCCGAGACTTTCCACTTACCTCTTATAACACTTCAGTCATGCAGCGAGCCTAGGCCTGTTATGAGCGAGGTGTACCTGCAGGCAGGATGTGGGAGGGACAGGCCATAAGCTCAACTCTCAGGAGCGTGTATGCCTAGGAGGCAGATGTCTGCTCCCCACTCATACAGGGGAGTTAGAACCTAGCTACACTCTCATTGAACAAGGACGTTGGCAATCGCTGTATTCAACTCAGATTGCCGTGAGGACAGGCCTGAGGCTTCCACACGCCTTTCTCACCACCTGTCTGCACCTGACATGAGGATTTTGGCCGCTCGCCCACAGGGGGTACCCGAGGCGGGAGGATCCTTCGTTGAGCTCAACTCTCCAAAGGTAGCATGCTCCGAATGCAGCTTTCCACTAGCTGCGTTCTTATGGCCGTGAGAACGCAGCAGCACTGGAAGTCAGGACGTTGCGTTTATACTGCTCTACTGCACCGAGTGACAGCACCATTGAGGCCTGCAGCTTGCCCCTTGAGTCCCATGAGCTTCTGACAAACATGTCTAGTGAGGATGTTCGTAACTCCATGTGCAGGCAGTGTGGAACTGGGAAGGACGGCAAGTCAGCTCATCGCACAGAAGGAAGTTCCCCTGAGAGAGAGCTTGCAACTAGGTACTCAGGGTTGGAAGTTAGTATGTACCACCCATCTGAGGGAGGAAGTCGTCAGGAGTCACTGGATTGAGCTAAGAGACACTTGCCTCTCACAAAGCTTGAATCCCGTGTCCAACGAAATCCCTTGGCTGCAAAGGGTACAGGCGGTCAGCATGTGGGAGGTTGAAGCCATAAGCTCAACCCAAAGGAGTGTGCATGCCTTGGAGGCAGCTGTGTGCTAGGAGCGAGATTGACAAGCCAGTCACGTGGTTCTCTGTCTGCTAGTGTCCCGCGTAGAACGAAATGCTGTGCAAGCGAACCGTACAGGCATCAGGATGTGGGAGCGATAGGCCATAAGCTCAACTCTGAGAAGGGTGTAGGCTTTGCAGGCAGATGCCTGCCAGACGCTTATTGATGGAAGCTAGCACCGAGCTACACATTCATTGAACAAGGACGTTTGCAATGTCTGTATTGAGATCAGATACACTTGAGGAGAATCCTGTCACTTCCCCATGCTTTTCACACAACCTCTTCCGGCGCCTAAAATAACGATGCTGCGACCTATACCTAGGGGCAGTTAGGATGCGGGTGGGTCCTGCCCTCACCTCAGCTCGCGCAAGGAAGCATGCCTAGAAGCCAGCTTTCAACTAGCTGCTTTCTTAGGGCATTGAGAACGTAGCAGTACTCTAAGCCAGGAGGTACCCAGAATACCACTCCACTGCAGCTGGAGACACCCTCCAGGTCGGCTGATTCCACTTGCGTCTCACAAGCCTCTGACAAACTGCTCTGGTGCAGATGTTCGAAACTCATTCTGCAGGCAGTGTGCAACTGTGAGGGACTGAGGGTGAGCTCAACTCTCCGAAGTAAGTTGCTTTTGGACAAGGCGTTCAGCTAGCTTCTCTCGTATGGCACTTAGGATGTAGCACCTGGCTCACACAGTTGAAATACTAGGAAACCGCTAGATTGAGCTTGGATGCACTAGTCTTGTGGGCCGGGACTTTCCACTTACCTCTCACAACACTTCAGTCACGCATCGGGGCTAGGCCTGTTAGGAGCGCGGTGTAGCTGCAGGCAGGATGTGGGAGGGACAGTCCATAAGCTCAACTCTCGGAAGTGTGTATGCTTTGCAGCCAGATGTCTGGAAGACACTTATTGATGGGTGCTAGGACCGAGCTACACTCTCATTGAACAAGGATGTTTGCAATGTCTGTATTGAGATCAGATACACTTGAGGAGAATCCTGTCACTTCCACATGCTTTTCACACAACCTCTTCCGGCGCCTAAAATAACGATGCTGCGACCTATACCTAGGGGCAGTTAGGATGCGGGTGGGTCCTGCCCTCACCTCAGCTCGCGCAAGAAAGCATGCCTAGAAGCCAGCTTTCAACTAGCTGCTTTCTTAGGGCATTGAGAACGTAGCAGTACTCTAAGCCAGGAGGTACCCAGAATACCACTCCACTGCAGCTGGAGACACCCTCCAGGTCGGCTGATTCCACTTGCGTCTCACAAGCCTCTGACAAACTGCTCTGGTGCAGATGTTCGAAACTCATTCTGCAGGCAGTGTGCAACTGTGAGGGACTGAGGGTGAGCTCAACTCTCCGAAGTAAGTTGCTTTTGGACAAGGCGTTCAGCTAGCTTCTCTCGTATGGCACTTAGGATGTAGCACCTGGCTCACACAGTTGAAATACTAGGAAACCGCTAGATTGAGCTTGGATGCACTAGTCTTGTGGGCCGGGACTTTCCACTTACCTCTCACAACACTTCAGTCACGCATCGGGGCTAGGCCTGTTAGGAGCGCGGTGTACCTGCAGGCAGGATGTGGGAGGGACAGTCCATAAGCTCAACTCTCGGAAGTGTGTATGCTTTGCAGCCAGATGTCTGGAAGACACTTATTGATGGGTGCTAGGACCGAGCTACACTCTCATTGAACAAGGATGTTTGCAATGTCTGTATTGAGATCAGATACACTTGAGGAGAATCCTGTCACTTCCACATGCTTTTCACTCAACCTCTTCCGACGCCTTGCAAAAGGATGCTGGGACCTATGTCTCCAGGCAGGGTGCGGGAGGGTCCTGCCCTGACCTCAGCTCGCACACGGAAGCATGCCTACAGCCCCGCTTTCAACTAGCTGCGTTCTTAGGGCACTGAGAACGTAGCAGTACTCTCAGCCAGGAGGTACCCAGAATACCACTCCACTGCAGCTGGAGACACCCTCCAGGTCGGCTGATTCCACTTGTGTCTCACAAGCCTCTGAGAAACGGCTGTGGTGCTGATGTTCGAACCTCATTTGCAGGCAGTGTGCAACTGTGAGGGACTGAGGGTGAGCTAAACTCTCAGAAGTTATTTGCCTTGGGACTAGACGTCCAGCTAGCTTCTCTCGTATGGAACTTAGGATGTAACACCTGGCTAACATAGGAATTACTAGGTAATCGCTGGATTGAGCTTGGAGGCACTAGTCTTGAGGGCCGAGACTTTCCACTTGCCTCTTATAACACTTCAGTCATGCAGCGAGCCTAGGCCTGTTATGAGCGAGGTGTACCTGCAGGCAGGATGTGGGAGGGACAGGCCATAAGCTCAACTCTCAGGAGCGTGTATGCCTAGGAGGCAGATGTCTGCTCCCCACTCATACAGGGGAGTTAGAACCTAGCTACACTCTCATTGAACAAGGACGTTGGCAATCGCTGTATTCCACTCAGATTGCCGTGAGGACAGGCCTGAGGCTTCCACACGCATTTCTCACCACCTGTCTGCACCTGACATGAGGATTTTGGCCGCTCGCCCACAGGGGTACCCGAGGCGGGAGGATCCTTCGTTGAGCTCAACTCTCCAAAGGTAGCATGCTCCGAATGCAGCTTTCCACTAGCTGCGTTCTTATGGCCGTGAGAACGCAGCAGCACTGGAAGTCAGGACGTTGCGTTTATACTGCTCTACTGCACCGAGTGACAGCACCATTGAGGCCTGCAGCTTGCCCCTTGAGTCCCATGAGCTTCTGACAAACATGTCTAGTGAGGATGTTCGTAACTCCATGTGCAGGCAGTGTGGAACTGGGAAGGACGGCAAGTCAGCTCATCGCACAGAAGGAAGTTCCCCTGAGAGAGAGCTTGCAACTAGGTACTCAGGGTTGGAAGTTAGTATGTACCACCCATCTGAGGGAGGAAGTCGTCAGAAGTCACTGGATTGAGCTAAGAGACACTTGCCTCTCACAAAGCTTGAATCCCGTGTCCAACGAAATCCCTTGGCTGCAAAGGGTACAGGCGGTCAGCATGTGGGAGGTTGAAGCCATAAGCTCAACCCAAAGGAGTGTGCATGCCTTGGAGGCAGCTGTGTGCTAGGAGCGAGATTGACAAGCCAGTCACGTGGTTCTCTGTCTGCTAGTGTCCCGCGTAGAACGAAATGCTGTGCAAGCGAACCGTACAGGCATCAGGATGTGGGAGCGATAGGCCATAAGCTCAACTCTGAGAAGGGTGTAGGCTTTGCAGGCAGATGCCTGCAAGACGCTTATTGATGGAAGCTAGCACCGAGCTACACATTCATTGAACAAGGACGTTTGCAATGTCTGTATTGAGATCAGATACACTTGAGGAGAATCCTGTCACTTCCACATGCTTTTCACACAACCTCTTCCGGCGCCTAAAATAACGATGCTGCGACCTATACCTAGGGGCAGTTAGGATGCGGGTGGGTCCTGCCCTCACCTCAGCTCGCGCAAGGAAGCATGCCTAGAAGCCAGCTTTCAACTAGCTGCTTTCTTAGGGCATTGAGAACGTAGCAGTACTCTAAGCCAGGAGGTACCCAGAATACCACTCCACTGCAGCTGGAGACACCCTCCAGGTCGGCTGATTCCACTTGCGTCTCACAAGCCTCTGACAAACTGCTCTGGTGCAGATGTTCGAAACTCATTCTGCAGGCAGTGTGCAACTGTGAGGGACTGAGGGTGAGCTCAACTCTCCGAAGTAAGTTGCTTTTGGACAAGGCGTTCAGCTAGCTTCTCTCGTATGGCACTTAGGATGTAGCACCTGGCTCACACAGTTGAAATACTAGGAAACCGCTAGATTGAGCTTGGATGCACTAGTCTTGTGGGCCGGGACTTTCCACTGACCTCTCACAACACTTCAGTCACGCATCGGGGCTAGGCCTGTTAGGAGCGCGGTGTAGCTGCAGGCAGGATGTGGGAGGGACAGTCCATAAGCTCAACTCTCGGAAGTGTGTATGCTTTGCAGCCAGATGTCTGGAAGACACTTATTGATGGGTGCTAGGACCGAGCTACACTCTCATTGAACAAGGATGTTTGCAATGTCTGTATTGAGATCAGATACACTTGAGGAGAATCCTGTCACTTCCACATGCTTTTCACACAACCTCTTCCGACGCCTTGCAAAAGGATGCTGGGACCTATGTCTCCAGGCAGGGTGCGGGAGGGTCCTGCCCTGACCTCAGCTCGCACACGGAAGCATGCCTACAGCCCCGCTTTCAACTAGCTGCGTTCTTAGGGCACTGAGAACGTAGCAGTACTCTCAGCCAGGAGGTACCCAGAATACCACTCCACTGCAGCTGGAGACACCCTCCAGGTCGGCTGATTCCACTTGTGTCTCACAAGCCTCTGAGAAACGGCTGTGGTGCTGATGTTCGAACCTCATTTGCAGGCAGTGTGCAACTGTGAGGGACTGAGGGTGAGCTAAACTCTCAGAAGTTATTTGTTTGGGACTAGACGTCCAGCTAGCTTCTCTCGTATGGAACTTAGGATGTAACACCTGGCTAACATAGGAATTACTAGGTAATCGCTGGATTGAGCTTGGAGGCACTAGTCTTGAGGGCCGAGACTTTCCACTTACCTCTTATAACACTTCAGTCATGCAGCGAGCCTAGGCCTGTTATGAGCGAGGTGTACCTGCAGGCAGGATGTGGGAGGGACAGGCCATAAGCTCAACTCTCAGGAGCGTGTATGCCTAGGAGGCAGATGTCTGCTCCCCACTCATACAGGGGAGTTAGAACCAGCTACACTCTCATTGAACAAGGACGTTGGCAATCGCTGTATTCAACTCAGATTGCCGTGAGGACAGGCCTGAGGCTTCCACACGCATTTCTCACCACCTGTCTGCACCTGACATGAGGATTTTGGCCGCTCGCCCACAGGGGTACCCGAGGCGGGAGGATCCTTCGTTGAGCTCAACTCTCCAAAGGTAGCATGCTCCGAATGCAGCTTTCCACTAGCTGCGTTCTTATGGCCGTGAGAACGCAGCAGCACTGGAAGTCAGGACGTTGCGTTTATACTGCTCTACTGCACCGAGTGACAGCACCATTGAGGCCTGCAGCTTGCCCCTTGAGTCCCATGAGCTTCTGACAAACATGTCTAGTGAGGTTGTTCGTAACTCCATGTGCAGGCAGTGTGGAACTGGGAAGGACGGCAAGTCAGCTCATCGCACAGAAGGAAGTTCCCCTGAGAGAGAGCTTGCAACTAGGTACTCAGGGTTGGAAGTTAGTATGTACCACCCATCTGAGGGACGAAGTCGTCAGAAGTCACTGGATTGAGCTAAGAGACACTTGCCTCTCACAAAGCTTGAATCCCGTGTCCAACGAAATCCCTTGGCTGCAAAGGGTACAGGCGGTCAGCATGTGGGAGGTTGAAGCCATAAGCTCAACCCAAAGGAGTGTGCATGCCTTGGAGGCAGCTGTGTGCTAGGAGCGAGATTGACAAGCCAGTCACGTGGTTCTCTGTCTGCTAGTGTCCCGCGTAGAACGAAATGCTGTGCAAGCGAACCGTACAGGCATCAGGATGTGGGAGCGATAGGCCATAAGCTCAACTCTGAGAAGGGTGTAGGCTTTGCAGGCAGATGCCTGCCAGACGCTTATTGATGGAAGCTAGCACCGAGCTACACATTCATTGAACAAGGACGTTTGCAATGTCTGTATTGAGATCAGATACACTTGAGGAGAATCCTGTCACTTCCCCATGCTTTTCACACAACCTCTTCCGGCGCCTAAAATAACGATGCTGCGACCTATACCTAGGGGCAGTTAGGATGCGGGTGGGTCCTGCCCTCACCTCAGCTCGCGCAAGGAAGCATGCCTAGAAGCCAGCTTTCAACTAGCTGCTTTCTTAGGGCATTGAGAACGTAGCAGTACTCTAAGCCAGGAGGTACCCAGAATACCACTCCACTGCAGCTGGAGACACCCTCCAGGTCGGCTGATTCCACTTGCGTCTCACAAGCCTCTGACAAACTGCTCTGGTGCGGATGTTCGAAACTCATTCTGCAGGCAGTGTGCAACTGTGAGGGACTGAGGGTGAGCTCAACTCTCCGAAGTAAGTTGCTTTTGGACAAGGCGTTCAGCTAGCTTCTCTCGTATGGCACTTAGGATGTAGCACCTGGCTCACACAGTTGAAATACTAGGAAACCGCTAGATTGAGCTTGGATGCACTAGTCTTGTGGGCCGGGACTTTCCACTTACCTCTCACAACACTTCAGTCACGCATCGGGGCTAGGCCTGTTAGGAGCGCGGTGTACCTGCAGGCAGGATGTGGGAGGGACAGTCCATAAGCTCAACTCTCGGAAGTGTGTATGCTTTGCAGCCAGATGTCTGGAAGACACTTATTGATGGGTGCTAGGACCGAGCTACACTCTCATTGAACAAGGACGTTTGCAATGTCTGTATTGAGATCAGATACACTTGAGGAGAATCCTGTCACTTCCACATGCTTTTCACACAACCTCTTCCGACGCCTTGCAAAAGGATGCTGGGACCTATGTCTCCAGGCAGGGTGCGGGAGGGTCCTGCCCTGACCTCAGCTCGCACACGGAAGCATGCCTACAGCCCCGCTTTCAACTAGCTGCGTTCTTAGGGCACTGAGAACGTAGCAGTACTCTCAGCCAGGAGGTACCCAGAATACCACTCCACTGCAGCTGGAGACACCCTCCAGGTCGGCTGATTCCACTTGTGTCTCACAAGCCTCTGAGAAACGGCTGTGGTGCTGATGTTCGAACCTCATTTGCAGGCAGTGTGCAACTGTGAGGGACTGAGGGTGAGCTAAACTCTCAGAAGTTATTTGCCTTGGGACTAGACGTCCAGCTAGCTTCTCTCGTATGGAACTTAGGATGTAACACCTGGCTAACATAGGAATTACTAGGTAATCGCTGGATTGAGCTTGGAGGCACTAGTCTTGAGGGCCGAGACTTTCCACTTACCTCTTATAACACTTCAGTCATGCAGCGAGCCTAGGCCTGTTATGAGCGAGGTGTACCTGCAGGCAGGATGTGGGAGGGACAGGCCATAAGCTCAACTCTCAGGAGCGTGTATGCCTAGGAGGCAGATGTCTGCTCCCCACTCATACAGGGGAGTTAGAACCTAGCTACACTCTCATTGAACAAGGACGTTGGCAATCGCTGTATTCAACTCAGATTGCCGTGAGGACAGGCCTGAGGCTTCCACACGCATTTCTCACCACCTGTCTGCACCTGACATGAGGATTTTGGCCGCTCGCCCACAGGGGGTACCCGAGGCGGGAGGATCCTTCGTTGAGCTCAACTCTCCAAAGGTAGCATGCTCCGAATGCAGCTTTCCACTAGCTGCGTTCTTATGGCCGTGAGAACGCAGCAGCACTGGAAGTCAGGACGTTGCGTTTATACTGCTCTACTGCACCGAGTGACAGCACCATTGAGGCCTGCAGCTTGCCCCTTGAGTCCCATGAGCTTCTGACAAACATGTCTAGTGAGGATGTTCGTAACTCCATGTGCAGGCAGTGTGGAACTGGGAAGGACGGCAAGTCAGCTCATCGCACAGAAGGAAGTTCCCCTGAGAGCTTGCAACTAGGTACTCAGGGTTGGAAGTTAGTATGTACCACCCATCTGAGGGAGGAAGTCGTCAGAAGTCACTGGATTGAGCTAAGAGACACTTGCCTCTCACAAAGCTTGAATCCCGTGTCCAACGAAATCCCTTGGCTGCAAAGGGTACAGGCGGTCAGCATGTGGGAGGTTGAAGCCATAAGCTCAACCCAAAGGAGTGTGCATGCCTTGGAGGCAGCTGTGTGCTAGGAGCGAGATTGACAAGCCAGTCACGTGGTTCTCTGTCTGCTAGTGTCCCGCGTAGAACGAAATGCTGTGCAAGCGAACCGTACAGGCATCAGGATGTGGGAGCGATAGGCCATAAGCTCAACTCTGAGAAGGGTGTAGGCTTTGCAGGCAGATGCCTGCCAGACGCTTATTGATGGAAGCTAGCACCGAGCTACACATTCATTGAACAAGGACGTTTGCAATGTCTGTATTGAGATCAGATACACTTGAGGAGAATCCTGTCACTTCCCCATGCTTTTCACACAACCTCTTCCGGCGCCTAAAATAACGATGCTGCGACCTATACCTAGGGGCAGTTAGGATGCGGGTGGGTCCTGCCCTCACCTCAGCTCGCGCAAGGAAGCAGGCCTAGAAGCCAGCTTTCAACTAGCTGCTTTCTTAGGGCACTGAGAACGTAGCAGTACTCTAAGCCAGGAGGTACCCAGAATACCACTCCACTGCAGCTGGAGACACCCTCCAGGTCGGCTGATTCCACTTGCGTCTCACAAGCCTCTGACAAACTGCTCTGGTGCAGATGTTCGAAACTCATTCTGCAGGCAGTGTGCAACTGTGAGGGACTGAGGGTGAGCTCAACTCTCCGAAGTAAGTTGCTTTTGGACAAGGCGTTCAGCTAGCTTCTCTCGTATGGCACTTAGGATGTAGCACCTGGCTCACACAGTTGAAATACTAGGAAACCGCTAGATTGAGCTTGGATGCACTAGTCTTGTGGGCCGGGACTTTCCACTGACCTCTCACAACACTTCAGTCACGCATCGGGGCTAGGCCTGTTAGGAGCGCGGTGTAGCTGCAGGCAGGATGTGGGAGGGACAGTCCATAAGCTCAACTCTCGGAAGTGTGTATGCTTTGCAGCCAGATGTCTGGAAGACACTTATTGATGGGTGCTAGGACCGAGCTACACTCTCATTGAACAAGGATGTTTGCAATGTCTGTATTGAGATCAGATACACTTGAGGAGAATCCTGTCACTTCCACATGCTTTTCTCACAACCTCTTCCGGCGCCTAAAATAACGATGCTGCGACCTATACCTAGGGGCAGTTAGGATGCGGGTGGGTCCTGCCCTCACCTCAGCTCGCGCCAGGAAGCATGCCTAGAAGCCAGCTTTCAACTAGCTGCTTTCTTAGGGCATTGAGAACGTAGCAGTACTCTAAGCCAGGAGGTACCCAGAATACCACTCCACTGCAGCTGGAGACACCCTCCAGGTCGGCTGATTCCACTTGCGTCTCACAAGCCTCTGACAAACTGCTCTGGTGCAGATGATCGAAACTCATTCTGCAGGCAGTGTGCAACTGTGAGGGACTGAGGGTGAGCTCAACTCTCCGAAGTAAGTTGCTTTTGGACAAGGCGTTCAGCTAGCTTCTCTCGTATGGCACTTAGGATGTAGCACCTGGCTCACACAGTTGAAATACTAGGAAACCACTAGATTGAGCTTGGATGCACTAGTCTTGTGGGCCGGGACTTTCCACTTACCTCTCACAACACTTCAGTCACGCATCGGGGCTAGGCCTGTTAGGAGCGCGGTGTACCTGCAGGCAGGATGTGGGAGGGACAGTCCATAAGCTCAACTCTCGGAAGTGTGTATGCTTTGCAGCCAGATGTCTGGAGGACACTTATTGATGGGTGCTAGGACCGAGCTACACTCTCATTGAACAAGGATGTTTGCAATGTCTGTATTGAGATCAGATACACTTGAGGAGAATCCTGTCACTTCCACATGCTTTTCACACAACCTCTTCCGACGCCTTGCAAAAGGATGCTGGGACCTATGTCTCCAGGCAGGGTGCGGGAGGGTCCTGCCCTGACCTCAGCTCGCACACGGAAGCATGCCTACAGCCCCGCTTTCAACTAGCTGCGTTCTTAGGGCACTGAGAACGTAGCAGTACTCTCAGCCAGGAGGTACCCAGAATACCACTCCACTGCAGCTGGAGACACCCTCCAGGTCGGCTGATTCCACTTGTGTCTCACAAGCCTCTGAGAAACGGCTGTGGTGCTGATGTTCGAACCTCATTTGCAGGCAGTGTGCAACTGTGAGGGACTGAGGGTGAGCTAAACTCTCAGAAGTTATTTGCCTTGGGACTAGACGTCCAGCTAGCTTCTCTCGTATGGAACTTAGGATGTAACACCTGGCTAACATAGGAATTACTAGGTAATCGCTGGATTGAGCTTGGAGGCACTAGTCTTGAGGGCCGAGACTTTCCACTTACCTCTTATAACACTTCAGTCATGCAGCGAGCCTAGGCCTGTTAAGAGCGAGGTGTACCTGCAGGCAGGATGTGGGAGGGACAGGCCATAAGCTCAACTCTCAGGAGCGTGTATGCCTAGGAGGCAGATGTCTGCTCCCCACTCATACAGGGGAGTTAGAACCTAGCTACACTCTCATTGAACAAGGACGTTGGCAATCGCTGTATTCAACTCAGATTGCCGTGAGGACAGGCCTGAGGCTTCCACACGCATTTCTCACCACCTGTCTGCACCTGACATGAGGATTTTGGCCGCTCGCCCACAGGGGTACCCGAGGCGGGAGGATCCTTCGTTTAGCTCAACTCTCCAAAGGTAGCATGCTCCGAATGCAGCTTTCCACTAGCTGCGTTCTTATGGCCATGAGAACGCAGCAGCACTGGAAGTCAGGACGTTGCGTTTATACTGCTCTACTGCACCGAGTGACAGCACCATTGAGGCCTGCAGCTTGCCCCTTGAGTCCCATGAGCTTCTGACAAACATGTCTAGTGAGGATGTTCGTAACTCCATGTGCAGGCAGTGTGGAACTGGGAAGGACGGCAAGTCAGCTCATCGCACAGAAGGAAGTTCCCCTGAGAGAGAGCTTGCAACTAGGTACTCAGGGTTGGAAGTTAGTATGTACCACCCATCTGAGGGAGGAAGTCGTCAGAAGTCACTGGATTGAGCTAAGAGACACTTGCCTCTCACAAAGCTTGAATCCCGTGTCCAACGAAATCCCTTGGCTGCAAAGGGTACAGGCGGTCAGCATGTGGGAGGTTGAAGCCATAAGCTCAACCCAAAGGAGTGTGCATGCCTTGGAGGCAGCTGTGTGCTAGGAGCGAGATTGACAAGCCAGTCACGTGGTTCTCTGTCTGCTAGTGTCCCGCGTAGAACGAAATGCTGTGCAAGCGAACCGTACAGGCATCAGGATGTGGGAGCGATAGGCCATAAGCTCAACTCTGAGAAGGGTGTAGGCTTTGCAGGCAGATGCCTGCCAGACGCTTATTGATGGAAGCTAGCACCGAGCTACACATTCATTGAACAAGGACGTTTGCAATGTCTGTATTGAGATCAGATACACTTGAGGAGAATCCTGTCACTTCCCCATGCTTTTCACACAACCTCTTCCGGCGCCTAAAATAACGATGCTGCGACCTATACCTAGGGGCAGTTAGGATGCGGGTGGGTCCTGCCCTCAACTCAGCTCGCGCAAGGAAGCATGCCTAGAAGCCAGCTTTCAACTAGCTGCTTTCTTAGGGCATTGAGAACGTAGCAGTACTCTAAGCCAGGAGGTACCCAGAATACCACTCCACTGCAGCTGGAGACACCCTCCAGGTCGGCTGATTCCACTTGCGTCTCACAAGCCTCTGACAAACTGCTCTGGTGCAGATGTTCGAAACTCATTCTGCAGGCAGTGTGCAACTGTGAGGGACTGAGGGTGAGCTCAACTCTCCGAAGTAAGTTGCTTTTGGACAAGGCGTTCAGCTAGCTTCTCTCGTATGGCACTTAGGATGTAGCACCTGGCTCACACAGTTGAAATACTAGGAAACCACTAGATTGAGCTTGGATGCACTAGTCTTGTGGGCCGGGACTTTCCACTGACCTCTCACAACACTTCAGTCACGCATCGGGGCTAGGCCTGTTAGGAGCGCGGTGTACCTGCAGGCAGGATGTGGGAGGGACAGTCCATAAGCTCAACTCTCGGAAGTGTGTATGCTTTGCAGCCAGATGTCTGGAGGACACTTATTGATGGGTGCTAGGACCGAGCTACACTCTCATTGAACAAGGATGTTTGCAATGTCTGTATTGAGATCAGATACACTTGAGGAGAATCCTGTCACTTCCACATGCTTTTCACACAACCTCTTCCGACGCCTTGCAAAAGGATGCTGGGACCTATGTCTCCAGGCAGGGTGCGGGAGGGTCCTGCCCTGACCTCAGCTCGCACACGGAAGCATGCCTACAGCCCCGCTTTCAACTAGCTGCGTTCTTAGGGCACTGAGAACGTAGCAGTACTCTCAGCCAGGAGGTACCCAGAATACCACTCCACTGCAGCTGGAGACACCCTCCAGGTCGGCTGATTCCACTTGTGTCTCACAAGCCTCTGAGAAACGGCTGTGGTGCTGATGTTCGAACCTCATTTGCAGGCAGTGTGCAACTGTGAGGGACTGAGGGTGAGCTAAACTCTCAGAAGTTATTTGCCTTGGGACTAGACGTCCAGCTAGCTTCTCTCGTATGGAACTTAGGATGTAACACCTGGCTAACATAGGAATTACTAGGTAATCGCTGGATTGAGCTTGGAGGCACTAGTCTTGAGGGCCGAGACTTTCCACTTGCCTCTTATAACACTTCAGTCATGCAGCGAGCCTAGGCCTGTTATGAGCGAGGTGTACCTGCAGGCAGGATGTGGGAGGGACAGGCCATAAGCTCAACTCTCAGGAGCGTGTATGCCTAGGAGGCAGATGTCTGCTCCCCACTCATACAGGGGAGTTAGAACCTAGCTACACTCTCATTGAACAAGGACGTTGGCAATCGCTGTATTCAACTCAGATTGCCGTGAGGACAGGCCTGAGGATTCCACACGCATTTCTCACCACCTGTCTGCACCTGACATGAGGATTTTGGCCGCTCGCCCACAGGGGTACCCGAGGCGGGAGGATCCTTCGTTTAGCTCAACTCTCCAAAGGTAGCATGCTCCGAATGCAGCTTTCCACTAGCTGCGTTCTTATGGCCATGAGAACGCAGCAGCACTGGAAGTCAGGACGTTGCGTTTATACTGCTCTACTGCACCGAGTGACAGCACCATTGAGGCCTGCAGCTTGCCCCTTGAGTCCCATGAGCTTCTGACAAACATGTCTAGTGAGGATGTTCGTAACTCCATGTGCAGGCAGTGTGGAACTGGGAAGGACGGCAAGTCAGCTCATCGCACAGAAGGAAGTTCCCCTGAGAGAGAGCTTGCAACTAGGTACTCAGGGTTGGAAGTTAGTATGTACCACCCATCTGAGGGAGGAAGTCGTCAGAAGTCACTGGATTGAGCTAAGAGACACTTGCCTCTCACAAAGCTTGAATCCCGTGTCCAACGAAATCCCTTGGCTGCAAAGGGTACAGGCGGTCAGCATGTGGGAGGTTGAAGCCATAAGCTCAACCCAAAGGAGTGTGCATGCCTTGGAGGCAGCTGTGTGCTAGGAGCGAGATTGACAAGCCAGTCACGTGGTTCTCTGTCTGCTAGTGTCCCGCGTAGAACGAAATGCTGTGCAAGCGAACCGTACAGGCATCAGGATGTGGGAGCGATAGGCCATAAGCTCAACTCTGAGAAGGGTGTAGGCTTTGCAGGCAGATGCCTGCCAGACGCTTATTGATGGAAGCTAGCACCGAGCTACACATTCAGTGAACAAGGACGTTTGCAATGTCTGTATTGAGATCAGATACACTTGAGGAGAATCCTGTCACTTCCCCATGCTTTTCACACAACCTCTTCCGGCGCCTAAAATAACGATGCTGCGACCTATACCTAGGGGCAGTTAGGATGCGGGTGGGTCCTGCCCTCACCTCAGCTCGCGCAAGGAAGCATGCCTAGAAGCCAGCTTTCAACTAGCTGCTTTCTTAGGGCATTGAGAACGTAGCAGTACTCTAAGCCAGGAGGTACCCAGAATACCACTCCACTGCAGCTGGAGACACCCTCCAGGTCGGCTGATTCCACTTGCGTCTCACAAGCCTCTGACAAACTGCTCTGGTGCAGATGTTCGAAACTCATTCTGCAGGCAGTGTGCAACTGTGAGGGACTGAGGGTGAGCTCAACTCTCCGAAGTAAGTTGCTTTTGGACAAGGCGTTCAGCTAGCTTCTCTCGTATGGCACTTAGGATGTAGCACCTGGCTCACACAGTTGAAATACTAGGAAACCGCTAGATTGAGCTTGGATGCACTAGTCTTGTGGGCCGGGACTTTCCACTGACCTCTCACAACACTTCAGTCATGCATCGGTGCTAGGCCTGTTAGGAGCGCGGTGTAGCTGCAGGCAGGATGTGGGAGGGACAGTCCATAAGCTCAACTCTCGGAAGTGTGTATGCTTTGCAGCCAGATGTCTGGAAGACACTTATTGATGGGTGCTAGGACCGAGCTACACTCTCATTGAACAAGGATGTTTGCAATGTCTGTATTGAGATCAGATACACTTGAGGAGAATCCTGTCACTTCCACATGCTTTTCTCACAACCTCTTCCGGCGCCTAAAATAACCATGCTGCGACCTATACCTAGGGGCAGTTAGGATGCGGGTGGGTCCTGCCCTCACCTCAGCTCGCGCCAGGAAGCATGCCTAGAAGCCAGCTTTCAACTAGCTGCTTTCTTAGGGCATTGAGAACGTAGCAGTACTCTAAGCCAGGAGGTACCCAGAATACCACTCCACTGCAGCTGGAGACACCCTCCAGGTCGGCTGATTCCACTTGCGTCTCACAAGCCTCTGACAAACTGCTCTGGTGCGGATGTTCGAAACTCATTCTGCAGGCAGTGTGCAACTGTGAGGGACTGAGGGTGAGCTCAACTCTCCGAAGTAAGTTGCTTTTGGACAAGGCGTTCAGCTAGCTTCTCTCGTATGGCACTTAGGATGTAGCACCTGGCTCACACAGTTGAAATACTAGGAAACCGCTAGATTGAGCTTGGATGCACTAGTCTTGTGGGCCGGGACTTTCCACTTACCTCTCACAACACTTCAGTCACGCATCGGGGCTAGGCCTGTTAGGAGCGCGGTGTACCTGCAGGCAGGATGTGGGAGGGACAGTCCATAAGCTCAACTCTCGGAAGTGTGTATGCTTTGCAGCCAGATGTCTGGAAGACACTTATTGATGGGTGCTAGGACCGAGCTACACTCTCATTGAACAAGGACGTTTGCAATGTCTGTATTGAGATCAGATACACTTGAGGAGAATCCTGTCACTTCCACATGCTTTTCACACAACCTCTTCCGACGCCTTGCAAAAGGATGCTGGGACCTATGTCTCCAGGCAGGGTGCGGGAGGGTCCTGCCCTGACCTCAGCTCGCACACGGAAGCATGCCTACAGCCCCGCTTTCAACTAGCTGCGTTCTTAGGGCACTGAGAACGTAGCAGTACTCTCAGCCAGGAGGTACCCAGAATACCACTCCACTGCAGCTGGAGACACCCTCCAGGTCGGCTGATTCCACTTGTGTCTCACAAGCCTCTGAGAAACGGCTGTGGTGCTGATGTTCGAACCTCATTTGCAGGCAGTGTGCAACTGTGAGGGACTGAGGGTGAGCTAAACTCTCAGAAGTTATTTGCCTTGGGACTAGACGTCCAGCTAGCTTCTCTCGTATGGAACTTAGGATGTAACACCTGGCTAACATAGGAATTACTAGGTAATCGCTGGATTGAGCTTGGAGGCACTAGTCTTGAGGGCCGAGACTTTCCACTTACCTCTTATAACACTTCAGTCATGCAGCGAGCCTAGGCCTGTTATGAGCGAGGTGTACCTGCAGGCAGGATGTGGGAGGGACAGGCCATAAGCTCAACTCTCAGGAGCGTGTATGCCTAGGAGGCAGATGTCTGCTCCCCACTCATACAGGGGAGTTAGAACCTAGCTACACTCTCATTGAACAAGGACGTTGGCAATCGCTGTATTCAACTCAGATTGCCGTGAGGACAGGCCTGAGGCTTCCACACGCCTTTCTCACCACCTGTCTGCACCTGACATGAGGATTTTGGCCGCTCGCCCACAGGGGGTACCCGAGGCGGGAGGATCCTTCGTTGAGCTCAACTCTCCAAAGGTAGCATGCTCCGAATGCAGCTTTCCACTAGCTGCGTTCTTATGGCCGTGAGAACGCAGCAGCACTGGAAGTCAGGACGTTGCGTTTATACTGCTCTACTGCACCGAGTGACAGCACCATTGAGGCCTGCAGCTTGCCCCTTGAGTCCCATGAGCTTCTGACAAACATGTCTAGTGAGGATGTTCGTAACTCCATGTGCAGGCAGTGTGGAACTGGGAAGGACGGCAAGTCAGCTCATCGCACAGAAGGAAGTTCCCCTGAGAGAGAGCTTGCAACTAGGTACTCAGGGTTGGAAGTTAGTATGTACCACCCATCTGAGGGAGGAAGTCGTCAGAAGTCACTGGATTGAGCTAAGAGACACTTGCCTCTCACAAAGCTTGAATCCCGTGTCCAACGAAATCCCTTGGCTGCAAAGGGTACAGGCGGTCAGCATGTGGGAGGTTGAAGCCATAAGCTCAACCCAAAGGAGTGTGCATGCCTTGGAGGCAGCTGTGTGCTAGGAGCGAGATTGACAAGCCAGTCACGTGGTTCTCTGTCTGCTAGTGTCCCGCGTAGAACGAAATGCTGTGCAAGCGAACCGTACAGGCATCAGGATGTGGGAGCGATAGGCCATAAGCTCAACTCTGAGAAGGGTGTAGGCTTTGCAGGCAGATGCCTGCCAGACGCTTATTGATGGAAGCTAGCACCGAGCTACACATTCATTGAACAAGGACGTTTGCAATGTCTGTATTGAGATCAGATACACTTGAGGAGAATCCTGTCACTTCCCCATGCTTTTCACACAACCTCTTCCGGCGCCTAAAATAACGATGCTGCGACCTATACCTAGGGGCAGTTAGGATGCGGGTGGGTCCTGCCCTCACCTCAGCTCGCGCAAGGAAGCAGGCCTAGAAGCCAGCTTTCAACTAGCTGCTTTCTTAGGGCACTGAGAACGTAGCAGTACTCTAAGCCAGGAGGTACCCAGAATACCACTCCACTGCAGCTGGAGACACCCTCCAGGTCGGCTGATTCCACTTGCGTCTCACAAGCCTCTGACAAACTGCTCTGGTGCAGATGTTCGAAACTCATTCTGCAGGCAGTGTGCAACTGTGAGGGACTGAGGGTGAGCTCAACTCTCCGAAGTAAGTTGCTTTTGGACAAGGCGTTCAGCTAGCTTCTCTCGTATGGCACTTAGGATGTAGCACCTGGCTCACACAGTTGAAATACTAGGAAACCGCTAGATTGAGCTTGGATGCACTAGTCTTGTGGGCCGGGACTTTCCACTGACCTCTCACAACACTTCAGTCACGCATCGGGGCTAGGCCTGTTAGGAGCGCGGTGTAGCTGCAGGCAGGATGTGGGAGGGACAGTCCATAAGCTCAACTCTCGGAAGTGTGTATGCTTTGCAGCCAGATGTCTGGAAGACACTTATTGATGGGTGCTAGGACCGAGCTACACTCTCATTGAACAAGGATGTTTGCAATGTCTGTATTGAGATCAGATACACTTGAGGAGAATCCTGTCACTTCCACATGCTTTTCACACAACCTCTTCCGACGCCTTGCAAAAGGATGCTGGGACCTATGTCTCCAGGCAGGGTGCGGGAGGGTCCTGCCCTGACCTCAGCTCGCACACGGAAGCATGCCTACAGCCCCGCTTTCAACTAGCTGCGTTCTTAGGGCACTGAGAACGTAGCAGTACTCTCAGCCAGGAGGTACCCAGAATACCACTCCACTGCAGCTGGAGACACCCTCCAGGTCGGCTGATTCCACTTGTGTCTCACAAGCCTCTGAGAAACGGCTGTGGTGCTGATGTTCGAACCTCATTTGCAGGCAGTGTGCAACTGTGAGGGACTGAGGGTGAGCTAAACTCTCAGAAGTTATTTGCCTTGGGACTAGACGTCCAGCTAGCTTCTCTCGTATGGAACTTAGGATGTAACACCTGGCTAACATAGGAATTACTAGGTAATCGCTGGATTGAGCTTGGAGGCACTAGTCTTGAGGGCCGAGACTTTCCACTTGCCTCTTATAACACTTCAGTCATGCAGCGAGCCTAGGCCTGTTATGAGCGAGGTGTACCTGCAGGCAGGATGTGGGAGGGACAGGCCATAAGCTCAACTCTCAGGAGCGTGTATGCCTAGGAGGCAGATGTCTGCTCCCCACTCATACAGGGGAGTTAGAACCTAGCTACACTCTCATTGAACAAGGACGTTGGCAATCGCTGTATTCAACTCAGATTGCCGTGAGGACAGGCCTGAGGATTCCACACGCATTTCTCACCACCTGTCTGCACCTGACATGAGGATTTTGGCCGCTCGCCCACAGGGGTACCCGAGGCGGGAGGATCCTTCGTTTAGCTCAACTCTCCAAAGGTAGCATGCTCCGAATGCAGCTTTCCACTAGCTGCGTTCTTATGGCCATGAGAACGCAGCAGCACTGGAAGTCAGGACGTTGCGTTTATACTGCTCTACTGCACCGAGTGACAGCACCATTGAGGCCTGCAGCTTGCCCCTTGAGTCCCATGAGCTTCTGACAAACATGTCTAGTGAGGATGTTCGTAACTCCATGTGCAGGCAGTGTGGAACTGGGAAGGACGGCAAGTCAGCTCATCGCACAGAAGGAAGTTCCCCTGAGAGAGAGCTTGCAACTAGGTACTCAGGGTTGGAAGTTAGTATGTACCACCCATCTGAGGGAGGAAGTCGTCAAAAGTCACTGGATTGAGCTAAGAGACACTTGCCTCTCACAAAGCTTGAATCCCGTGTCCAACGAAATCCCTTGGCTGCAAAGGGTACAGGCGGTCAGCATGTGGGAGGTTGAAGCCATAAGCTCAACCCAAAGGAGTGTGCAAGCCTTGGAGGCAGCTGTGTGCTAGGAGCGAGATTGACAAGCCAGTCACGTGGTTCTCTGTCTGCTAGTGTCCCGCGTAGAACGAAATGCTGTGCAAGCGAACCGTACAGGCATCAGGATGTGGGAGCGATAGGCCATAAGCTCAACTCTGAGAAGGGTGTAGGCTTTGCAGGCAGATGCCTGCCAGACGCTTATTGATGGAAGCTAGCACCGAGCTACACATTCAGTGAACAAGGACGTTTGCAATGTCTGTATTGAGATCAGATACACTTGAGGAGAATCCTGTCACTTCCCCATGCTTTTCACACAACCTCTTCCGGCGCCTAAAATAACGATGCTGCGACCTATACCTAGGGGCAGTTAGGATGCGGGTGGGTCCTGCCCTCACCTCAGCTCGCGCAAGGAAGCATGCCTAGAAGCCAGCTTTCAACTAGCTGCTTTCTTAGGGCATTGAGAACGTAGCAGTACTCTAAGCCAGGAGGTACCCAGAATACCACTCCACTGCAGCTGGAGACACCCTCCAGGTCGGCTGATTCCACTTGCGTCTCACAAGCCTCTGACAAACTGCTCTGGTGCAGATGTTCGAAACTCATTCTGCAGGCAGTGTGCAACTGTGAGGGACTGAGGGTGAGCTCAACTCTCCGAAGTAAGTTGCTTTTGGACAAGGCGTTCAGCTAGCTTCTCTCGTATGGCACTTAGGATGTAGCACCTGGCTCACACAGTTGAAATACTAGGAAACCGCTAGATTGAGCTTGGATGCACTAGTCTTGTGGGCCGGGACTTTCCACTGACCTCTCACAACACTTCAGTCATGCATCGGTGCTAGGCCTGTTAGGAGCGCGGTGTAGCTGCAGGCAGGATGTGGGAGGGACAGTCCATAAGCTCAACTCTCGGAAGTGTGTATGCTTTGCAGCCAGATGTCTGGAAGACACTTATTGATGGGTGCTAGGACCGAGCTACACTCTCATTGAACAAGGATGTTTGCAATGTCTGTATTGAGATCAGATACACTTGAGGAGAATCCTGTCACTTCCACATGCTTTTCTCACAACCTCTTCCGGCGCCTAAAATAACCATGCTGCGACCTATACCTAGGGGCAGTTAGGATGCGGGTGGGTCCTGCCCTCACCTCAGCTCGCGCCAGGAAGCATGCCTAGAAGCCAGCTTTCAACTAGCTGCTTTCTTAGGGCATTGAGAACGTAGCAGTACTCTAAGCCAGGAGGTACCCAGAATACCACTCCACTGCAGCTGGAGACACCCTCCAGGTCGGCTGATTCCACTTGCGTCTCACAAGCCTCTGACAAACTGCTCTGGTGCAGATGTTCGAAACTCATTCTGCAGGCAGTGTGCAACTGTGAGGGACTGAGGGTGAGCTCAACTCTCCGAAGTAAGTTGCTTTTGGACAAGGCGTTCAGCTAGCTTCTCTCGTATGGCACTTAGGATGTAGCACCTGGCTCACACAGTTGAAATACTAGGAAACCGCTAGATTGAGCTTGGATGCACTAGTCTTGTGGGCCGGGACTTTCCACTTACCTCTCACAACACTTCAGTCACGCATCGGGGCTAGGCCTGTTAGGAGCGCGGTGTACCTGCAGGCAGGATGTGGGAGGGACAGTCCATAAGCTCAACTCTCGGAAGTGTGTATGCTTTGCAGCCAGATGTCTGGAAGACACTTATTGATGGGTGCTAGGACCGAGCTACACTCTCATTGAACAAGGACGTTTGCAATGTCTGTATTGAGATCAGATACACTTGAGGAGAATCCTGTCACTTCCACATGCTTTTCACACAACCTCTTCCGACGCCTTGCAAAAGGATGCTGGGACCTATGTCTCCAGGCAGGGTGCGGGAGGGTCCTGCCCTGACCTCAGCTCGCACACGGAAGCATGCCTACAGCCCCGCTTTCAACTAGCTGCATTCTTAGGGCACTGAGAACGTAGCAGTACTCTCAGCCAGGAGGTACCCAGAATACCACTCCACTGCAGCTGGAGACACCCTCCAGGTCGGCTGATTCCACTTGTGTCTCACAAGCCTCTGAGAAACGGCTGTGGTGCTGATGTTCGAACCTCATTTGCAGGCAGTGTGCAACTGTGAGGGACTGAGGGTGAGCTAAACTCTCAGAAGTTATTTGCCTTGGGACTAGACGTCCAGCTAGCTTCTCTCGTATGGAACTTAGGATGTAACACCTGGCTAACATAGGAATTACTAGGTAATCGCTGGATTGAGCTTGGAGGCACTAGTCTTGAGGGCCGAGACTTTCCACTTGCCTCTTATAACACTTCAGTCATGCAGCGAGCCTAGGCCTGTTATGAGCGAGGTGTACCTGCAGGCAGGATGTGGGAGGGACAGGCCATAAGCTCAACTCTCAGGAGCGTGTATGCCTAGGAGGCAGATGTCTGCTCCCCACTCATACAGGGGAGTTAGAACCTAGCTACACTCTCATTGAACAAGGACGTTGGCAATCGCTGTATTCAACTCAGATTGCCGTGAGGACAGGCCTGAGGCTTCCACACGCCTTTCTCACCACCTGTCTGCACCTGACATGAGGATTTTGGCCGCTCGCCCACAGGGGGTACCCGAGGCGGGAGGATCCTTCGTTGAGCTCAACTCTCCAAAGGTAGCATGCTCCGAATGCAGCTTTCCACTAGCTGCGTTCTTATGGCCGTGAGAACGCAGCAGCACTGGAAGTCAGGACGTTGCGTTTATACTGCTCTACTGCACCGAGTGACAGCACCATTGAGGCCTGCAGCTTGCCCCTTGAGTCCCATGAGCTTCTGACAAACATGTCTAGTGAGGATGTTCGTAACTCCATGTGCAGGCAGTGTGGAACTGGGAAGGACGGCAAGTCAGCTCATCGCACAGAAGGAAGTTCCCCTGAGAGCTTGCAACTAGGTACTCAGGGTTGGAAGTTAGTATGTACCACCCATCTGAGGGAGGAAGTCGTCAGAAGTCACTGGATTGAGCTAAGAGACACTTGCCTCTCACAAAGCTTGAATCCCGTGTCCAACGAAATCCCTTGGCTGCAAAGGGTACAGGCGGTCAGCATGTGGGAGGTTGAAGCCATAAGCTCAACCCAAAGGAGTGTGCATGCCTTGGAGGCAGCTGTGTGCTAGGAGCGAGATTGACAAGCCAGTCACGTGGTTCTCTGTCTGCTAGTGTCCCGCGTAGAACGAAATGCTGTGCAAGCGAACCGTACAGGCATCAGGATGTGGGAGCGATAGGCCATAAGCTCAACTCTGAGAAGGGTGTAGGCTTTGCAGGCAGATGCCTGCCAGACGCTTATTGATGGAAGCTAGCACCGAGCTACACATTCATTGAACAAGGACGTTTGCAATGTCTGTATTGAGATCAGATACACTTGAGGAGAATCCTGTCACTTCCCCATGCTTTTCACACAACCTCTTCCGGCGCCTAAAATAACGATGCTGCGACCTATACCTAGGGGCAGTTAGGATGCGGGTGGGTCCTGCCCTCACCTCAGCTCGCGCAAGGAAGCAGGCCTAGAAGCCAGCTTTCAACTAGCTGCTTTCTTAGGGCACTGAGAACGTAGCAGTACTCTAAGCCAGGAGGTACCCAGAATACCACTCCACTGCAGCTGGAGACACCCTCCAGGTCGGCTGATTCCACTTGCGTCTCACAAGCCTCTGACAAACTGCTCTGGTGCAGATGTTCGAAACTCATTCTGCAGGCAGTGTGCAACTGTGAGGGACTGAGGGTGAGCTCAACTCTCCGAAGTAAGTTGCTTTTGGACAAGGCGTTCAGCTAGCTTCTCTCGTATGGCACTTAGGATGTAGCACCTGGCTCACACAGTTGAAATACTAGGAAACCGCTAGATTGAGCTTGGATGCACTAGTCTTGTGGGCCGGGACTTTCCACTGACCTCTCACAACACTTCAGTCACGCATCGGGGCTAGGCCTGTTAGGAGCGCGGTGTAGCTGCAGGCAGGATGTGGGAGGGACAGTCCATAAGCTCAACTCTCGGAAGTGTGTATGCTTTGCAGCCAGATGTCTGGAAGACACTTATTGATGGGTGCTAGGACCGAGCTACACTCTCATTGAACAAGGATGTTTGCAATGTCTGTATTGAGATCAGATACACTTGAGGAGAATCCTGTCACTTCCACATGCTTTTCTCACAACCTCTTCCGGCGCCTAAAATAACGATGCTGCGACCTATACCTAGGGGCAGTTAGGATGCGGGTGGGTCCTGCCCTCACCTCAGCTCGCGCCAGGAAGCATGCCTAGAAGCCAGCTTTCAACTAGCTGCTTTCTTAGGGCATTGAGAACGTAGCAGTACTCTAAGCCAGGAGGTACCCAGAATACCACTCCACTGCAGCTGGAGACACCCTCCAGGTCGGCTGATTCCACTTGCGTCTCACAAGCCTCTGACAAACTGCTCTGGTGCAGATGTTCGAAACTCATTCTGCAGGCAGTGTGCAACTGTGAGGGACTGAGGGTGAGCTCAACTCTCCGAAGTAAGTTGCTTTTGGACAAGGCGTTCAGCTAGCTTCTCTCGTATGGCACTTAGGATGTAGCACCTGGCTCACACAGTTGAAATACTAGGAAACCACTAGATTGAGCTTGGATGCACTAGTCTTGTGGGCCGGGACTTTCCACTTACCTCTCACAACACTTCAGTCACGCATCGGGGCTAGGCCTGTTAGGAGCGCGGTGTAGCTGCAGGCAGGATGTGGGAGGGACAGTCCATAAGCTCAACTCTCGGAAGTGTGTATGCTTTGCAGCCAGATGTCTGGAGGACACTTATTGATGGGTGCTAGGACCGAGCTACACTCTCATTGAACAAGGATGTTTGCAATGTCTGTATTGAGATCAGATACACTTGAGGAGAATCCTGTCACTTCCACATGCTTTTCACACAACCTCTTCCGACGCCTTGCAAAAGGATGCTGGGACCTATGTCTCCAGGCAGGGTGCGGGAGGGTCCTGCCCTGACCTCAGCTCGCACACGGAAGCATGCCTACAGCCCCGCTTTCAACTAGCTGCGTTCTTAGGGCACTGAGAACGTAGCAGTACTCTCAGCCAGGAGGTACCCAGAATACCACTCCACTGCAGCTGGAGACACCCTCCAGGTCGGCTGATTCCACTTGTGTCTCACAAGCCTCTGAGAAACGGCTGTGGTGCTGATGTTCGAACCTAATTTGCAGGCAGTGTGCAACTGTGAGGGACTGAGGGTGAGCTAAACTCTCAGAAGTTATTTGCCTTGGGACTAGACGTCCAGCTAGCTTCTCTCGTATGGAACTTAGGATGTAACACCTGGCTAACGTAGGAATTACTAGGTAATCGCTGGATTGAGCTTGGAGGCACTAGTCTTGAGGGCCGAGACTTTCCACTTACCTCTTATAACACTTCAGTCATGCAGCGAGCCTAGGCCTGTTATGAGCGAGGTGTACCTGCAGGCAGGATGTGGGAGGGACAGGCCATAAGCTCAACTCTCAGGAGCGTGTATGCCTAGGAGGCAGATGTCTGCTCCCCACTCATACAGGGGAGTTAGAACCTAGCTACACTCTCATTGAACAAGGACGTTGGCAATCGCTGTATTCAACTCAGATTGCCGTGAGGACAGGCCTGAGGATTCCACACGCATTTCTCACCACCTGTCTGCACCTGACATGAGGATTTTGGCCGCTCGCCCACAGGGGTACCCGAGGCGGGAGGATCCTTCGTTTAGCTCAACTCTCCAAAGGTAGCATGCTCCGAATGCAGCTTTCCACTAGCTGCGTTCTTATGGCCATGAGAACGCAGCAGCACTGGAAGTCAGGACGTTGCGTTTATACTGCTCTACTGCACCGAGTGACAGCACCATTGAGGCCTGCAGCTTGCCCCTTGAGTCCCATGAGCTTCTGACAAACATGTCTAGTGAGGATGTTCGTAACTCCATGTGCAGGCAGTGTGGAACTGGGAAGGACGGCAAGTCAGCTCATCGCACAGAAGGAAGTTCCCCTGAGAGAGAGCTTGCAACTAGGTACTCAGGGTTGGAAGTTAGTATGTACCACCCATCTGAGGGAGGAAGTCGTCAGAAGTCACTGGATTGAGCTAAGAGACACTTGCCTCTCACAAAGCTTGAATCCCGTGTCCAACGAAATCCCTTGGCTGCAAAGGGTACAGGCGGTCAGCATGTGGGAGGTTGAAGCCATAAGCTCAACCCAAAGGAGTGTGCATGCCTTGGAGGCAGCTGTGTGCTAGGAGCGAGATTGACAAGCCAGTCACGTGGTTCTCTGTCTGCTAGTGTCCCGCGTAGAACGAAATGCTGTGCAAGCGAACCGTACAGGCATCAGGATGTGGGAGCGATAGGCCATAAGCTCAACTCTGAGAAGGGTGTAGGCTTTGCAGGCAGATGCCTGCCAGACGCTTATTGATGGAAGCTAGCACCGAGCTACACATTCATTGAACAAGGACGTTTGCAATGTCTGTATTGAGATCAGATACACTTGAGGAGAATCCTGTCACTTCCCCATGCTTTTCACACAACCTCTTCCGGCGCCTAAAATAACGATGCTGCGACCTATACCTAGGGGCAGTTAGGATGCGGGTGGGTCCTGCCCTCACCTCAGCTCGCGCCAGGAAGCATGCCTAGAAGCCAGCTTTCAACTAGCTGCTTTCTTAGGGCATTGAGAACGTAGCAGTACTCTAAGCCAGGAGGTACCCAGAATACCACTCCACTGCAGCTGGAGACACCCTCCAGGTCGGCTGATTCCACTTGCGTCTCACAAGCCTCTGACAAACTGCTCTGGTGCAGATGTTCGAAACTCATTCTGCAGGCAGTGTGCAACTGTGAGGGACTGAGGGTGAGCTCAACTCTCCGAAGTAAGTTGCTTTTGGACAAGGCGTTCAGCTAGCTTCTCTCGTATGGCACTTAGGATGTAGCACCTGGCTCACACAGTTGAAATACTAGGAAACCGCTAGATTGAGCTTGGATGCACTAGTCTTGTGGGCCGGGACTTTCCACTGACCTCTCACAACACTTCAGTCATGCATCGGTGCTAGGCCTGTTAGGAGCGCGGTGTAGCTGCAGGCAGGATGTGGGAGGGACAGTCCATAAGCTCAACTCTCGGAAGTGTGTATGCTTTGCAGCCAGATGTCTGGAAGACACTTATTGATGGGTGCTAGGACCGAGCTACACTCTCATTGAACAAGGATGTTTGCAATGTCTGTATTGAGATCAGATACACTTGAGGAGAAACCTGTCACTTCCACATGCTTTTCACACAACCTCTTCCGGCGCCTAAAATAACGATGCTGCGACCTATACCTAGGGGCAGTTAGGATGCGGGTGGGTCCTGCCCTCACCTCAGCTCGCGCCAGGAAGCATGCCTAGAAGCCAGCTTTCAACTAGCTGCTTTCTTAGGGCATTGAGAACGTAGCAGTACTCTAAGCCAGGAGGTACCCAGAATACCACTCCACTGAAGCTGGAGACACCCTCCAGGTCGGCTGATTCCACTTGCGTCTCACAAGCCTCTGACAAACTGCTCTGGTGCAGATGTTCGAAACTCATTCTGCAGGCAGTGTGCAACTGTGAGGGACTGAGGGTGAGCTCAACTCTCCGAAGTAAGTTGCTTTTGGACAAGGCGTTCAGCTAGCTTCTCTCGTATGGCACTTAGGATGTAGCACCTGGCTCACACAGTTGAAATACTAGGAAACCGCTAGATTGAGCTTGGATGCACTAGTCTTGTGGGCCGGGACTTTCCACTTACCTCTCACAACACTTCAGTCACGCATCGGGGCTAGGCCTGTTAGGAGCGCGGTGTACCTGCAGGCAGGATGTGGGAGGGACAGTCCATAAGCTCAACTCTCGGAAGTGTGTATGCTTTGCAGCCAGATGTCTGGAAGACACTTATTGATGGGTGCTAGGACCGAGCTACACTCTCATTGAACAAGGACGTTTGCAATGTCTGTATTGAGATCAGATACACTTGAGGAGAATCCTGTCACTTCCACATGCTTTTCACACAACCTCTTCCGACGCCTTGCAAAAGGATGCTGGGACCTATGTCTCCAGGCAGGGTGCGGGAGGGTCCTGCCCTGACCTCAGCTCGCACACGGAAGCATGCCTACAGCCCCGCTTTCAACTAGCTGCGTTCTTAGGGCACTGAGAACGTAGCAGTACTCTCAGCCAGGAGGTACCCAGAATACCACTCCACTGCAGCTGGAGACACCCTCCAGGTCGGCTGATTCCACTTGTGTCTCACAAGCCTCTGAGAAACGGCTGTGGTGCTGATGTTCGAACCTCATTTGCAGGCAGTGTGCAACTGTGAGGGACTGAGGGTGAGCTAAACTCTCAGAAGTTATTTGCCTTGGGACTAGACGTCCAGCTAGCTTCTCTCGTATGGAACTTAGGATGTAACACCTGGGTAACATAGGAATTACTAGGTAATCGCTGGATTGAGCTTGGAGGCACTAGTCTTGAGGGCCGAGACTTTCCACTTACCTCTTATAACACTTCAGTCATGCAGCGAGCCTAGGCCTGTTATGAGCGAGGTGTACCTGCAGGCAGGATGTGGGAGGGACAGGCCATAAGCTCAACTCTCAGGAGCGTGTATGCCTAGGAGGCAGATGTCTGCTCCCCACTCATACAGGGGAGTTAGAACCTAGCTACACTCTCATTGAACAAGGACGTTGGCAATCGCTGTATTCCACTCAGATTGCCGTGAGGACAGGCCTGAGGCTTCCACACGCCTTTCTCACCACCTGTCTGCACCTGACATGAGGATTTTGGCCGCTCGCCCACAGGGGGTACCCGAGGCGGGAGGATCCTTCGTTGAGCTCAACTCTCCAAAGGTAGCATGCTCCGAATGCAGCTTTCCACTAGCTGCGTTCTTATGGCCGTGAGAACGCAGCAGCACTGGAAGTCAGGACGTTGCGTTTATACTGCTCTACTGCACCGAGTGACAGCACCATTGAGGCCTGCAGCTTGCCCCTTGAGTCCCATGAGCTTCTGACAAACATGTCTAGTGAGGATGTTCGTAACTCCATGTGCAGGCAGTGTGGAACTGGGAAGGACGGCAAGTCAGCTCATCGCACAGAAGGAAGTTCCCCTGAGAGAGAGCTTGCAACTAGGTACTCAGGGTTGGAAGTTAGTATGTACCACCCATCTGAGGGAGGAAGTCGTCAGAAGTCACTGGATTGAGCTAAGAGACACTTGCCTCTCACAAAGCTTGAATCCCGTGTCCAACGAAATCCCTTGGCTGCAAAGGGTACAGGCGGTCAGCATGTGGGAGGTTGAAGCCATAAGCTCAACCCAAAGGAGTGTGCATGCCTTGGAGGCAGCTGTGTGCTAGGAGCGAGATTGACAAGCCAGTCACGTGGTTCTCTGTCTGCTAGTGTCCCGCGTAGAACGAAATGCTGTGCAAGCGAACCGTACAGGCATCAGGATGTGGGAGCGATAGGCCATAAGCTCAACTCTGAGAAGGGTGTAGGCTTTGCAGGCAGATGCCTGCCAGACGCTTATTGATGGAAGCTAGCACCGAGCTACACATTCATTGAACAAGGACGTTTGCAATGTCTGTATTGAGATCAGATACACTTGAGGAGAATCCTGTCACTTCCCCATGCTTTTCACACAACCTCTTCCAGCGCCTAAAATAACGATGCTGCGACCTATACCTAGGGGCAGTTAGGATGCGGGTGGGTCCTGCCCTCACCTCAGCTCGCGCAAGGAAGCAGGCCTAGAAGCCAGCTTTCAACTAGCTGCTTTCTTAGGGCACTGAGAACGTAGCAGTACTCTAAGCCAGGAGGTACCCAGAATACCACTCCACTGCAGCTGGAGACACCCTCCAGGTCGGCTGATTCCACTTGCGTCTCACAAGCCTCTGACAAACTGCTCTGGTGCGGATGTTCGAAACTCATTCTGCAGGCAGTGTGCAACTGTGAGGGACTGAGGGTGAGCTCAACTCTCCGAAGTAAGTTGCTTTTGGACAAGGCGTTCAGCTAGCTTCTCTCGTATGGCACTTAGGATGTAGCACCTGGCTCACACAGTTGAAATACTAGGAAACCGCTAGATTGAGCTTGGATGCACTAGTCTTGTGGGCCGGGACTTTCCACTGACCTCTCACAACACTTCAGTCACGCATCGGGGCTAGGCCTGTTAGGAGCGCGGTGTAGCTGCAGGCAGGATGTGGGAGGGACAGTCCATAAGCTCAACTCTCGGAAGTGTGTATGCTTTGCAGCCAGATGTCTGGAAGACACTTATTGATGGGTGCTAGGACCGAGCTACACTCTCATTCAACAAGGATGTTTGCAATGTCTGTATTGAGATCAGATACACTTGAGGAGAATCCTGTCACTTCCACATGCTTTTCTCACAACCTCTTCCGGCGCCTAAAATAACGATGCTGCGACCTATACCTAGGGGCAGTTAGGATGCGGGTGGGTCCTGCCCTCACCTCAGCTCGCGCCAGGAAGCATGCCTAGAAGCCAGCTTTCAACTAGCTGCTTTCTTAGGGCATTGAGAACATAGCAGTACTCTAAGCCAGGAGGTACCCAGAATACCACTCCACTGAAGCTGGAGACACCCTCCAGGTCGGCTGATTCCACTTGCGTCTCACAAGCCTCTGACAAACTGCTCTGGTGCAGATGTTCGAAACTCATTCTGCAGGCAGTGTGCAACTGTGAGGGACTGAGGGTGAGCTCAACTCTCCGAAGTAAGTTGCTTTTGGACAAGGCGTTCAGCTAGCTTCTCTCGTATGGCACTTAGGATGTAGCACCTGGCTCACACAGTTGAAATACTAGGAAACCGCTAGATTGAGCTTGGATGCACTAGTCTTGTGGGCCGGGACTTTCCACTGACCTCTCACAACACTTCAGTCACGCATCGGGGCTAGGCCTGTTAGGAGCGCGGTGTAGCTGCAGGCAGGATGTGGGAGGGACAGTCCATAAGCTCAACTCTCGGAAGTGTGTATGCTTTGCAGCCAGATGTCTGGAAGACACTTATTGATGGGTGCTAGGACCGAGCTACACTCTCATTGAACAAGGATGTTTGCAATGTCTGTATTGAGATCAGATACACTTGAGGAGAATCCTGTCACTTCCACATGCTTTTCTCACAACCTCTTCCGGCGCCTAAAATAACCATGCTGCGACCTATACCTAGGGGCAGTTAGGATGCGGGTGGGTCCTGCCCTCACCTCAGCTCGCGCCAGGAAGCATGCCTAGAAGCCAGCTTTCAACTAGCTGCTTTCTTAGGGCATTGAGAACGTAGCAGTACTCTAAGCCAGGAGGTACCCAGAATACCACTCCACTGCAGCTGGAGACACCCTCCAGGTCGGCTGATTCCACTTGCGTCTCACAAGCCTCTGACAAACTGCTCTGGTGCGGATGTTCGAAACTCATTCTGCAGGCAGTGTGCAACTGTGAGGGACTGAGGGTGAGCTCAACTCTCCGAAGTAAGTTGCTTTTGGACAAGGCGTTCAGCTAGCTTCTCTCGTATGGCACTTAGGATGTAGCACCTGGCTCACACAGTTGAAATACTAGGAAACCGCTAGATTGAGCTTGGATGCACTAGTCTTGTGGGCCGGGACTTTCCACTTACCTCTCACAACACTTCAGTCACGCATCGGGGCTAGGCCTGTTAGGAGCGCGGTGTACCTGCAGGCAGGATGTGGGAGGGACAGTCCATAAGCTCAACTCTCGGAAGTGTGTATGCTTTGCAGCCAGATGTCTGGAAGACACTTATTGATGGGTGCTAGGACCGAGCTACACTCTCATTGAACAAGGACGTTTGCAATGTCTGTATTGAGATCAGATACACTTGAGGAGAATCCTGTCACTTCCACATGCTTTTCACACAACCTCTTCCGACGCCTTGCAAAAGGATGCTGGGACCTATGTCTCCAGGCAGGGTGCGGGAGGGTCCTGCCCTGACCTCAGCTCGCACACGGAAGCATGCCTACAGCCCCGCTTTCAACTAGCTGCATTCTTAGGGCACTGAGAACGTAGCAGTACTCTCAGCCAGGAGGTACCCAGAATACCACTCCACTGCAGCTGGAGACACCCTCCAGGTCGGCTGATTCCACTTGTGTCTCACAAGCCTCTGAGAAACGGCTGTGGTGCTGATGTTCGAACCTCATTTGCAGGCAGTGTGCAACTGTGAGGGACTGAGGGTGAGCTAAACTCTCAGAAGTTATTTGCCTTGGGACTAGACGTCCAGCTAGCTTCTCTCGTATGGAACTTAGGATGTAACACCTGGCTAACATAGGAATTACTAGGTAATCGCTGGATTGAGCTTGGAGGCACTAGTCTTGAGGGCCGAGACTTTCCACTTACCTCTTATAACACTTCAGTCATGCAGCGAGCCTAGGCCTGTTATGAGCGAGGTGTACCTGCAGGCAGGATGTGGGAGGGACAGGCCATAAGCTCAACTCTCAGGAGCGTGTATGCCTAGGAGGCAGATGTCTGCTCCCCACTCATACAGGGGAGTTAGAACCTAGCTACACTCTCATTGAACAAGGACGTTGGCAATCGCTGTATTCAACTCAGATTGCCGTGAGGACAGGCCTGAGGCTTCCACACGCCTTTCTCACCACCTGTCTGCACCTGACATGAGGATTTTGGCCGCTCGCCCACAGGGGGTACCCGAGGCGGGAGGATCCTTCGTTGAGCTCAACTCTCCAAAGGTAGCATGCTCCGAATGCAGCTTTCCACTAGCTGCGTTCTTATGGCCGTGAGAACGCAGCAGCACTGGAAGTCAGGACGTTGCGTTTATACTGCTCTACTGCACCGAGTGACAGCACCATTGAGGCCTGCAGCTTGCCCCTTGAGTCCCATGAGCTTCTGACAAACATGTCTAGTGAGGATGTTCGTAACTCCATGTGCAGGCAGTGTGGAACTGGGAAGGACGGCAAGTCAGCTCATCGCACAGAAGGAAGTTCCCCTGAGAGAGAGCTTGCAACTAGGTACTCAGGGTTGGAAGTTAGTATGTACCACCCATCTGAGGGAGGAAGTCGTCAGAAGTCACTGGATTGAGCTAAGAGACACTTGCCTCTCACAAAGCTTGAATCCCGTGTCCAACGAAATCCCTTGGCTGCAAAGGGTACAGGCGGTCAGCATGTGGGAGGTTGAAGCCATAAGCTCAACCCAAAGGAGTGTGCATGCCTTGGAGGCAGCTGTGTGCTAGGAGCGAGATTGACAAGCCAGTCACGTGGTTCTCTGTCTGCTAGTGTCCCGCGTAGAACGAAATGCTGTGCAAGCGAACCGTACAGGCATCAGGATGTGGGAGCGATAGGCCATAAGCTCAACTCTGAGAAGGGTGTAGGCTTTGCAGGCAGATGCCTGCCAGACGCTTATTGATGGAAGCTAGCACCGAGCTACACATTCAGTGAACAAGGACGTTTGCAATGTCTGTATTGAGATCAGATACACTTGAGGAGAATCCTGTCACTTCCCCATGCTTTTCACACAACCTCTTCCGGCGCCTAAAATAACGATGCTGCGACCTATACCTAGGGGCAGTTAGGATGCGGGTGGGTCCTGCCCTCACCTCAGCTCGCGCAAGGAAGCATGCCTAGAAGCCAGCTTTCAACTAGCTGCTTTCTTAGGGCATTGAGAACGTAGCAGTACTCTAAGCCAGGAGGTACCCAGAATACCACTCCACTGCAGCTGGAGACACCCTCCAGGTCGGCTGATTCCACTTGCGTCTCACAAGCCTCTGACAAACTGCTCTGGTGCAGATGTTCGAAACTCATTCTGCAGGCAGTGTGCAACTGTGAGGGACTGAGGGTGAGCTCAACTCTCCGAAGTAAGTTGCTTTTGGACAAGGCGTTCAGCTAGCTTCTCTCGTATGGCACTTAGGATGTAGCACCTGGCTCACACAGTTGAAATACTAGGAAACCGCTAGATTGAGCTTGGATGCACTAGTCTTGTGGGCCGGGACTTTCCACTGACCTCTCACAACACTTCAGTCATGCATCGGTGCTAGGCCTGTTAGGAGCGCGGTGTAGCTGCAGGCAGGATGTGGGAGGGACAGTCCATAAGCTCAACTCTCGGAAGTGTGTATGCTTTGCAGCCAGATGTCTGGAAGACACTTATTGATGGGTGCTAGGACCGAGCTACACTCTCATTGAACAAGGATGTTTGCAATGTCTGTATTGAGATCAGATACACTTGAGGAGAATCCTGTCACTTCCACATGCTTTTCTCACAACCTCTTCCGGCGCCTAAAATAACCATGCTGCGACCTATACCTAGGGGCAGTTAGGATGCGGGTGGGTCCTGCCCTCACCTCAGCTCGCGCCAGGAAGCATGCCTAGAAGCCAGCTTTCAACTAGCTGCTTTCTTAGGGCATTGAGAACGTAGCAGTACTCTAAGCCAGGAGGTACCCAGAATACCACTCCACTGCAGCTGGAGACACCCTCCAGGTCGGCTGATTCCACTTGCGTCTCACAAGCCTCTGACAAACTGCTCTGGTGCAGATGTTCGAAACTCATTCTGCAGGCAGTGTGCAACTGTGAGGGACTGAGGGTGAGCTCAACTCTCCGAAGTAAGTTGCTTTTGGACAAGGCGTTCAGCTAGCTTCTCTCGTATGGCACTTAGGATGTAGCACCTGGCTCACACAGTTGAAATACTAGGAAACCGCTAGATTGAGCTTGGATGCACTAGTCTTGTGGGCCGGGACTTTCCACTTACCTCTCACAACACTTCAGTCACGCATCGGGGCTAGGCCTGTTAGGAGCGCGGTGTACCTGCAGGCAGGATGTGGGAGGGACAGTCCATAAGCTCAACTCTCGGAAGTGTGTATGCTTTGCAGCCAGATGTCTGGAAGACACTTATTGATGGGTGCTAGGACCGAGCTACACTCTCATTGAACAAGGACGTTTGCAATGTCTGTATTGAGATCAGATACACTTGAGGAGAATCCTGTCACTTCCACATGCTTTTCACACAACCTCTTCCGACGCCTTGCAAAAGGATGCTGGGACCTATGTCTCCAGGCAGGGTGCGGGAGGGTCCTGCCCTGACCTCAGCTCGCACACGGAAGCATGCCTACAGCCCCGCTTTCAACTAGCTGCATTCTTAGGGCACTGAGAACGTAGCAGTACTCTCAGCCAGGAGGTACCCAGAATACCACTCCACTGCAGCTGGAGACACCCTCCAGGTCGGCTGATTCCACTTGTGTCTCACAAGCCTCTGAGAAACGGCTGTGGTGCTGATGTTCGAACCTCATTTGCAGGCAGTGTGCAACTGTGAGGGACTGAGGGTGAGCTAAACTCTCAGAAGTTATTTGCCTTGGGACTAGACGTCCAGCTAGCTTCTCTCGTATGGAACTTAGGATGTAACACCTGGCTAACATAGGAATTACTAGGTAATCGCTGGATTGAGCTTGGAGGCACTAGTCTTGAGGGCCGAGACTTTCCACTTACCTCTTATAACACTTCAGTCATGCAGCGAGCCTAGGCCTGTTATGAGCGAGGTGTACCTGCAGGCAGGATGTGGGAGGGACAGGCCATAAGCTCAACTCTCAGGAGCGTGTATGCCTAGGAGGCAGATGTCTGCTCCCCACTCATACAGGGGAGTTAGAACCTAGCTACACTCTCATTGAACAAGGACGTTGGCAATCGCTGTATTCAACTCAGATTGCCGTGAGGACAGGCCTGAGGCTTCCACACGCCTTTCTCACCACCTGTCTGCACCTGACATGAGGATTTTGGCCGCTCGCCCACAGGGGGTACCCGAGGCGGGAGGATCCTTCGTTGAGCTCAACTCTCCAAAGGTAGCATGCTCCGAATGCAGCTTTCCACTAGCTGCGTTCTTATGGCCGTGAGAACGCAGCAGCACTGGAAGTCAGGACGTTGCGTTTATACTGCTCTACTGCACCGAGTGACAGCACCATTGAGGCCTGCAGCTTGCCCCTTGAGTCCCATGAGCTTCTGACAAACATGTCTAGTGAGGATGTTCGTAACTCCATGTGCAGGCAGTGTGGAACTGGGAAGGACGGCAAGTCAGCTCATCGCACAGAAGGAAGTTCCCCTGAGAGCTTGCAACTAGGTACTCAGGGTTGGAAGTTAGTATGTACCACCCATCTGAGGGAGGAAGTCGTCAGAAGTCACTGGATTGAGCTAAGAGACACTTGCCTCTCACAAAGCTTGAATCCCGTGTCCAACGAAATCCCTTGGCTGCAAAGGGTACAGGCGGTCAGCATGTGGGAGGTTGAAGCCATAAGCTCAACCCAAAGGAGTGTGCATGCCTTGGAGGCAGCTGTGTGCTAGGAGCGAGATTGACAAGCCAGTCACGTGGTTCTCTGTCTGCTAGTGTCCCGCGTAGAACGAAATGCTGTGCAAGCGAACCGTACAGGCATCAGGATGTGGGAGCGATAGGCCATAAGCTCAACTCTGAGAAGGGTGTAGGCTTTGCAGGCAGATGCCTGCCAGACGCTTATTGATGGAAGCTAGCACCGAGCTACACATTCATTGAACAAGGACGTTTGCAATGTCTGTATTGAGATCAGATACACTTGAGGAGAATCCTGTCACTTCCCCATGCTTTTCACACAACCTCTTCCGGCGCCTAAAATAACGATGCTGCGACCTATACCTAGGGGCAGTTAGGATGCGGGTGGGTCCTGCCCTCACCTCAGCTCGCGCAAGGAAGCAGGCCTAGAAGCCAGCTTTCAACTAGCTGCTTTCTTAGGGCACTGAGAACGTAGCAGTACTCTAAGCCAGGAGGTACCCAGAATACCACTCCACTGCAGCTGGAGACACCCTCCAGGTCGGCTGATTCCACTTGCGTCTCACAAGCCTCTGACAAACTGCTCTGGTGCAGATGTTCGAAACTCATTCTGCAGGCAGTGTGCAACTGTGAGGGACTGAGGGTGAGCTCAACTCTCCGAAGTAAGTTGCTTTTGGACAAGGCGTTCAGCTAGCTTCTCTCGTATGGCACTTAGGATGTAGCACCTGGCTCACACAGTTGAAATACTAGGAAACCGCTAGATTGAGCTTGGATGCACTAGTCTTCTGGGCCGGGACTTTCCACTGACCTCTCACAACACTTCAGTCACGCATCGGGGCTAGGCCTGTTAGGAGCGCGGTGTAGCTGCAGGCAGGATGTGGGAGGGACAGTCCATAAGCTCAACTCTCGGAAGTGTGTATGCTTTGCAGCCAGATGTCTGGAAGACACTTATTGATGGGTGCTAGGACCGAGCTACACTCTCATTGAACAAGGATGTTTGCAATGTCTGTATTGAGATCAGATACACTTGAGGAGAATCCTGTCACTTCCACATGCTTTTCACACAACCTCTTCCGACGCCTTGCAAAAGGATGCTGGGACCTATGTCTCCAGGCAGGGTGCGGGAGGGTCCTGCCCTGACCTCAGCTCGCACACGGAAGCATGCCTACAGCCCCGCTTTCAACTAGCTGCGTTCTTAGGGCACTGAGAACGTAGCAGTACTCTCAGCCAGGAGGTACCCAGAATACCACTCCACTGCAGCTGGAGACACCCTCCAGGTCGGCTGATTCCACTTGTGTCTCACAAGCCTCTGAGAAACGGCTGTGGTGCTGATGTTCGAACCTAATTTGCAGGCAGTGTGCAACTGTGAGGGACTGAGGGTGAGCTAAACTCTCAGAAGTTATTTGCCTTGGGACTAGACGTCCAGCTAGCTTCTCTCGTATGGAACTTAGGATGTAACACCTGGCTAACGTAGGAATTACTAGGTAATCGCTGGATTGAGCTTGGAGGCACTAGTCTTGAGGGCCGAGACTTTCCACTTACCTCTTATAACACTTCAGTCATGCAGCGAGCCTAGGCCTGTTATGAGCGAGGTGTACCTGCAGGCAGGATGTGGGAGGGACAGGCCATAAGCTCAACTCTCAGGAGCGTGTATGCCTAGGAGGCAGATGTCTGCTCCCCACTCATACAGGGGAGTTAGAACCTAGCTACACTCTCATTGAACAAGGACGTTGGCAATCGCTGTATTCAACTCAGATTGCCGTGAGGACAGGCCTGAGGATTCCACACGCATTTCTCACCACCTGTCTGCACCTGACATGAGGATTTTGGCCGCTCGCCCACAGGGGTACCCGAGGCGGGAGGATCCTTCGTTTAGCTCAACTCTCCAAAGGTAGCATGCTCCGAATGCAGCTTTCCACTAGCTGCGTTCTTATGGCCATGAGAACGCAGCAGCACTGGAAGTCAGGACGTTGCGTTTATACTGCTCTACTGCACCGAGTGACAGCACCATTGAGGCCTGCAGCTTGCCCCTTGAGTCCCATGAGCTTCTGACAAACATGTCTAGTGAGGATGTTCGTAACTCCATGTGCAGGCAGTGTGGAACTGGGAAGGACGGCAAGTCAGCTCATCGCACAGAAGGAAGTTCCCCTGAGAGAGAGCTTGCAACTAGGTACTCAGGGTTGGAAGTTAGTATGTACCACCCATCTGAGGGAGGAAGTCGTCAGAAGTCACTGGATTGAGCTAAGAGACACTTGCCTCTCACAAAGCTTGAATCCCGTGTCCAACGAAATCCCTTGGCTGCAAAGGGTACAGGCGGTCAGCATGTGGGAGGTTGAAGCCATAAGCTCAACCCAAAGGAGTGTGCATGCCTTGGAGGCAGCTGTGTGCTAGGAGCGAGATTGACAAGCCAGTCACGTGGTTCTCTGTCTGCTAGTGTCCCGCGTAGAACGAAATGCTGTGCAAGCGAACCGTACAGGCATCAGGATGTGGGAGCGATAGGCCATAAGCTCAACTCTGAGAAGGGTGTAGGCTTTGCAGGCAGATGCCTGCCAGACGCTTATTGATGGAAGCTAGCACCGAGCTACACATTCATTGAACAAGGACGTTTGCAATGTCTGTATTGAGATCAGATACACTTGAGGAGAATCCTGTCACTTCCCCATGCTTTTCACACAACCTCTTCCGGCGCCTAAAATAACGATGCTGCGACCTATACCTAGGGGCAGTTAGGATGCGGGTGGGTCCTGCCCTCACCTCAGCTCGCGCCAGGAAGCATGCCTAGAAGCCAGCTTTCAACTAGCTGCTTTCTTAGGGCATTGAGAACGTAGCAGTACTCTAAGCCAGAGTACCCAGAATACCACTCCACTGCAGCTGGAGACACCCTCCAGGTCGGCTGATTCCACTTGCGTCTCACAAGCCTCTGACAAACTGCTCTGGTGCAGATGTTCGAAACTCATTCTGCAGGCAGTGTGCAATTGTGAGGGACTGAGGGTGAGCTCAACTCTCCGAAGTAAGTTGCTTTTGGACAAGGCGTTCAGCTAGCTTCTCTCGTATGGCACTTAGGATGTAGCACCTGGCTCACACAGTTGAAATACTAGGAAACCGCTAGATTGAGCTTGGATGCACTAGTCTTGTGGGCCGGGACTTTCCACTGACCTCTCACAACACTTCAGTCATGCATCGGTGCTAGGCCTGTTAGGAGCGCGGTGTAGCTGCAGGCAGGATGTGGGAGGGACAGTCCATAAGCTCAACTCTCGGAAGTGTGTATGCTTTGCAGCCAGATGTCTGGAAGACACTTATTGATGGGTGCTAGGACCGAGCTACACTCTCATTGAACAAGGATGTTTGCAATGTCTGTATTGAGATCAGATACACTTGAGGAGAAACCTGTCACTTCCACATGCTTTTCACACAACCTCTTCCGGCGCCTAAAATAACGATGCTGCGACCTATACCTAGGGGCAGTTAGGATGCGGGTGGGTCCTGCCCTCACCTCAGCTCGCGCCAGGAAGCATGCCTAGAAGCCAGCTTTCAACTAGCTGCTTTCTTAGGGCATTGAGAACGTAGCAGTACTCTAAGCCAGGAGGTACCCAGAATACCACTCCACTGAAGCTGGAGACACCCTCCAGGTCGGCTGATTCCACTTGCGTCTCACAAGCCTCTGACAAACTGCTCTGGTGCAGATGTTCGAAACTCATTCTGCAGGCAGTGTGCAACTGTGAGGGACTGAGGGTGAGCTCAACTCTCCGAAGTAAGTTGCTTTTGGACAAGGCGTTCAGCTAGCTTCTCTCGTATGGCACTTAGGATGTAGCACCTGGCTCACACAGTTGAAATACTAGGAAACCGCTAGATTGAGCTTGGATGCACTAGTCTTGTGGGCCGGGACTTTCCACTTACCTCTCACAACACTTCACTCACGCATCGGGGCTAGGCCTGTTAGGAGCGCGGTGTACCTGCAGGCAGGATGTGGGAGGGACAGTCCATAAGCTCAACTCTCGGAAGTGTGTATGCTTTGCAGCCAGATGTCTGGAAGACACTTATTGATGGGTGCTAGGACCGAGCTACACTCTCATTGAACAAGGACGTTTGCAATGTCTGTATTGAGATCAGATACACTTGAGGAGAATCCTGTCACTTCCACATGCTTTTCACACAACCTCTTCCGACGCCTTGCAAAAGGATGCTGGGACCTATGTCTCCAGGCAGGGTGCGGGAGGGTCCTGCCCTGACCTCAGCTCGCACACGGAAGCATGCCTACAGCCCCGCTTTCAACTAGCTGCGTTCTTAGGGCACTGAGAACGTAGCAGTACTCTCAGCCAGGAGGTACCCAGAATACCACTCCACTGCAGCTGGAGACACCCTCCAGGTCGGCTGATTCCACTTGTGTCTCACAAGCCTCTGAGAAACGGCTGTGGTGCTGATGTTCGAACCTCATTTGCAGGCAGTGTGCAACTGTGAGGGACTGAGGGTGAGCTAAACTCTCAGAAGTTATTTGCCTTGGGACTAGACGTCCAGCTAGCTTCTCTCGTATGGAACTTAGGATGTAACACCTGGCTAACATAGGAATTACTAGGTAATCGCTGGATTGAGCTTGGAGGCACTAGTCTTGAGGGCCGAGACTTTCCACTTACCTCTTATAACACTTCAGTCATGCAGCGAGCCTAGGCCTGTTATGAGCGAGGTGTACCTGCAGGCAGGATGTGGGAGGGACAGGCCATAAGCTCAACTCTCAGGAGCGTGTATGCCTAGGAGGCAGATGTCTGCTCCCCACTCATACAGGGGAGTTAGAACCTAGCTACACTCTCATTGAACAAGGACGTTGGCAATCGCTGTATTCCACTCAGATTGCCGTGAGGACAGGCCTGAGGCTTCCACACGCCTTTCTCACCACCTGTCTGCACCTGACATGAGGATTTTGGCCGCTCGCCCACAGGGGGTACCCGAGGCGGGAGGATCCTTCGTTGAGCTCAACTCTCCAAAGGTAGCATGCTCCGAATGCAGCTTTCCACTAGCTGCGTTCTTATGGCCGTGAGAACGCAGCAGCACTGGAAGTCAGGACGTTGCGTTTATACTGCTCTACTGCACCGAGTGACAGCACCATTGAGGCCTGCAGCTTGCCCCTTGAGTCCCATGAGCTTCTGACAAACATGTCTAGTGAGGATGTTCGTAACTCCATGTGCAGGCAGTGTGGAACTGGGAAGGACGGCAAGTCAGCTCATCGCACAGAAGGAAGTTCCCCTGAGAGAGAGCTTGCAACTAGGTACTCAGGGTTGGAAGTTAGTATGTACCACCCATCTGAGGGAGGAAGTCGTCAGAAGTCACTGGATTGAGCTAAGAGACACTTGCCTCTCACAAAGCTTGAATCCCGTGTCCAACGAAATCCCTTGGCTGCAAAGGGTACAGGCGGTCAGCATGTGGGAGGTTGAAGCCATAAGCTCAACCCAAAGGAGTGTGCATGCCTTGGAGGCAGCTGTGTGCTAGGAGCGAGATTGACAAGCCAGTCACGTGGTTCTCTGTCTGCTAGTGTCCCGCGTAGAACGAAATGCTGTGCAAGCGAACCGTACAGGCATCAGGATGTGGGAGCGATAGGCCATAAGCTCAACTCTGAGAAGGGTGTAGGCTTTGCAGGCAGATGCCTGCCAGACGCTTATTGATGGAAGCTAGCACCGAGCTACACATTCATTGAACAAGGACGTTTGCAATGTCTGTATTGAGATCAGATACACTTGAGGAGAATCCTGTCACTTCCCCATGCTTTTCACACAACCTCTTCCAGCGCCTAAAATAACGATGCTGCGACCTATACCTAGGGGCAGTTAGGATGCGGGTGGGTCCTGCCCTCACCTCAGCTCGCGCAAGGAAGCAGGCCTAGAAGCCAGCTTTCAACTAGCTGCTTTCTTAGGGCACTGAGAACGTAGCAGTACTCTAAGCCAGGAGGTACCCAGAATACCACTCCACTGCAGCTGGAGACACCCTCCAGGTCGGCTGATTCCACTTGCGTCTCACAAGCCTCTGACAAACTGCTCTGGTGCAGATGTTCGAAACTCATTCTGCAGGCAGTGTGCAACTGTGAGGGACTGAGGGTGAGCTCAACTCTCCGAAGTAAGTTGCTTTTGGACAAGGCGTTCAGCTAGCTTCTCTCGTATGGCACTTAGGATGTAGCACCTGGCTCACACAGTTGAAATACTAGGAAACCGCTAGATTGAGCTTGGATGCACTAGTCTTGTGGGCCGGGACTTTCCACTGACCTCTCACAACACTTCAGTCACGCATCGGGGCTAGGCCTGTTAGGAGCGCGGTGTAGCTGCAGGCAGGATGTGGGAGGGACAGTCCATAAGCTCAACTCTCGGAAGTGTGTATGCTTTGCAGCCAGATGTCTGGAAGACACTTATTGATGGGTGCTAGGACCGAGCTACACTCTCATTCAACAAGGATGTTTGCAATGTCTGTATTGAGATCAGATACACTTGAGGAGAATCCTGTCACTTCCACATGCTTTTCTCACAACCTCTTCCGGCGCCTAAAATAACGATGCTGCGACCTATACCTAGGGGCAGTTAGGATGCGGGTGGGTCCTGCCCTCACCTCAGCTCGCGCCAGGAAGCATGCCTAGAAGCCAGCTTTCAACTAGCTGCTTTCTTAGGGCATTGAGAACGTAGCAGTACTCTAAGCCAGGAGGTACCCAGAATACCACTCCACTGCAGCTGGAGACACCCTCCAGGTCGGCTGATTCCACTTGCGTCTCACAAGCCTCTGACAAACTGCTCTGGTGCAGATGTTCGAAACTCATTCTGCAGGCAGTGTGCAACTGTGAGGGACTGAGGGTGAGCTCAACTCTCCGAAGTAAGTTGCTTTTGGACAAGGCGTTCAGCTAGCTTCTCTCGTATGGCACTTAGGATGTAGCACCTGGCTCACACAGTTGAAATACTAGGAAACCGCTAGATTGAGCTTGGATGCACTAGTCTTGTGGGCCGGGACTTTCCACTTACCTCTCACAACACTTCACTCACGCATCGGGGCTAGGCCTGTTAGGAGCGCGGTGTACCTGCAGGCAGGATGTGGGAGGGACAGTCCATAAGCTCAACTCTCGGAAGTGTGTATGCTTTGCAGCCAGATGTCTGGAAGACACTTATTGATGGGTGCTAGGACCGAGCTACACTCTCATTGAACAAGGACGTTTGCAATGTCTGTATTGAGATCAGATACACTTGAGGAGAATCCTGTCACTTCCACATGCTTTTCACACAACCTCTTCCGACGCCTTGCAAAAGGATGCTGGGACCTATGTCTCCAGGCAGGGTGCGGGAGGGTCCTGCCCTGACCTCAGCTCGCACACGGAAGCATGCCTACAGCCCCGCTTTCAACTAGCTGCGTTCTTAGGGCACTGAGAACGTAGCAGTACTCTCAGCCAGGAGGTACCCAGAATACCACTCCACTGCAGCTGGAGACACCCTCCAGGTCGGCTGATTCCACTTGTGTCTCACAAGCCTCTGAGAAACGGCTGTGGTGCTGATGTTCGAACCTCATTTGCAGGCAGTGTGCAACTGTGAGGGACTGAGGGTGAGCTAAACTCTCAGAAGTTATTTGCCTTGGGACTAGACGTCCAGCTAGCTTCTCTCGTATGGAACTTAGGATGTAACACCTGGCTAACATAGGAATTACTAGGTAATCGCTGGATTGAGCTTGGAGGCACTAGTCTTGAGGGCCGAGACTTTCCACTTACCTCTTATAACACTTCAGTCATGCAGCGAGCCTAGGCCTGTTATGAGCGAGGTGTACCTGCAGGCAGGATGTGGGAGGGACAGGCCATAAGCTCAACTCTCAGGAGCGTGTATGCCTAGGAGGCAGATGTCTGCTCCCCACTCATACAGGGGAGTTAGAACCTAGCTACACTCTCATTGAACAAGGACGTTGGCAATCGCTGTATTCCACTCAGATTGCCGTGAGGACAGGCCTGAGGCTTCCACACGCCTTTCTCACCACCTGTCTGCACCTGACATGAGGATTTTGGCCGCTCGCCCACAGGGGGTACCCGAGGCGGGAGGATCCTTCGTTGAGCTCAACTCTCCAAAGGTAGCATGCTCCAAATGCAGCTTTCCACTAGCTGCGTTCTTATGGCCGTGAGAACGCAGCAGCACTGGAAGTCAGGACGTTCCGTTTATACTGCTCTACTGCACCGAGTGACAGCACCATTGAGGCCTGCAGCTTGCCCCTTGAGTCCCATGAGCTTCTGACAAACATGTCTAGTGAGGATGTTCTTAACTCCATGTGCAGGCAGTGTGGACTGGGAAGGACGGCAAGTCAGCTCATCGCACAGAAGGAAGTTCCCCTGAGAGCTTGCAACTAGGTACTCAGGGTTGGAAGTTAGTATGTACCACCCATCTGAGGGAGGAAGTCGTCAGAAGTCACTGGATTGAGCTAAGAGACACTTGCCTCTCACAAAGCTTGAATCCCGTGTCCAACGAAATCCCTTGGCTGCAAAGGGTACAGGCGGTCAGCATGTGGGAGGTTGAAGCCATAAGCTCAACCCAAAGGAGTGTGCATGCCTTGGAGGCAGCTGTGTGCTAGGAGCGAGATTGACAAGCCAGTCACGTGGTTCTCTGTCTGCTAGTGTCCCGCGTAGAACGAAATGCTGTGCAAGCGAACCGTACAGGCATCAGGATGTGGGAGCGATAGGCCATAAGCTCAACTCTGAGAAGGGTGTAGGCTTTGCAGGCAGATGCCTGCCAGACGCTTATTGATGGAAGCTAGCACCGAGCTACACATTCATTGAACAAGGACGTTTGCAATGTCTGTATTGAGATCAGATACACTTGAGGAGAATCCTGTCACTTCCCCATGCTTTTCACACAACCTCTTCCGGCGCCTAAAATAACGATGCTGCGACCTATACCTAGGGGCAGTTAGGATGCGGGTGGGTCCTGCCCTCACCTCAGCTCGCGCAAGGAAGCAGGCCTAGAAGCCAGCTTTCAACTAGCTGCTTTCTTAGGGCACTGAGAACGTAGCAGTACTCTAAGCCAGGAGGTACCCAGAATACCACTCCACTGCAGCTGGAGACACCCTCCAGGTCGGCTGATTCCACTTGCGTCTCACAAGCCTCTGACAAACTGCTCTGGTGCAGATGTTCGAAACTCATTCTGCAGGCAGTGTGCAACTGTGAGGGACTGAGGGTGAGCTCAACTCTCCGAAGTAAGTTGCTTTTGGACAAGGCGTTCAGCTAGCTTCTCTCGTATGGCACTTAGGATGTAGCACCTGGCTCACACAGTTGAAATACTAGGAAACCACTAGATTGAGCTTGGATGCACTAGTCTTGTGGGCCGGGACTTTCCACTTACCTCTCACAACACTTCAGTCACGCATCGGGGCTAGGCCTGTTAGGAGCGCGGTGTACCTGCAGGCAGGATGTGGGAGGGACAGTCCATAAGCTCAACTCTCGGAAGTGTGTATGCTTTGCAGCCAGATGTCTGGAAGACACTTATTGATGGGTGCTAGGACCGAGCTACACTCTCATTGAACAAGGATGTTTGCAATGTCTGTATTGAGATCAGATACACTTGAGGAGAATCCTGTCACTTCCACATGCTTTTCACACAACCTCTTCCGACGCCTTGCAAAAGGATGCTGGGACCTATGTCTCCAGGCAGGGTGCGGGAGGGTCCTGCCCTGACCTCAGCTCGCACACGGAAGCATGCCTACAGCCCCGCTTTCAACTAGCTGCGTTCTTAGGGCACTGAGAACGTAGCAGTACTCTCAGCCAGGAGGTACCCAGAATACCACTCCACTGCAGCTGGAGACACCCTCCAGGTCGGCTGATTCCACTTGTGTCTCACAAGCCTCTGAGAAACGGCTGTGGTGCTGATGTTCGAACCTAATTTGCAGGCAGTGTGCAACTGTGAGGGACTGAGGGTGAGCTAAACTCTCAGAAGTTATTTGCCTTGGGACTAGACGTCCAGCTAGCTTCTCTCGTATGGAACTTAGGATGTAACACCTGGCTAACGTAGGAATTACTAGGTAATCGCTGGATTGAGCTTGGAGGCACTAGTCTTGAGGGCCGAGACTTTCCACTTACCTCTTATAACACTTCAGTCATGCAGCGAGCCTAGGCCTGTTATGAGCGAGGTGTACCTGCAGGCAGGATGTGGGAGGGACAGGCCATAAGCTCAACTCTCAGGAGCGTGTATGCCTAGGAGGCAGATGTCTGCTCCCCACTCATACAGGGGAGTTAGAACCTAGCTACACTCTCATTGAACAAGGACGTTGGCAATCGCTGTATTCAACTCAGATTGCCGTGAGGACAGGCCTGAGGATTCCACACGCATTTCTCACCACCTGTCTGCACCTGACATGAGGATTTTGGCCGCTCGCCCACAGGGGTACCCGAGGCGGGAGGATCCTTCGTTTAGCTCAACTCTCCAAAGGTAGCATGCTCCGAATGCAGCTTTCCACTAGCTGCGTTCTTATGGCCATGAGAACGCAGCAGCACTGGAAGTCAGGACGTTGCGTTTATACTGCTCTACTGCACCGAGTGACAGCACCATTGAGGCCTGCAGCTTGCCCCTTGAGTCCCATGAGCTTCTGACAAACATGTCTAGTGAGGATGTTCGTAACTCCATGTGCAGGCAGTGTGGAACTGGGAAGGACGGCAAGTCAGCTCATCGCACAGAATGAAGTTCCCCTGAGAGAGAGCTTGCAACTAGGTACTCAGGGTTGGAAGTTAGTATGTACCACCCATCTGAGGGAGGAAGTCGTCAGAAGTCACTGGATTGAGCTAAGAGACACTTGCCTCTCACAAAGCTTGAATCCCGTGTCCAACGAAATCCCTTGGCTGCAAAGGGTACAGGCGGTCAGCATGTGGGAGGTTGAAGCCATAAGCTCAACCCAAAGGAGTGTGCATGCCTTGGAGGCAGCTGTGTGCTAGGAGCGAGATTGACAAGCCAGTCACGTGGTTCTCTGTCTGCTAGTGTCCCGCGTAGAACGAAATGCTGTGCAAGCGAACCGTACAGGCATCAGGATGTGGGAGCGATAGGCCATAAGCTCAACTCTGAGAAGGGTGTAGGCTTTGCAGGCAGATGCCTGCCAGACGCTTATTGATGGAAGCTAGCACCGAGCTACACATTCATTGAACAAGGACGTTTGCAATGTCTGTATTGAGATCAGATACACTTGAGGAGAATCCTGTCACTTCCCCATGCTTTTCACACAACCTCTTCCGGCGCCTAAAATAACGATGCTGCGACCTATACCTAGGGGCAGTTAGGATGCGGGTGGGTCCTGCCCTCACCTCAGCTCGCGCAAGGAAGCATGCCTAGAAGCCAGCTTTCAACTAGCTGCTTTCTTAGGGCATTGAGAACGTAGCAGTACTCTAAGCCAGGAGGTACCCAGAATACCACTCCACTGCAGCTGGAGACACCCTCCAGGTCGGCTGATTCCACTTGCGTCTCACAAGCCTCTGACAAACTGCTCTGGTGCAGATGTTCGAAACTCATTCTGCAGGCAGTGTGCAACTGTGAGGGACTGAGGGTGAGCTCAACTCTCCGAAGTAAGTTGCTTTTGGACAAGGCGTTCAGCTAGCTTCTCTCGTATGGCACTTAGGATGTAGCACCTGGCTCACACAGTTGAAATACTAGGAAACCGCTAGATTGAGCTTGGATGCACTAGTCTTGTGGGCCGGGACTTTCCACTGACCTCTCACAACACTTCAGTCATGCATCGGTGCTAGGCCTGTTAGGAGCGCGGTGTAGCTGCAGGCAGGATGTGGGAGGGACAGTCCATAAGCTCAACTCTCGGAAGTGTGTATGCTTTGCAGCCAGATGTCTGGAAGACACTTATTGATGGGTGCTAGGACCGAGCTACACTCTCATTGAACAAGGATGTTTGCAATGTCTGTATTGAGATCAGATACACTTGAGGAGAATCCTGTCACTTCCACATGCTTTTCACACAACCTCTTCCGGCGCCTAAAATAACGATGCTGCGACCTATACCTAGGGGCAGTTAGGATGCGGGTGGGTCCTGCCCTCACCTCAGCTCGCGCCAGGAAGCATGCCTAGAAGCCAGCTTTCAACTAGCTGCTTTCTTAGGGCATTGAGAACGTAGCAGTACTCTAAGCCAGGAGGTACCCAGAATACCACTCCACTGAAGCTGGAGACACCCTCCAGGTCGGCTGATTCCACTTGCGTCTCACAAGCCTCTGACAAACTGCTCTGGTGCAGATGTTCGAAACTCATTCTGCAGGCAGTGTGCAACTGTGAGGGACTGAGGGTGAGCTCAACTCTCCGAAGTAAGTTGCTTTTGGACAAGGCGTTCAGCTAGCTTCTCTCGTATGGCACTTAGGATGTAGCACCTGGCTCACACAGTTGAAATACTAGGAAACCGCTAGATTGAGCTTGGATGCACTAGTCTTGTGGGCCGGGACTTTCCACTTACCTCTCACAACACTTCAGTCACGCATCGGGGCTAGGCCTGTTAGGAGCGCGGTGTACCTGCAGGCAGGATGTGGGAGGGACAGTCCATAAGCTCAACTCTCGGAAGTGTGTATGCTTTGCAGCCAGATGTCTGGAAGACACTTATTGATGGGTGCTAGGACCGAGCTACACTCTCATTGAACAAGGACGTTTGCAATGTCTGTATTGAGATCAGATACACTTGAGGAGAATCCTGTCACTTCCACATGCTTTTCACACAACCTCTTCCGACGCCTTGCAAAAGGATGCTGGGACCTATGTCTCCAGGCAGGGTGCGGGAGGGTCCTGCCCTGACCTCAGCTCGCACACGGAAGCATGCCTACAGCCCCGCTTTCAACTAGCTGCGTTCTTAGGGCACTGAGAACGTAGCAGTACTCTCAGCCAGGAGGTACCCAGAATACCACTCCACTGCAGCTGGAGACACCCTCCAGGTCGGCTGATTCCACTTGTGTCTCACAAGCCTCTGAGAAACGGCTGTGGTGCTGATGTTCGAACCTCATTTGCAGGCAGTGTGCAACTGTGAGGGACTGAGGGTGAGCTAAACTCTCAGAAGTTATTTGCCTTGGGACTAGACGTCCAGCTAGCTTCTCTCGTATGGAACTTAGGATGTAACACCTGGGTAACATAGGAATTACTAGGTAATCGCTGGATTGAGCTTGGAGGCACTAGTCTTGAGGGCCGAGACTTTCCACTTACCTCTTATAACACTTCAGTCATGCAGCGAGCCTAGGCCTGTTATGAGCGAGGTGTACCTGCAGGCAGGATGTGGGAGGGACAGGCCATAAGCTCAACTCTCAGGAGCGTGTATGCCTAGGAGGCAGATGTCTGCTCCCCACTCATACAGGGGAGTTAGAACCTAGCTACACTCTCATTGAACAAGGACGTTGGCAATCGCTGTATTCCACTCAGATTGCCGTGAGGACAGGCCTGAGGCTTCCACACGCCTTTCTCACCACCTGTCTGCACCTGACATGAGGATTTTGGCCGCTCGCCCACAGGGGGTACCCGAGGCGGGAGGATCCTTCGTTGAGCTCAACTCTCCAAAGGTAGCATGCTCCAAATGCAGCTTTCCACTAGCTGCGTTCTTATGGCCGTGAGAACGCAGCAGCACTGGAAGTCAGGACGTTGCGTTTATACTGCTCTACTGCACCGAGTGACAGCACCATTGAGGCCTGCAGCTTGCCCCTTGAGTCCCATGAGCTTCTGACAAACATGTCTAGTGAGGATGTTCGTAACTCCATGTGCAGGCAGTGTGGACTGGGAAGGACGGCAAGTCAGCTCATCGCACAGAAGGAAGTTCCCCTGAGAGCTTGCAACTAGGTACTCAGGGTTGGAAGTTAGTATGTACCACCCATCTGAGGGAGGAAGTCGTCAGAAGTCACTGGATTGAGCTAAGAGACACTTGCCTCTCACAAAGCTTGAATCCCGTGTCCAACGAAATCCCTTGGCTGCAAAGGGTACAGGCGGTCAGCATGTGGGAGGTTGAAGCCATAAGCTCAACCCAAAGGAGTGTGCATGCCTTGGAGGCAGCTGTGTGCTAGGAGCGAGATTGACAAGCCAGTCACGTGGTTCTCTGTCTGCTAGTGTCCCGCGTAGAACGAAATGCTGTGCAAGCGAACCGTACAGGCATCAGGATGTGGGAGCGATAGGCCATAAGCTCAACTCTGAGAAGGGTGTAGGCTTTGCAGGCAGATGCCTGCCAGACGCTTATTGATGGAAGCTAGCACCGAGCTACACATTCATTGAACAAGGACGTTTGCAATGTCTGTATTGAGATCAGATACACTTGAGGAGAATCCTGTCACTTCCCCATGCTTTTCACACAACCTCTTCCGGCGCCTAAAATAACGATGCTGCGACCTATACCTAGGGGCAGTTAGGATGCGGGTGGGTCCTGCCCTCACCTCAGCTCGCGCAAGGAAGCAGGCCTAGAAGCCAGCTTTCAACTAGCTGCTTTCTTAGGGCACTGAGAACGTAGCAGTACTCTAAGCCAGGAGGTACCCAGAATACCACTCCACTGCAGCTGGAGACACCCTCCAGGTCGGCTGATTCCACTTGCGTCTCACAAGCCTCTGACAAACTGCTCTGGTGCAGATGTTCGAAACTCATTCTGCAGGCAGTGTGCAACTGTGAGGGACTGAGGGTGAGCTCAACTCTCCGAAGTAAGTTGCTTTTGGACAAGGCGTTCAGCTAGCTTCTCTCGTATGGCACTTAGGATGTAGCACCTGGCTCACACAGTTGAAATACTAGGAAACCGCTAGATTGAGCTTGGATGCACTAGTCTTGTGGGCCGGGACTTTCCACTGACCTCTCACAACACTTCAGTCACGCATCGGGGCTAGGCCTGTTAGGAGCGCGGTGTAGCTGCAGGCAGGATGTGGGAGGGACAGTCCATAAGCTCAACTCTCGGAAGTGTGTATGCTTTGCAGCCAGATGTCTGGAAGACACTTATTGATGGGTGCTAGGACCGAGCTACACTCTCATTGAACAAGGATGTTTGCAATGTCTGTATTGAGATCAGATACACTTGAGGAGAATCCTGTCACTTCCACATGCTTTTCTCACAACCTCTTCCGGCGCCTAAAATAACGATGCTGCGACCTATACCTAGGGGCAGTTAGGATGCGGGTGGGTCCTGCCCTCACCTCAGCTCGCGCCAGGAAGCATGCCTAGAAGCCAGCTTTCAACTAGCTGCTTTCTTAGGGCATTGAGAACGTAGCAGTACTCTAAGCCAGGAGGTACCCAGAATACCACTCCACTGCAGCTGGAGACACCCTCCAGGTCGGCTGATTCCACTTGCGTCTCACAAGCCTCTGACAAACTGCTCTGGTGCAGATGTTCGAAACTCATTCTGCAGGCAGTGTGCAACTGTGAGGGACTGAGGGTGAGCTCAACTCTCCGAAGTAAGTTGCTTTTGGACAAGGCGTTCAGCTAGCTTCTCTCGTATGGCACTTAGGATGTAGCACCTGGCTCACACAGTTGAAATACTAGGAAACCACTAGATTGAGCTTGGATGCACTAGTCTTGTGGGCCGGGACTTTCCACTTACCTCTCACAACACTTCAGTCACGCATCGGGGCTAGGCCTGTTAGGAGCGCGGTGTACCTGCAGGCAGGATGTGGGAGGGACAGTCCATAAGCTCAACTCTCGGAAGTGTGTATGCTTTGCAGCCAGATGTCTGGAGGACACTTATTGATGGGTGCTAGGACCGAGCTACACTCTCATTGAACAAGGATGTTTGCAATGTCTGTATTGAGATCAGATACACTTGAGGAGAATCCTGTCACTTCCACATGCTTTTCACACAACCTCTTCCGACGCCTTGCAAAAGGATGCTGGGACCTATGTCTCCAGGCAGGGTGCGGGAGGGTCCTGCCCTGACCTCAGCTCGCACACGGAAGCATGCCTACAGCCCCGCTTTCAACTAGCTGCGTTCTTAGGGCACTGAGAACGTAGCAGTACTCTCAGCCAGGAGGTACCCAGAATACCACTCCACTGCAGCTGGAGACACCCTCCAGGTCGGCTGATTCCACTTGTGTCTCACAAGCCTCTGAGAAACGGCTGTGGTGCTGATGTTCGAACCTCATTTGCAGGCAGTGTGCAACTGTGAGGGACTGAGGGTGAGCTAAACTCTCAGAAGTTATTTGCCTTGGGACTAGACGTCCAGCTAGCTTCTCTCGTATGGAACTTAGGATGTAACACCTGGCTAACATAGGAATTACTAGGTAATCGCTGGATTGAGCTTGGAGGCACTAGTCTTGAGGGCCGAGACTTTCCACTTACCTCTTATAACACTTCAGTCATGCAGCGAGCCTAGGCCTGTTATGAGCGAGGTGTACCTGCAGGCAGGATGTGGGAGGGACAGGCCATAAGCTCAACTCTCAGGAGCGTGTATGCCTAGGAGGCAGATGTCTGCTCCCCACTCATACAGGGGAGTTAGAACCTAGCTACACTCTCATTGAACAAGGACGTTGGCAATCGCTGTATTCCACTCAGATTGCCGTGAGGACAGGCCTGAGGCTTCCACACGCATTTCTCACCACCTGTCTGCACCTGACATGAGGATTTTGGCCGCTCGCCCACAGGGGTACCCGAGGCGGGAGGATCCTTCGTTTAGCTCAACTCTCCAAAGGTAGCATGCTCCGAATGCAGCTTTCCACTAGCTGTGTTCTTATGGCCATGAGAACGCAGCAGCACTGGAAGTCAGGACGTTGCGTTTATACTGCTCTACTGCACCGAGTGACAGCACCATTGAGGCCTGCAGCTTGCCCCTTGAGTCCCATGAGCTTCTGACAAACATGTCTAGTGAGGATGTTCGTAACTCCATGTGCAGGCAGTGTGGAACTGGGAAGGACGGCAAGTCAGCTCATCGCACAGAAGGAAGTTCCCCTGAGAGAGAGCTTGCAACTAGGTACTCAGGGTTGGAAGTTAGTATGTACCACCCATCTGAGGGAGGAAGTCGTCAGAAGTCACTGGATTGAGCTAAGAGACACTTGCCTCTCACAAAGCTTGAATCCCGTGTCCAACGAAATCCCTTGGCTGCAAAGGGTACAGGCGGTCAGCATGTGGGAGGTTGAAGCCATAAGCTCAACCCAAAGGAGTGTGCATGCCTTGGAGGCAGCTGTGTGCTAGGAGCGAGATTGACAAGCCAGTCACGTGGTTCTCTGTCTGCTAGTGTCCCGCGTAGAACGAAATGCTGTGCAAGCGAACCGTACAGGCATCAGGATGTGGGAGCGATAGGCCATAAGCTCAACTCTGAGAAGGGTGTAGGCTTTGCAGGCAGATGCCTGCCAGACGCTTATTGATGGAAGCTAGCACCGAGCTACACATTCATTGAACAAGGACGTTTGCAATGTCTGTATTGAGATCAGATACACTTGAGGAGAATCCTGTCACTTCCACATGCTTTTCACACAACCTCTTCCGGCGCCTAAAATAACGATGCTGCGACCTATACCTAGGGGCAGTTAGGATGCGGGTGGGTCCTGCCCTCACCTCAGCTCGCGCAAGGAAGCATGCCTAGAAGCCAGCTTTCAACTAGCTGCTTTCTTAGGGCATTGAGAACGTAGCAGTACTCTAAGCCAGGAGGTACCCAGAATACCACTCCACTGCAGCTGGAGACACCCTCCAGGTCGGCTGATTCCACTTGCGTCTCACAAGCCTCTGACAAACTGCTCTGGTGCAGATGTTCGAAACTCATTCTGCAGGCAGTGTGCAACTGTGAGGGACTGAGGGTGAGCTCAACTCTCCGAAGTAAGTTGCTTTTGGACAAGGCGTTCAGCTAGCTTCTCTCGTATGGCACTTAGGATGTAGCACCTGGCTCACACAGTTGAAATACTAGGAAACCGCTAGATTGAGCTTGGATGCACTAGTCTTGTGGGCCGGGACTTTCCACTGACCTCTCACAACACTTCAGTCATGCATCGGTGCTAGGCCTGTTAGGAGCGCGGTGTAGCTGCAGGCAGGATGTGGGAGGGACAGTCCATAAGCTCAACTCTCGGAAGTGTGTATGCTTTGCAGCCAGATGTCTGGAAGACACTTATTGATGGGTGCTAGGACCGAGCTACACTCTCATTGAACAAGGATGTTTGCAATGTCTGTATTGAGATCAGATACACTTGAGGAGAATCCTGTCACTTCCACATGCTTTTCACACAACCTCTTCCGGCGCCTAAAATAACGATGCTGCGACCTATACCTAGGGGCAGTTAGGATGCGGGTGGGTCCTGCCCTCACCTCAGCTCGCGCAAGGAAGCATGCCTAGAAGCCAGCTTTCAACTAGCTGCTTTCTTAGGGCATTGAGAACGTAGCAGTACTCTAAGCCAGGAGGTACCCAGAATACCACTCCACTGAAGCTGGAGACACCCTCCAGGTCGGCTGATTCCACTTGCGTCTCACAAGCCTCTGACAAACTGCTCTGGTGCAGATGTTCGAAACTCATTCTGCAGGCAGTGTGCAACTGTGAGGGACTGAGGGTGAGCTCAACTCTCCGAAGTAAGTTGCTTTTGGACAAGGCGTTCAGCTAGCTTCTCTCGTATGGCACTTAGGATGTAGCACCTGGCTCACACAGTTGAAATACTAGGAAACCGCTAGATTGAGCTTGGATGCACTAGTCTTGTGGGCCGGGACTTTCCACTTACCTCTCACAACACTTCAGTCACGCATCGGGGCTAGGCCTGTTAGGAGCGCGGTGTACCTGCAGGCAGGATGTGGGAGGGACAGTCCATAAGCTCAACTCTCGGAAGTGTGTATGCTTTGCAGCCAGATGTCTGGAAGACACTTATTGATGGGTGCTAGGACCGAGCTACACTCTCATTGAACAAGGACGTTTGCAATGTCTGTATTGAGATCAGATACACTTGAGGAGAATCCTGTCACTTCCACATGCTTTTCACACAACCTCTTCCGACGCCTTGCAAAAGGATGCTGGGACCTATGTCTCCAGGCAGGGTGCGGGAGGGTCCTGCCCTGACCTCAGCTCGCACACGGAAGCATGCCTACAGCCCCGCTTTCAACTAGCTGCGTTCTTAGGGCACTGAGAACGTAGCAGTACTCTCAGCCAGGAGGTACCCAGAATACCACTCCACTGCAGCTGGAGACACCCTCCAGGTCGGCTGATTCCACTTGTGTCTCACAAGCCTCTGAGAAACGGCTGTGGTGCTGATGTTCGAACCTCATTTGCAGGCAGTGTGCAACTGTGAGGGACTGAGGGTGAGCTAAACTCTCAGAAGTTATTTGCCTTGGGACTAGACGTCCAGCTAGCTTCTCTCGTATGGAACTTAGGATGTAACACCTGGGTAACATAGGAATTACTAGGTAATCGCTGGATTGAGCTTGGAGGCACTAGTCTTGAGGGCCGAGACTTTCCACTTACCTCTTATAACACTTCAGTCATGCAGCGAGCCTAGGCCTGTTATGAGCGAGGTGTACCTGCAGGCAGGATGTGGGAGGGACAGGCCATAAGCTCAACTCTCAGGAGCGTGTATGCCTAGGAGGCAGATGTCTGCTCCCCACTCATACAGGGGAGTTAGAACCTAGCTACACTCTCATTGAACAAGGACGTTGGCAATCGCTGTATTCCACTCAGATTGCCGTGAGGACAGGCCTGAAGCTTCCACACGCCTTTCTCACCACCTGTCTGCACCTGACATGAGGATTTTGGCCGCTCGCCCACAGGGGGTACCCGAGGCGGGAGGATCCTTCGTTGAGCTCAACTCTCCAAAGGTAGCATGCTCCGAATGCAGCTTTCCACTAGCTGCGTTCTTATGGCCGTGAGAATGCAGCAGCACTGGAAGTCAGGACGTTGCGTTTATACTGCTCTACTGCACCGAGTGACAGCACCATTGAGGCCTGCAGCTTGCCCCTTGAGTCCCATGAGCTTCTGACAAACATGTCTAGTGAGGATGTTCGTAACTCCATGTGCAGGCAGTGTGGAACTGGGAAGGACGGCAAGTCAGCTCATCGCACAGAAGGAAGTTCCCCTGAGAGAGAGCTTGCAACTAGGTACTCAGGGTTGGAAGTTAGTATGTACCACCCATCTGAGGGAGGAAGTCGTCAGGAGTCACTGGATTGAGCTAAGAGACACTTGCCTCTCACAAAGCTTGAATCCCGTGTCCAACGAAATCCCTTGGCTGCAAAGGGTACAGGCGGTCAGCATGTGGGAGGTTGAAGCCATAAGCTCAACCCAAAGGAGTGTGCATGCCTTGGAGGCAGCTGTGTGCTAGGAGCGAGATTGACAAGCCAGTCACGTGGTTCTCTGTCTGCTAGTGTCCCGCGTAGAACGAAATGCTGTGCAAGCGAACCGTACAGGCATCAGGATGTGGGAGCGATAGGCCATAAGCTCAACTCTGAGAAGGGTGTAGGCTTTGCAGGCAGATGCCTGCCAGACGCTTATTGATGGAAGCTAGCACCGAGCTACACATTCATTGAACAAGGACGTTTGCAATGTCTGTATTGAGATCAGATACACTTGAGGAGAATCCTGTCACTTCCCCATGCTTTTCACACAACCTCTTCCGGCGCCTAAAATAACGATGCTGCGACCTATACCTAGGGGCAGTTAGGATGCGGGTGGGTCCTGCCCTCACCTCAGCTCGCGCAAGGAAGCATGCCTAGAAGCCAGCTTTCAACTAGCTGCTTTCTTAGGGCATTGAGAACGTAGCAGTACTCTAAGCCAGGAGGTACCCAGAATACCACTCCACTGCAGCTGGAGACACCCTCCAGGTCGGCTGATTCCACTTGCGTCTCACAAGCCTCTGACAAACTGCTCTGGTGCAGATGTTCGAAACTCATTCTGCAGGCAGTGTGCAACTGTGAGGGACTGAGGGTGAGCTCAACTCTCCGAAGTAAGTTGCTTTTGGACAAGGCGTTCAGCTAGCTTCTCTCGTATGGCACTTAGGATGTAGCACCTGGCTCACACAGTTGAAATACTAGGAAACCGCTAGATTGAGCTTGGATGCACTAGTCTTGTGGGCCGGGACTTTCCACTTACCTCTCACAACACTTCAGTCACGCATCGGGGCTAGGCCTGTTAGGAGCGCGGTGTAGCTGCAGGCAGGATGTGGGAGGGACAGTCCATAAGCTCAACTCTCGGAAGTGTGTATGCTTAGCAGCCGGATGTCTGGAAGACACTTATTGATGGGTGCTAGGACCGAGCTACACTCTCATTGAACAAGGACGTTTGCAATGTCTGTATTGAGATCAGATACACTTGAGGAGAATCCTGTCACTTCCACATGCTTTTCACACAACCTCTTCCGACGCCTTGCAAAAGGATGCTGGGACCTATGTCTCCAGGCAGGGTGCGGGAGGGTCCTGCCCTGACCTCAGCTCGCACACGGAAGCATGCCTACAGCCCCGCTTTCAACTAGCTGCGTTCTTAGGGCACTGAGAACGTAGCAGTACTCTCAGCCAGGAGGTACCCAGAATACCACTCCACTGCAGCTGGAGACACCCTCCAGGTCGGCTGATTCCACTTGTGTCTCACAAGCCTCTGAGAAACGGCTGTGGTGCTGATGTTCGAACCTCATTTGCAGGCAGTGTGCAACTGTGAGGGACTGAGGGTGAGCTAAACTCTCAGAAGTTATTTGCCTTGGGACTAGACGTCCAGCTAGCTTCTCTCGTATGGAACTTAGGATGTAACACCTGGGTAACATAGGAATTACTAGGTAATCGCTGGATTGAGCTTGGAGGCACTAGTCTTGAGGGCCGAGACTTTCCACTTACCTCTTATAACACTTCAGTCATGCAGCGAGCCTAGGCCTGTTATGAGCGAGGTGTACCTGCAGGCAGGATGTGGGAGGGACAGGCCATAAGCTCAACTCTCAGGAGCGTGTATGCCTAGGAGGCAGATGTCTGCTCCCCACTCATACAGGGGAGTTAGAACCTAGCTACACTCTCATTGAACAAGGACGTTGGCAATCGCTGTATTCCACTCAGATTGCCGTGAGGACAGGCCTGAGGCTTCCACACGCCTTTCTCACCACCTGTCTGCACCTGACATGAGGATTTTGGCCGCTCGCCCACAGGGGGTACCCGAGGCGGGAGGATCCTTCGTTGAGCTCAACTCTCCAAAGGTAGCATGCTCCGAATGCAGCTTTCCACTAGCTGCGTTCTTATGGCCGTGAGAACGCAGCAGCACTGGAAGTCAGGACGTTGCGTTTATACTGCTCTACTGCACCGAGTGACAGCACCATTGAGGCCTGCAGCTTGCCCCTTGAGTCCCATGAGCTTCTGACAAACATGTCTAGTGAGGATGTTCGTAACTCCATGTGCAGGCAGTGTGGAACTGGGAAGGACGGCAAGTCAGCTCATCGCACAGAAGGAAGTTCCCCTGAGAGAGAGCTTGCAACTAGGTACTCAGGGTTGGAAGTTAGTATGTACCACCCATCTGAGGGAGGAAGTCGTCAGGAGTCACTGGATTGAGCTAAGAGACACTTGCCTCTCACAAAGCTTGAATCCCGTGTCCAACGAAATCCCTTGGCTGCAAAGGGTACAGGCGGTCAGCATGTGGGAGGTTGAAGCCATAAGCTCAACCCAAAGGAGTGTGCATGCCTTGGAGGCAGCTGTGTGCTAGGAGCGAGATTGACAAGCCAGTCACGTGGTTCTCTGTCTGCTAGTGTCCCGCGTAGAACGAAATGCTGTGCAAGCGAACCGTACAGGCATCAGGATGTGGGAGCGATAGGCCATAAGCTCAACTCTGAGAAGGGTGTAGGCTTTGCAGGCAGATGCCTGCCAGACGCTTATTGATGGAAGCTAGCACCGAGCTACACATTCATTGAACAAGGACGTTTGCAATGTCTGTATTGAGATCAGATACACTTGAGGAGAATCCTGTCACTTCCCCATGCTTTTCACACAACCTCTTCCGGCGCCTAAAATAACGATGCTGCGACCTATACCTAGGGGCAGTTAGGATGCGGGTGGGTCCTGCCCTCACCTCAGCTCGCGCAAGGAAGCATGCCTAGAAGCCAGCTTTCAACTAGCTGCTTTCTTAGGGCATTGAGAACGTAGCAGTACTCTAAGCCAGGAGGTACCCAGAATACCACTCCACTGCAGCTGGAGACACCCTCCAGGTCGGCTGATTCCACTTGCGTCTCACAAGCCTCTGACAAACTGCTCTGGTGCAGATGTTCGAAACTCATTCTGCAGGCAGTGTGCAACTGTGAGGGACTGAGGGTGAGCTCAACTCTCCGAAGTAAGTTGCTTTTGGACAAGGCGTTCAGCTAGCTTCTCTCGTATGGCACTTAGGATGTAGCACCTGGCTCACACAGTTGAAATACTAGGAAACCGCTAGATTGAGCTTGGATGCACTAGTCTTGTGGGCCGGGACTTTCCACTTACCTCTCACAACACTTCAGTCACGCATCGGGGCTAGGCCTGTTAGGAGCGCGGTGTAGCTGCAGGCAGGATGTGGGAGGGACAGTCCATAAGCTCAACTCTCGGAAGTGTGTATGCTTTGCAGCCAGATGTCTGGAAGACACTTATTGATGGGTGCTAGGACCGAGCTACACTCTCATTGAACAAGGATGTTTGCAATGTCTGTATTGAGATCAGATACACTTGAGGAGAATCCTGTCACTTCCACATGCTTTTCACACAACCTCTTCCGGCGCCTAAAATAACGATGCTGCGACCTATACCTAGGGGCAGTTAGGATGCGGGTGGGTCCTGCCCTCACCTCAGCTCGCGCAAGAAAGCATGCCTAGAAGCCAGCTTTCAACTAGCTGCTTTCTTAGGGCATTGAGAACGTAGCAGTACTCTAAGCCAGGAGGTACCCAGAATACCACTCCACTGCAGCTGGAGACACCCTCCAGGTCGGCTGATTCCACTTGCGTCTCACAAGCCTCTGACAAACTGCTCTGGTGCAGATGTTCGAAACTCATTCTGCAGGCAGTGTGCAACTGTGAGGGACTGAGGGTGAGCTCAACTCTCCGAAGTAAGTTGCTTTTGGACAAGGCGTTCAGCTAGCTTCTCTCGTATGGCACTTAGGATGTAGCACCTGGCTCACACAGTTGAAATACTAGGAAACCGCTAGATGAGCTTGGATGCACTAGTCTTGTGGGCCGGGACTTTCCACTTACCTCTCACAACACTTCAGTCACGCATCGGGGCTAGGCCTGTTAGGAGCGCGGTGTACCTGCAGGCAGGATGTGGGAGGGACAGTCCATAAGCTCAACTCTCGGAAGTGTGTATGCTTTGCAGCCAGATGTCTGGAAGACACTTATTGATGGGTGCTAGGACCGAGCTACACTCTCATTGAACAAGGATGTTTGCAATGTCTGTATTGAGATCAGATACACTTGAGGAGAATCCTGTCACTTCCACATGCTTTTCACACAACCTCTTCCGACGCCTTGCAAAAGGATGCTGGGACCTATGTCTCCAGGCAGGGTGCGGGAGGGTCCTGCCCTGACCTCAGCTCGCACACGGAAGCATGCCTACAGCCCCGCTTTCAACTAGCTGCGTTCTTAGGGCACTGAGAACGTAGCAGTACTCTCAGCCAGGAGGTACCCAGAATACCACTCCACTGCAGCTGGAGACACCCTCCAGGTCGGCTGATTCCACTTGTGTCTCACAAGCCTCTGAGAAACGGCTGTGGTGCTGATGTTCGAACCTCATTTGCAGGCAGTGTGCAACTGTGAGGGACTGAGGGTGAGCTAAACTCTCAGAAGTTATTTGCCTTGGGACTAGACGTCCAGCTAGCTTCTCTCGTATGGAACTTAGGATGTAACACCTCGCTAACATAGGAATTACTAGGTAATCGCTGGATTGAGCTTGGAGGCACTAGTCTTGAGGGCCGAGACTTTCCACTTACCTCTTATAACACTTCAGTCATGCAGCGAGCCTAGGCCTGTTATGAGCGAGGTGTACCTGCAGGCAGGATGTGGGAGGGACAGGCCATAAGCTCAACTCTCAGGAGCGTGTATGCCTAGGAGGCAGATGTCTGCTCCCCACTCATACAGGGGAGTTAGAACCTAGCTACACTCTCATTGAACAAGGACGTTGGCAATCGCTGTATTCCACTCAGATTGCCGTGAGGACAGGCCTGAGGCTTCCACACGCATTTCTCACCACCTGTCTGCACCTGACATGAGGATTTTGGCCGCTCGCCCACAGGGGTACCCGAGGCGGGAGGATCCTTCGTTTAGCTCAACTCTCCAAAGGTAGCATGCTCCGAATGCAGCTTTCCACTAGCTGCGTTCTTATGGCCATGAGAACGCAGCAGCACTGGAAGTCAGGACGTTGCGTTTATACTGCTCTACTGCACCGAGTGACAGCACCATTGAGGCCTGCAGCTTGCCCCTTGAGTCCCATGAGCTTCTGACAAACATGTCTAGTGAGGATGTTCGTAACTCCATGTGCAGGCAGTGTGGAACTGGGAAGGACGGCAAGTCAGCTCATCGCACAGAAGGAAGTTCCCCTGAGAGAGAGCTTGCAACTAGGTACTCAGGGTTGGAAGTTAGTATGTACCACCCATCTGAGGGAGGAAGTCGTCAGAAGTCACTGGATTGAGCTAAGAGACACTTGCCTCTCACAAAGCTTGAATCCCGTGTCCAACGAAATCCCTTGGCTGCAAAGGGTACAGGCGGTCAGCATGTGGGAGGTTGAAGCCATAAGCTCAACCCAAAGGAGTGTGCATGCCTTGGAGGCAGCTGTGTGCTAGGAGCGAGATTGACAAGCCAGTCACGTGGTTCTCTGTCTGCTAGTGTCCCGCGTAGAACGAAATGCTGTGCAAGCGAACCGTACAGGCATCAGGATGTGGGAGCGATAGGCCATAAGCTCAACTCTGAGAAGGGTGTAGGCTTTGCAGGCAGATGCCTGCCAGACGCTTATTGATGGAAGCTAGCACCGAGCTACACATTCATTGAACAAGGACGTTTGCAATGTCTGTATTGAGATCAGATACACTTGAGGAGAATCCTGTCACTTCCACATGCTTTTCACACAACCTCTTCCGGCGCCTAAAATAACGATGCTGCGACCTATACCTAGGGGCAGTTAGGATGCGGGTGGGTCCTGCCCTCACCTCAGCTCGCGCAAGGAAGCATGCCTAGAAGCCAGCTTTCAACTAGCTGCTTTCTTAGGGCATTGAGAACGTAGCAGTACTCTAAGCCAGGAGGTACCCAGAATACCACTCCACTGCAGCTGGAGACACCCTCCAGGTCGGCTGATTCCACTTGCGTCTCACAAGCCTCTGACAAACTGCTCTGGTGCAGATGTTCGAAACTCATTCTGCAGGCAGTGTGCAACTGTGAGGGACTGAGGGTGAGCTCAACTCTCCGAAGTAAGTTGCTTTTGGACAAGGCGTTCAGCTAGCTTCTCTCGTATGGCACTTAGGATGTAGCACCTGGCTCACACAGTTGAAATACTAGGAAACCGCTAGATTGAGCTTGGATGCACTAGTCTTGTGGGCCGGGACTTTCCACTGACCTCTCACAACACTTCAGTCACGCATCGGTGCTAGGCCTGTTAGGAGCGCGGTGTAGCTGCAGGCAGGATGTGGGAGGGACAGTCCATAAGCTCAACTCTCGGAAGTGTGTATGCTTTGCAGCCAGATGTCTGGAAGACACTTATTGATGGGTGCTAGGACCGAGCTACACTCTCATTGAACAAGGATGTTTGCAATGTCTGTATTGAGATCAGATACACTTGAGGAGAATCCTGTCACTTCCACATGCTTTTCACACAACCTCTTCCGGCGCCTAAAATAACGATGCTGCGACCTATACCTAGGGGCAGTTAGGATGCGGGTGGGTCCTGCCCTCACCTCAGCTCGCGCAAGGAAGCATGCCTAGAAGCCAGCTTTCAACTAGCTGCTTTCTTAGGGCATTGAGAACGTAGCAGTACTCTAAGCCAGGAGGTACCCAGAATACCACTCCACTGAAGCTGGAGACACCCTCCAGGTCGGCTGATTCCACTTGCGTCTCACAAGCCTCTGACAAACTGCTCTGGTGCAGATGTTCGAAACTCATTCTGCAGGCAGTGTGCAACTGTGAGGGACTGAGGGTGAGCTCAACTCTCCGAAGTAAGTTGCTTTTGGACAAGGCGTTCAGCTAGCTTCTCTCGTATGGCACTTAGGATGTAGCACCTGGCTCACACAGTTGAAATACTAGGAAACCGCTAGATTGAGCTTGGATGCACTAGTCTTGTGGGCCGGGACTTTCCACTTACCTCTCACAACACTTCAGTCACGCATCGGGGCTAGGCCTGTTAGGAGCGCGGTGTACCTGCAGGCAGGATGTGGGAGGGACAGTCCATAAGCTCAACTCTCGGAAGTGTGTATGCTTTGCAGCCAGATGTCTGGAAGACACTTATTGATGGGTGCTAGGACCGAGCTACACTCTCATTGAACAAGGATGTTTGCAATGTCTGTATTGAGATCAGATACACTTGAGGAGAATCCTGTCACTTCCACATGCTTTTCACACAACCTCTTCCGACGCCTTGCAAAAGGATGCTGGGACCTATGTCTCCAGGCAGGGTGCGGGAGGGTCCTGCCCTGACCTCAGCTCGCACACGGAAGCATGCCTACAGCCCCGCTTTCAACTAGCTGCGTTCTTAGGGCACTGAGAACGTAGCAGTACTCTCAGCCAGGAGGTACCCAGAATACCACTCCACTGCAGCTGGAGACACCCTCCAGGTCGGCTGATTCCACTTGTGTCTCACAAGCCTCTGAGAAACGGCTGTGGTGCTGATGTTCGAACCTCATTTGCAGGCAGTGTGCAACTGTGAGGGACTGAGGGTGAGCTAAACTCTCAGAAGTTATTTGCCTTGGGACTAGACGTCCAGCTAGCTTCTCTCGTATGGAACTTAGGATGTAACACCTGGCTAACATAGGAATTACTAGGTAATCGCTGGATTGAGCTTGGAGGCACTAGTCTTGAGGGCCGAGACTTTCCACTTACCTCTTATAACACTTCAGTCATGCAGCGAGCCTAGGCCTGTTATGAGCGAGGTGTACCTGCAGGCAGGATGTGGGAGGGACAGGCCATAAGCTCAACTCTCAGGAGCGTGTATGCCTAGGAGGCAGATGTCTGCTCCCCACTCATACAGGGGAGTTAGAACCTAGCTACACTCTCATTGAACAAGGACGTTGGCAATCGCTGTATTCCACTCAGATTGCCGTGAGGACAGGCCTGAGGCTTCCACACGCATTTCTCACCACCTGTCTGCACCTGACATGAGGATTTTGGCCGCTCGCCCACAGGGGTACCCGAGGCGGGAGGATCCTTCGTTTAGCTCAACTCTCCAAAGGTAGCATGCTCCGAATGCAGCTTTCCACTAGCTGCGTTCTTATGGCCATGAGAACGCAGCAGCACTGGAAGTCAGGACGTTGCGTTTATACTGCTCTACTGCACCGAGTGACAGCACCATTGAGGCCTGCAGCTTGCCCCTTGAGTCCCATGAGCTTCTGACAAACATGTCTAGTGAGGATGTTCGTAACTCCATGTGCAGGCAGTGTGGAACTGGGAAGGACGGCAAGTCAGCTCATCGCACAGAAGGAAGTTCCCCTGAGAGAGAGCTTGCAACTAGGTACTCAGGGTTGGAAGTTAGTATGTACCACCCATCTGAGGGAGGAAGTCGTCAGAAGTCACTGGATTGAGCTAAGAGACACTTGCCTCTCACAAAGCTTGAATCCCGTGTCCAACGAAATCCCTTGGCTGCAAAGGGTACAGGCGGTCAGCATGTGGGAGGTTGAAGCCATAAGCTCAACCCAAAGGAGTGTGCATGCCTTGGAGGCAGCTGTGTGCTAGGAGCGAGATTGACAAGCCAGTCACGTGGTTCTCTGTCTGCTAGTGTCCCGCGTAGAACGAAATGCTGTGCAAGCGAACCGTACAGGCATCAGGATGTGGGAGCGATAGGCCATAAGCTCAACTCTGAGAAGGGTGTAGGCTTTGCAGGCAGATGCCTGCCAGACGCTTATTGATGGAAGCTAGCACCGAGCTACACATTCATTGAACAAGGACGTTTGCAATGTCTGTATTGAGATCAGATACACTTGAGGAGAATCCTGTCACTTCCCCATGCTTTTCACACAACCTCTTCCGGCGCCTAAAATAACGATGCTGCGACCTATACCTAGGGGCAGTTAGGATGCGGGTGGGTCCTGCCCTCACCTCAGCTCGCGCAAGGAAGCATGCCTAGAAGCCAGCTTTCAACTAGCTGCTTTCTTAGGGCATTGAGAACGTAGCAGTACTCTAAGCCAGGAGGTACCCAGAATACCACTCCACTGCAGCTGGAGACACCCTCCAGGTCGGCTGATTCCACTTGCGTCTCACAAGCCTCTGACAAACTGCTCTGGTGCAGATGTTCGAAACTCATTCTGCAGGCAGTGTGCAACTGTGAGGGACTGAGGGTGAGCTCAACTCTCCGAAGTAAGTTGCTTTTGGACAAGGCGTTCAGCTAGCTTCTCTCGTATGGCACTTAGGATGTAGCACCTGGCTCACACAGTTGAAATACTAGGAAACCGCTAGATTGAGCTTGGATGCACTAGTCTTGTGGGCCGGGACTTTCCACTGACCTCTCACAACACTTCAGTCATGCATCGGTGCTAGGCCTGTAAGGAGCGCGGTGTAGCTGCAGGCAGGATGTGGGAGGGACAGTCCATAAGCTCAACTCTCGGAAGTGTGTATGCTTTGCAGCCAGATGTCTGGAAGACACTTATTGATGGGTGCTAGGACCGAGCTACACTCTCATTGAACAAGGATGTTTGCAATGTCTGTATTGAGATCAGATACACTTGAGGAGAATCCTGTCACTTCCACATGCTTTTCACACAACCTCTTCCGGCGCCTAAAATAACGATGCTGCGACCTATACCTAGGGGCAGTTAGGATGCGGGTGGGTCCTGCCCTCACCTCAGCTCGCGCAAGGAAGCATGCCTAGAAGCCAGCTTTCAACTAGCTGCTTTCTTAGGGCATTGAGAACGTAGCAGTACTCTAAGCCAGGAGGTACCCAGAATACCACTCCACTGAAGCTGGAGACACCCTCCAGGTCGGCTGATTCCACTTGCGTCTCACAAGCCTCTGACAAACTGCTCTGGTGCAGATGTTCGAAACTCATTCTGCAGGCAGTGTGCAACTGTGAGGGACTGAGGGTGAGCTCAACTCTCCGAAGTAAGTTGCTTTTGGACAAGGCGTTCAGCTAGCTTCTCTCGTATGGCACTTAGGATGTAGCACCTGGCTCACACAGTTGAAATACTAGGAAACCGCTAGATTGAGCTTGGATGCACTAGTCTTGTGGGCCGGGACTTTCCACTTACCTCTCACAACACTTCAGTCACGCATCGGGGCTAGGCCTGTTAGGAGCGCGGTGTACCTGCAGGCAGGATGTGGGAGGGACAGTCCATAAGCTCAACTCTCGGAAGTGTGTATGCTTTGCAGCCAGATGTCTGGAAGACACTTATTGATGGGTGCTAGGACCGAGCTACACTCTCATTGAACAAGGACGTTTGCAATGTCTGTATTGAGATCAGATACACTTGAGGAGAATCCTGTCACTTCCACATGCTTTTCACACAACCTCTTCCGACGCCTAAAATAACGATGCTGCGACCTATACCTAGGGGCAGTTAGGATGCGGGTGGGTCCTGCCCTCACCTCAGCTCGCGCAAGGAAGCATGCCTAGAAGCCAGCTTTCAACTAGCTGCTTTCTTAGGGCATTGAGAACGTAGCAGTACTCTAAGCCAGGAGGTACCCAGAATACCACTCCACTGAAGCTGGAGACACCCTCCAGGTCGGCTGATTCCACTTGCGTCTCACAAGCCTCTGACAAACTGCTCTGGTGCAGATGTTCGAAACTCATTCTGCAGGCAGTGTGCAACTGTGAGGGACTGAGGGTGAGCTCAACTCTCCGAAGTAAGTTGCTTTTGGACAAGGCGTTCAGCTAGCTTCTCTCGTATGGCACTTAGGATGTAGCACCTGGCTCACACAGTTGAAATACTAGGAAACCGCTAGATGAGCTTGGATGCACTAGTCTTGTGGGCCGGGACTTTCCACTTACCTCTCACAACACTTCAGTCACGCATCGGGGCTAGGCCTGTTAGGAGCGCGGGGTACCTGCAGGCAGGATGTGGGAGGGACAGTCCATAAGCTCAACTCTCGGAAGTGTGTATGCTTTGCAGCCAGATGTCTGGAAGACACTTATTGATGGGTGCTAGGACCGAGCTACACTCTCATTGAACAAGGATGTTTGCAATGTCTGTATTGAGATCAGATACACTTGAGGAGAATCCTGTCACTTCCACATGCTTTTCACACAACCTCTTCCGACGCCTTGCAAAAGGATGCTGGGACCTATGTCTCCAGGCAGGGTGCGGGAGGGTCCTGCCCTGACCTCAGCTCGCACACGGAAGCATGCCTACAGCCCCGCTTTCAACTAGCTGCGTTCTTAGGGCACTGAGAACGTAGCAGTACTCTCAGCCAGGAGGTACCCAGAATACCACTCCACTGCAGCTGGAGACACCCTCCAGGTCGGCTGATTCCACTTGTGTCTCACAAGCCTCTGAGAAACGGCTGTGGTGCTGATGTTCGAACCTCATTTGCAGGCAGTGTGCAACTGTGAGGGACTGAGGGTGAGCTAAACTCTCAGAAGTTATTTGCCTTGGGACTAGACGTCCAGCTAGCTTCTCTCGTATGGAACTTAGGATGTAACACCTGGCTAACATAGGAATTACTAGGTAATCGCTGGATTGAGCTTGGAGGCACTAGTCTTGAGGGCCGAGACTTTCCACTTACCTCTTATAACACTTCAGTCATGCAGCGAGCCTAGGCCTGTTATGAGCGAGGTGTACCTGCAGGCAGGATGTGGGAGGGACAGGCCATAAGCTCAACTCTCAGGAGCGTGTATGCCTAGGAGGCAGATGTCTGCTCCCCACTCATACAGGGGAGTTAGAACCTAGCTACACTCTCATTGAACAAGGACGTTGGCAATCGCTGTATTCCACTCAGATTGCCGTGAGGACAGGCCTGAGGCTTCCACACGCATTTCTCACCACCTGTCTGCACCTGACATGAGGATTTTGGCCGCTCGCCCACAGGGGTACCCGAGGCGGGAGGATCCTTCGTTGAGCTCAACTCTCCAAAGGTAGCATGCTCCGAATGCAGCTTTCCACTAGCTGCGTTCTTATGGCCATGAGAACGCAGCAGCACTGGAAGTCAGGACGTTGCGTTTATACTGCTCTACTGCACCGAGTGACAGCACCATTGAGGCCTGCAGCTTGCCCCTTGAGTCCCATGAGCTTCTGACAAACATGTCTAGTGAGGATGTTCGTAACTCCATGTGCAGGCAGTGTGGAACTGGGAAGGACGGCAAGTCAGCTCATCGCACAGAAGGAAGTTCCCCTGAGAGAGAGCTTGCAACTAGGTACTCAGGGTTGGAAGTTAGTATGTACCACCCATCTGAGGGAGGAAGTCGTCAGAAGTCACTGGATTGAGCTAAGAGACACTTGCCTCTCACAAAGCTTGAATCCCGTGTCCAACGAAATCCCTTGGCTGCAAAGGGTACAGGCGGTCAGCATGTGGGAGGTTGAAGCCATAAGCTCAACCCAAAGGAGTGTGCATGCCTTGGAGGCAGCTGTGTGCTAGGAGCGAGATTGACAAGCCAGTCACGTGGTTCTCTGTCTGCTAGTGTCCCGCGTAGAACGAAATGCTGTGCAAGCGAACCGTACAGGCATCAGGATGTGGGAGCGATAGGCCATAAGCTCAACTCTGAGAAGGGTGTAGGCTTTGCAGGCAGATGCCTGCCAGACGCTTATTGATGGAAGCTAGCACCGAGCTACACATTCATTGAACAAGGACGTTTGCAATGTCTGTATTGAGATCAGATACACTTGAGGAGAATCCTGTCACTTCCCCATGCTTTTCACACAACCTCTTCCGGCGCCTAAAATAACGATGCTGCGACCTATACCTAGGGGCAGTTAGGATGCGGGTGGGTCCTGCCCTCACCTCAGCTCGCGCAAGGAAGCATGCCTAGAAGCCAGCTTTCAACTAGCTGCTTTCTTAGGGCATTGAGAACGTAGCAGTACTCTAAGCCAGGAGGTACCCAGAATACCACTCCACTGCAGCTGGAGACACCCTCCAGGTCGGCTGATTCCACTTGCGTCTCACAAGCCTCTGACAAACTGCTCTGGTGCAGATGTTCGAAACTCATTCTGCAGGCAGTGTGCAACTGTGAGGGACTGAGGGTGAGCTCAACTCTCCGAAGTAAGTTGCTTTTGGACAAGGCGTTCAGCTAGCTTCTCTCGTATGGCACTTAGGATGTAGCACCTGGCTCACACAGTTGAAATACTAGGAAACCGCTAGATTGAGCTTGGATGCACTAGTCTTGTGGGCCGGGACTTTCCACTTACCTCTCACAACACTTCAGTCACGCATCGGGGCTAGGCCTTTTAGGAGCGCGGTGTAGCTGCAGGCAGGATGTGGGAGGGACAGTCCATAAGCTCAACTCTCGGAAGTGTGTATGCTTTGCAGCCAGATGTCTGGAAGACACTTATTGATGGGTGCTAGGACCGAGCTACACTCTCATTGAACAAGGATGTTTGCAATGTCTGTATTGAGATCAGATACACTTGAGGAGAATCCTGTCACTTCCACATGCTTTTCACACAACCTCTTCCGGCGCCTAAAATAACGATGCTGCGACCTATACCTAGGGGCAGTTAGGATGCGGGTGGGTCCTGCCCTCACCTCAGCTCGCGCAAGGAAGCATGCCTAGAAGCCAGCTTTCAACTAGCTGCTTTCTTAGGGCATTGAGAACGTAGCAGTACTCTAAGCCAGGAGGTACCCAGAATACCACTCCACTGAAGCTGGAGACACCCTCCAGGTCGGCTGATTCCACTTGCGTCTCACAAGCCTCTGACAAACTGCTCTGGTGCAGATGTTCGAAACTCATTCTGCAGGCAGTGTGCAACTGTGAGGGACTGAGGGTGAGCTCAACTCTCCGAAGTAAGTTGCTTTTGGACAAGGCGTTCAGCTAGCTTCTCTCGTATGGCACGTAGGATGTAGCACCTGGCTCACACAGTTGAAATACTAGGAAACCGCTAGATGAGCTTGGATGCACTAGTCTTGTGGGCCGGGACTTTCCACTTACCTCTCACAACACTTCAGTCACGCATCGGGGCTAGGCCTGTTAGGAGCGCGGTGTAGCTGCAGGCAGGATGTGGGAGGGACAGTCCATAAGCTCAACTCTCGGAAGTGTGTATGCTTTGCAGCCAGATGTCTGGAAGACACTTATTGATGGGTGCTAGGACCGAGCTACACTCTCATTGAACAAGGACGTTTGCAATGTCTGTATTGAGATCAGATACACTTGAGGAGAATCCTGTCACTTCCACATGCTTTTCACACAACCTCTTCCGACGCCTTGCAAAAGGATGCTGGGACCTATGTCTCCAGGCAGGGTGCGGGAGGGTCCTGCCCTGACCTCAGCTCGCACACGGAAGCATGCCTACAGCCCCGCTTTCAACTAGCTGCGTTCTTAGGGCACTGAGAACGTAGCAGTACTCTCAGCCAGGAGGTACCCAGAATACCACTCCACTGCAGCTGGAGACACCCTCCAGGTCGGCTGATTCCACTTGTGTCTCACAAGCCTCTGAGAAACGGCTGTGGTGCTGATGTTCGAACCTCATTTGCAGGCAGTGTGCAACTGTGAGGGACTGAGGGTGAGCTAAACTCTCAGAAGTTATTTGCCTTGGGACTAGACGTCCAGCTAGCTTCTCTCGTATGGAACTTAGGATGTAACACCTGGCTAACATAGGAATTACTAGGTAATCGCTGGATTGAGCTTGGAGGCACTAGTCTTGAGGGCCGAGACTTTCCACTTACCTCTTATAACACTTCAGTCATGCAGCGAGCCTAGGCCTGTTATGAGCGAGGTGTACCTGCAGGCAGGATGTGGGAGGGACAGGCCATAAGCTCAACTCTCAGGAGCGTGTATGCCTAGGAGGCAGATGTCTGCTCCCCACTCATACAGGGGAGTTAGAACCTAGCTACACTCTCATTGAACAAGGACGTTGGCAATCGCTGTATTCCACTCAGATTGCCGTGAGGACAGGCCTGAGGCTTCCACACGCATTTCTCACCACCTGTCTGCACCTGACATGAGGATTTTGGCCGCTCGCCCACAGGGGTACCCGAGGCGGGAGGATCCTTCGTTTAGCTCAACTCTCCAAAGGTAGCATGCTCCGAATGCAGCTTTCCACTAGCTGCGTTCTTATGGCCATGAGAACGCAGCAGCACTGGAAGTCAGGACGTTGCGTTTATACTGCTCTACTGCACCGAGTGACAGCACCATTGAGGCCTGCAGCTTGCCCCTTGAGTCCCATGAGCTTCTGACAAACATGTCTAGTGAGGATGTTCGTAACTCCATGTGCAGGCAGTGTGGAACTGGGAAGGACGGCAAGTCAGCTCATCGCACAGAAGGAAGTTCCCCTGAGAGAGAGCTTGCAACTAGGTACTCAGGGTTGGAAGTTAGTATGTACCACCCATCTGAGGGAGGAAGTCGTCAGAAGTCACTGGATTGAGCTAAGAGACACTTGCCTCTCACAAAGCTTGAATCCCGTGTCCAACGAAATCCCTTGGCTGCAAAGGGTACAGGCGGTCAGCATGTGGGAGGTTGAAGCCATAAGCTCAACCCAAAGGAGTGTGCATGCCTTGGAGGCAGCTGTGTGCTAGGAGCGAGATTGACAAGCCAGTCACGTGGTTCTCTGTCTGCTAGTGTCCCGCGTAGAACGAAATGCTGTGCAAGCGAATCGTACAGGCATCAGGATGTGGGAGCGATAGGCCATAAGCTCAACTCTGAGAAGGGTGTAGGCTTTGCAGGCAGATGCCTGCCAGACGCTTATTGATGGAAGCTAGCACCGAGCTACACATTCATTGAACAAGGACGTTTGCAATGTCTGTATTGAGATCAGATACACTTGAGGAGAATCCTGTCACTTCCCCATGCTTTTCACACAACCTCTTCCGGCGCCTAAAATAACGATGCTGCGACCTATACCTAGGGGCAGTTAGGATGCGGGTGGGTCCTGCCCTCACCTCAGCTCGCGCAAGGAAGCATGCCTAGAAGCCAGCTTTCAACTAGCTGCTTTCTTAGGGCATTGAGAACGTAGCAGTACTCTAAGCCAGGAGGTACCCAGAATACCACTCCACTGAAGCTGGAGACACCCTCCAGGTCGGCTGATTCCACTTGCGTCTCACAAGCCTCTGACAAACTGCTCTGGTGCAGATGTTCGAAACTCATTCTGCAGGCAGTGTGCAACTGTGAGGGACTGAGGGTGAGCTCAACTCTCCGAAGTAAGTTGCTTTTGGACAAGGCGTTCAGCTAGCTTCTCTCGTATGGCACTTAGGATGTAGCACCTGGCTCACACAGTTGAAATACTAGGAAACCGCTAGATTGAGCTTGGATGCACTAGTCTTGTGGGCCGGGACTTTCCACTGACCTCTCACAACACTTCAGTCACGCATCGGTGCTAGGCCTGTTAGGAGCGCGGTGTAGCTGCAGGCAGGATGTGGGAGGGACAGTCCATAAGCTCAACTCTCGGAAGTGTGTATGCTTTGCAGCCAGATGTCTGGAAGACACTTATTGATGGGTGCTAGGACCGAGCTACACTCTCATTGAACAAGGATGTTTGCAATGTCTGTATTGAGATCAGATACACTTGAGGAGAATCCTGTCACTTCCACATGCTTTTCACACAACCTCTTCCGGCGCCTAAAATAACGATGCTGCGACCTATACCTAGGGGCAGTTAGGATGCGGGTGGGTCCTGCCCTCACCTCAGCTCGCGCCAGGAAGCATGCCTAGAAGCCAGCTTTCAACTAGCTGCTTTCTTAGGGCATTGAGAACGTAGCAGTACTCTAAGCCAGGAGGTACCCAGAATACCACTCCACTGAAGCTGGAGACACCCTCCAGGTCGGCTGATTCCACTTGCGTCTCACAAGCCTCTGACAAACTGCTCTGGTGCAGATGTTCGAAACTCATTCTGCAGGCAGTGTGCAACTGTGAGGGACTGAGGGTGAGCTCAACTCTCCGAAGTAAGTTGCTTTTGGACAAGGCGTTCAGCTAGCTTCTCTCGTATGGCACTTAGGATGTAGCACCTGGCTCACACAGTTGAAATACTAGGAAACCGCTAGATTGAGCTTGGATGCACTAGTCTTGTGGGCCGGGACTTTCCACTTACCTCTCACAACACTTCAGTCACGCATCGGGGCTAGGCCTGTTAGGAGCGCGGTGTACCTGCAGGCAGGATGTGGGAGGGACAGTCCATAAGCTCAACTCTCGGAAGTGTGTATGCTTTGCAGCCAGATGTCTGGAAGACACTTATTGATGGGTGCTAGGACCGAGCTACACTCTCATTGAACAAGGACGTTTGCAATGTCTGTATTGAGATCAGATACACTTGAGGAGAATCCTGTCACTTCCACATGCTTTTCACACAACCTCTTCCGACGCCTTGCAAAAGGATGCTGGGACCTATGTCTCCAGGCAGGGTGCGGGAGGGTCCTGCCCTGACCTCAGCTCGCACACGGAAGCATGCCTACAGCCCCGCTTTCAACTAGCTGCGTTCTTAGGGCACTGAGAACGTAGCAGTACTCTCAGCCAGGAGGTACCCAGAATACCACTCCACTGCAGCTGGAGACACCCTCCAGGTCGGCTGATTCCACTTGTGTCTCACAAGCCTCTGAGAAACGGCTGTGGTGCTGATGTTCGAACCTCATTTGCAGGCAGTGTGCAACTGTGAGGGACTGAGGGTGAGCTAAACTCTCAGAAGTTATTTGCCTTGGGACTAGACGTCCAGCTAGCTTCTCTCGTATGGAACTTAGGATGTAACACCTGGCTAACATAGGAATTACTAGGTAATCGCTGGATTGAGCTTGGAGGCACTAGTCTTGAGGGCCGAGACTTTCCACTTACCTCTTATAACACTTCAGTCATGCAGCGAGCCTAGGCCTGTTATGAGCGAGGTGTACCTGCAGGCAGGATGTGGGAGGGACAGGCCATAAGCTCAACTCTCAGGAGCGTGTATGCCTAGGAGGCAGATGTCTGCTCCCCACTCATACAGGGGAGTTAGAACCTAGCTACACTCTCATTGAACAAGGACGTTGGCAATCGCTGTATTCCACTCAGATTGCCGTGAGGACAGGCCTGAGGCTTCCACACGCCTTTCTCACCACCTGTCTGCACCTGACATGAGGATTTTGGCCGCTCGCCCACAGGGGGTACCCGAGGCGGGAGGATCCTTCGTTGAGCTCAACTCTCCAAAGGTAGCATGCTCCGAATGCAGCTTTCCACTAGCTGCGTTCTTATGGCCGTGAGAACGCAGCAGCACTGGAAGTCAGGACGTTGCGTTTATACTGCTCTACTGCACCGAGTGACAGCACCATTGAGGCCTGCAGCTTGCCCCTTGAGTCCCATGAGCTTCTGACAAACATGTCTAGTGAGGATGTTCGTAACTCCATGTGCAGGCAGTGTGGAACTGGGAAGGACGGCAAGTCAGCTCATCGCACAGAAGGAAGTTCCCCTGAGAGAGAGCTTGCAACTAGGTACTCAGGGTTGGAAGTTAGTATGTACCACCCATCTGAGGGAGGAAGTCGTCAGAAGTCACTGGATTGAGCTAAGAGACACTTGCCTCTCACAAAGCTTGAATCCCGTGTCCAACGAAATCCCTTGGCTGCAAAGGGTACAGGCGGTCAGCATGTGGGAGGTTGAAGCCATAAGCTCAACCCAAAGGAGTGTGCATGCCTTGGAGGCAGCTGTGTGCTAGGAGCGAGATTGACAAGCCAGTCACGTGGTTCTCTGTCTGCTAGTGTCCCGCGTAGAACGAAATGCTGTGCAAGCGAACCGTACAGGCATCAGGATGTGGGAGCGATAGGCCATAAGCTCAACTCTGAGAAGGGTGTAGGCTTTGCAGGCAGATGCCTGCCAGACGCTTATTGATGGAAGCTAGCACCGAGCTACACATTCATTGAACAAGGACGTTTGCAATGTCTGTATTGAGATCAGATACACTTGAGGAGAATCCTGTCACTTCCCCATGCTTTTCACACAACCTCTTCCGGCGCCTAAAATAACGATGCTGCGACCTATACCTAGGGGCAGTTAGGATGCGGGTGGGTCCTGCCCTCACCTCAGCTCGCGCAAGGAAGCAGGCCTAGAAGCCAGCTTTCAACTAGCTGCTTTCTTAGGGCACTGAGAACGTAGCAGTACTCTAAGCCAGGAGGTACCCAGAATACCACTCCACTGCAGCTGGAGACACCCTCCAGGTCGGCTGATTCCACTTGCGTCTCACAAGCCTCTGACAAACTGCTCTGGTGCAGATGTTCGAAACTCATTCTGCAGGCAGTGTGCAACTGTGAGGGACTGAGGGTGAGCTCAACTCTCCGAAGTAAGTTGCTTTTGGACAAGGCGTTCAGCTAGCTTCTCTCGTATGGCACTTAGGATGTAGCACCTGGCTCACACAGTTGAAATACTAGGAAACCGCTAGATTGAGCTTGGATGCACTAGTCTTGTGGGCCGGGACTTTCCACTGACCTCTCACAACACTTCAGTCACGCATCGGGGCTAGGCCTGTTAGGAGCGCGGTGTAGCTGCAGGCAGGATGTGGGAGGGACAGTCCATAAGCTCAACTCTCGGAAGTGTGTATGCTTTGCAGCCAGATGTCTGGAAGACACTTATTGATGGGTGCTAGGACCGAGCTACACTCTCATTGAACAAGGATGTTTGCAATGTCTGTATTGAGATCAGATACACTTGAGGAGAATCCTGTCACTTCCACATGCTTTTCTCACAACCTCTTCCGGCGCCTAAAATAACGATGCTGCGACCTATACCTAGGGGCAGTTAGGATGCGGGTGGGTCCTGCCCTCACCTCAGCTCGCGCCAGGAAGCATGCCTAGAAGCCAGCTTTCAACTAGCTGCTTTCTTAGGGCATTGAGAACGTAGCAGTACTCTAGGCCAGGAGGTACCCAGAATACCACTCCACTGCAGCTGGAGACACCCTCCAGGTCGGCTGATTCCACTTGCGTCTCACAAGCCTCTGACAAACTGCTCTGGTGCAGATGTTCGAAACTCATTCTGCAGGCAGTGTGCAACTGTGAGGGACTGAGGGTGAGCTCAACTCTCCGAAGTAAGTTGCTTTTGGACAAGGCGTTCAGCTAGCTTCTCTCGTATGGCACTTAGGATGTAGCACCTGGCTCACACAGTTGAAATACTAGGAAACCACTAGATTGAGCTTGGATGCACTAGTCTTGTGGGCCGGGACTTTCCACTTACCTCTCACAACACTTCAGTCACGCATCGGGGCTAGGCCTGTTAGGAGCGCGGTGTACCTGCAGGCAGGATGTGGGAGGGACAGTCCATAAGCTCAACTCTCAGAAGTGTGTATGCTTTGCAGCCAGATGTCTGGAGGACACTTATTGATGGGTGCTAGGACCGAGCTACACTCTCATTGAACAAGGATGTTTGCAATGTCTGTATTGAGATCAGATACACTTGAGGAGAATCCTGTCACTTCCACATGCTTTTCACACAACCTCTTCCGGCGCCTAAAATAACGATGCTGCGACCTATACCTAGGGGCAGTTAGGATGCGGGTGGTTCCTGCCCTCACCTCAGCTCGCGCAAGGAAGCATGCCTAGAAGCCAGCTTTCAACTAGCTGCTTTCTTAGGGCATTGAGAACGTAGCAGTACTCTAAGCCAGGAGGTACCCAGAATACCACTCCACTGCAGCTGGAGACACCCTCCAGGTCGGCTGATTCCACTTGCGTCTCACAAGCCTCTGACAAACTGCTCTGGTGCAGATGTTCGAAACTCATTCTGCAGGCAGTGTGCAACTGTGAGGGACTGAGGGTGAGCTCAACTCTCCGAAGTAAGTTGCTTTTGGACAAGGCGTTCAGCTAGCTTCTCTCGTATGGCACTTAGGATGTAGCACCTGGCTCACACAGTTGAAATACTAGGAAACCGCTAGATTGAGCTTGGATGCACTAGTCTTGTGGGCCGGGACTTTCCACTTACCTCTCACAACACTTCAGTCACGCATCGGGGCTAGGCCTGTTAGGAGCGCGGTGTACCTGCAGGCAGGATGTGGGAGGGACAGTCCATAAGCTCAACTCTCGGAAGTGTGTATGCTTTGCAGCCAGATGTCTGGAGGACACTTATTGATGGGTGCTAGGACCGAGCTACACTCTCATTGAACAAGGATGTTTGCAATGTCTGTATTGAGATCAGATACACTTGAGGAGAATCCTGTCACTTCCACATGCTTTTCACACAACCTCTTCCGGCGCCTAAAATAACGATGCTGCGACCTATACCTAGGGGCAGTTAGGATGCGGGTGGTTCCTGCCCTCACCTCAGCTCGCGCAAGGAAGCATGCCTAGAAGCCAGCTTTCAACTAGCTGCTTTCTTAGGGCATTGAGAACGTAGCAGTACTCTAAGCCAGGAGGTACCCAGAATACCACTCCACTGCAGCTGGAGACACCCTCCAGGTCGGCTGATTCCACTTGCGTCTCACAAGCCTCTGACAAACTGCTCTGGTGCAGATGTTCGAAACTCATTCTGCAGGCAGTGTGCAACTGTGAGGGACTGAGGGTGAGCTCAACTCTCCGAAGTAAGTTGCTTTTGGACAAGGCGTTCAGCTAGCTTCTCTCGTATGGCACTTAGGATGTAGCACCTGGCTCACACAGTTGAAATACTAGGAAACCGCTAGATTGAGCTTGGATGCACTAGTCTTGTGGGCCGGGACTTTCCACTTACCTCTCACAACACTTCAGTCACGCATCGGGGCTAGGCCTGTTAGGAGCGCGGTGTACCTGCAGGCAGGATGTGGGAGGGACAGTCCATAAGCTCAACTCTCGGAAGTGTGTATGCTTTGCAGCCAGATGTCTGGAAGACACTTATTGATGGGTGCTAGGACCGAGATACACTCTCATTGAACAAGGATGTTTGCAATGTCTGTATTGAGATCAGATACACTTGAGGAGAATCCTGTCACTTCCCCATGCTTTTCACACAACCTCTCCCGACGCCTTGCAAAAGGATGCTGGGACCTATGTCTCCAGGCAGGGTGCGGGAGGGTCCTGCCCTGACCTCAGCTCGCACACGGAAGCATGCCTACAGCCCCGCTTTCAACTAGCTGCGTTCTTAGGGCACTGAGAACGTAGCAGTACTCTCAGCCAGGAGGTACCCAGAATACCACTCCACTGCAGCTGGAGACACCCTCCAGGTCGGCTGATTCCACTTGTGTCTCACAAGCCTCTGAGAAACGGCTGTGGTGCTGATGTTCGAACCTCATTTGCAGGCAGTGTGCAACTGTGAGGGACTGAGGGTGAGCTAAACTCTCAGAAGTTATTTGCCTTGGGACTAGACGTCCAGCTAGCTTCTCTCGTATGGAACTTAGGATGTAACACCTGGCTAACATAGGAATTACTAGGTAATCGCTGGATTGAGCTTGGAGGCACTAGTCTTGAGGGCCGAGACTTTCCACTTACCTCTTATAACACTTCAGTCATGCAGCGAGCCTAGGCCTGTTATGAGCGAGGTGTACCTGCAGGCAGGATGTGGGAGGGACAGGCCATAAGCTCAACTCTCAGGAGCGTGTATGCCTAGGAGGCAGATGTCTGCTCCCCACTCATACAGGGGAGTTAGAACCTAGCTACACTCTCATTGAACAAGGACGTTGGCAATCGCTGTATTCCACTCAGATTGCCGTGAGGACAGGCCTGAGGCTTCCACACGCCTTTCTCACCACCTGTCTGCACCTGACATGAGGATTTTGGCCGCTCGCCCACAGGGGGTACCCGAGGCGGGAGGATCCTTCGTTGAGCTCAACTCTCCAAAGGTAGCATGCTCCGAATGCAGCTTTCCACTAGCTGCGTTCTTATGGCCGTGAGAACGCAGCAGCACTGGAAGTCAGGACGTTGCGTTTATACTGCTCTACTGCACCGAGTGACAGCACCATTGAGGCCTGCAGCTTGCCCCTTGAGTCCCATGAGCTTCTGACAAACATGTCTAGTGAGGATGTTCGTAACTCCATGTGCAGGCAGTGTGGAACTGGGAAGGACGGCAAGTCAGCTCATCGCACAGAAGGAAGTTCCCCTGAGAGAGAGCTTGCAACTAGGTACTCAGGGTTGGAAGTTAGTATGTACCACCCATCTGAGGGAGGAAGTCGTCAGGAGTCACTGGATTGAGCTAAGAGACACTTGCCTCTCACAAAGCTTGAATCCCGTGTCCAACGAAATCCCTTGGCTGCAAAGGGTACAGGCGGTCAGCATGTGGGAGGTTGAAGCCATAAGCTCAACCCAAAGGAGTGTGCATGCCTTGGAGGCAGCTGTGTGCTAGGAGCGAGATTGACAAGCCAGTCACGTGGTTCTCTGTCTGCTAGTGTCCCGCGTAGAACGAAATGCTGTGCAAGCGAACCGTACAGGCATCAGGATGTGGGAGCGATAGGCCATAAGCTCAACTCTGAGAAGGGTGTAGGCTTTGCAGGCAGATGCCTGCCAGACGCTTATTGATGGAAGCTAGCACCGAGCTACACATTCATTGAACAAGGACGTTTGCAATGTCTGTATTGAGATCAGATACACTTGAGGAGAATCCTGTCACTTCCACATGCTTTTCACACAACCTCTTCCGGCGCCTAAAATAACGATGCTGCGACCTATACCTAGCGGCAGTTAGGATGCGGGTGGGTCCTGCCCTCACCTCAGCTCGCGCAAGGAAGCATGCCTAGAAGCCAGCTTTCAACTAGCTGCTTTCTTAGGGCATTGAGAACGTAGCAGTACTCTAAGCCAGGAGGTACCCAGAATACCACTCCACTGCAGCTGGAGACACCCTCCAGGTCGGCTGATTCCACTTGCGTCTCACAAGCCTCTGACAAACTGCTCTGGTGCAGATGTTCGAAACTCATTCTGCAGGCAGTGTGCAACTGTGAGGGACTGAGGGTGAGCTCAACTCTCCGAAGTAAGTTGCTTTTGGACAAGGCGTTCAGCTAGCTTCTCTCGTATGGCACTTAGGATGTAGCACCTGGCTCACACAGTTGAAATACTAGGAAACCGCTAGATTGAGCTTGGATGCACTAGTCTTGTGGGCCGGGACTTTCCACTGACCTCTCACAACACTTCAGTCATGCATCGGTGCTAGGCCTGTTAGGAGCGCGGTGTAGCTGCAGGCAGGATGTGGGAGGGACAGTCCATAAGCTCAACTCTCGGAAGTGTGTATGCTTTGCAGCCAGATGTCTGGAAGACACTTATTGATGGGTGCTAGGACCGAGCTACACTCTCATTGAACAAGGATGTTTGCAATGTCTGTATTGAGATCAGATACACTTGAGGAGAATCCTGTCACTTCCACATGCTTTTCACACAACCTCTTCCGGCGCCTAAAATAACGATGCTGCGACCTATACCTAGGGGCAGTTAGGATGCGGGTGGGTCCTGCCCTCACCTCAGCTCGCGCCAGGAAGCATGCCTAGAAGCCAGCTTTCAACTAGCTGCTTTCTTAGGGCATTGAGAACGTAGCAGTACTCTAAGCCAGGAGGTACCCAGAATACCACTCCACTGAAGCTGGAGACACCCTCCAGGTCGGCTGATTCCACTTGCGTCTCACAAGCCTCTGACAAACTGCTCTGGTGCAGATGTTCGAAACTCATTCTGCAGGCAGTGTGCAACTGTGAGGGACTGAGGGTGAGCTCAACTCTCCGAAGTAAGTTGCTTTTGGACAAGGCGTTCAGCTAGCTTCTCTCGTATGGCACTTAGGATGTAGCACCTGGCTCACACAGTTGAAATACTAGGAAACCGCTAGATTGAGCTTGGATGCACTAGTCTTGTGGGCCGGGACTTTCCACTTACCTCTCACAACACTTCAGTCACGCATCGGGGCTAGGCCTGTTAGGAGCGCGGTGTAGCTGCAGGCAGGATGTGGGAGGGACAGTCCATAAGCTCAACTCTCGGAAGTGTGTATGCTTTGCAGCCAGATGTCTGGAAGACACTTATTGATGGGTGCTAGGACCGAGCTACACTCTCATTGAACAAGGACGTTTGCAATGTCTGTATTGAGATCAGATACACTTGAGGAGAATCCTGTCACTTCCACATGCTTTTCACACAACCTCTTCCGACGCCTTGCAAAAGGATGCTGGGACCTATGTCTCCAGGCAGGGTGCGGGAGGGTCCTGCCCTGACCTCAGCTCGCACACGGAAGCATGCCTACAGCCCCGCTTTCAACTAGCTGCGTTCTTAGGGCACTGAGAACGTAGCAGTACTCTCAGCCAGGAGGTACCCAGAATACCACTCCACTGCAGCTGGAGACACCCTCCAGGTCGGCTGATTCCACTTGTGTCTCACAAGCCTCTGAGAAACGGCTGTGGTGCTGATGTTCGAACCTCATTTGCAGGCAGTGTGCAACTGTGAGGGACTGAGGGTGAGCTAAACTCTCAGAAGTTATTTGCCTTGGGACTAGACGTCCAGCTAGCTTCTCTCGTATGGAACTTAGGATGTAACACCTGGCTAACATAGGAATTACTAGGTAATCGCTGGATTGAGCTTGGAGGCACTAGTCTTGAGGGCCGAGACTTTCCACTTACCTCTTATAACACTTCAGTCATGCAGCGAGCCTAGGCCTGTTATGAGCGAGGTGTACCTGCAGGCAGGATGTGGGAGGGACAGGCCATAAGCTCAACTCTCAGGAGCGTGTATGCCTAGGAGGCAGATGTCTGCTCCCCACTCATACAGGGGAGTTAGAACCTAGCTACACTCTCATTGAACAAGGACGTTGGCAATCGCTGTATTCCACTCAGATTGCCGTGAGGACAGGCCTGAGGCTTCCACACGCCTTTCTCACCACCTGTCTGCACCTGACATGAGGATTTTGGCCGCTCGCCCACAGGGGGTACCCGAGGCGGGAGGATCCTTCGTTGAGCTCAACTCTCCAAAGGTAGCATGCTCCGAATGCAGCTTTCCACTAGCTGCGTTCTTATGGCCGTGAGAACGCAGCAGCACTGGAAGTCAGGACGTTGCGTTTATACTGCTCTACTGCACCGAGTGACAGCACCATTGAGGCCTGCAGCTTGCCCCTTGAGTCCCATGAGCTTCTGACAAACATGTCTAGTGAGGATGTTCGTAACTCCATGTGCAGGCAGTGTGGAACTGGGAAGGACGGCAAGTCAGCTCATCGCACAGAAGGAAGTTCCCCTGAGAGAGAGCTTGCAACTAGGTACTCAGGGTTGGAAGTTAGTATGTACCACCCATCTGAGGGAGGAAGTCGTCAGGAGTCACTGGATTGAGCTAAGAGACACTTGCCTCTCACAAAGCTTGAATCCCGTGTCCAACGAAATCCCTTGGCTGCAAAGGGTACAGGCGGTCAGCATGTGGGAGGTTGAAGCCATAAGCTCAACCCAAAGGAGTGTGCATGCCTTGGAGGCAGCTGTGTGCTAGGAGCGAGATTGACAAGCCAGTCACGTGGTTCTCTGTCTGCTAGTGTCCCGCGTAGAACGAAATGCTGTGCAAGCGAACCGTACAGGCATCAGGATGTGGGAGCGATAGGCCATAAGCTCAACTCTGAGAAGGGTGTAGGCTTTGCAGGCAGATGCCTGCCAGACGCTTATTGATGGAAGCTAGCACCGAGCTACACATTCATTGAACAAGGACGTTTGCAATGTCTGTATTGAGATCAGATACACTTGAGGAGAATCCTGTCACTTCCACATGCTTTTCACACAACCTCTTCCGGCGCCTAAAATAACGATGCTGCGACCTATACCTAGGGGCAGTTAGGATGCGGGTGGGTCCTGCCCTCACCTCAGCTCGCGCAAGGAAGCATGCCTAGAAGCCAGCTTTCAACTAGCTGCTTTCTTAGGGCATTGAGAACGTAGCAGTACTCTAAGCCAGGAGGTACCCAGAATACCACTCCACTGCAGCTGGAGACACCCTCCAGGTCGGCTGATTCCACTTGCGTCTCACAAGCCTCTGACAAACTGCTCTGGTGCAGATGTTCGAAACTCATTCTGCAGGCAGTGTGCAACTGTGAGGGACTGAGGGTGAGCTCAACTCTCCGAAGTAAGTTGCTTTTGGACAAAGCGTTCAGCTAGCTTCTCTCGTATGGCACTTAGGATGTAGCACCTGGCTCACACAGTTGAAATACTAGGAAACCGCTAGATTGAGCTTGGATGCACTAGTCTTGTGGGCCGGGACTTTCCACTGACCTCTCACAACACTTCAGTCACGCATCGGGGCTAGGCCTTTTAGGAGCGCGGTGTAGCTGCAGGCAGGATGTGGGAGGGACAGTCCATAAGCTCAACTCTCGGAAGTGTGTATGCTTTGCAGCCAGATGTCTGGAAGACACTTATTGATGGGTGCTAGGACCGAGCTACACTCTCATTCAACAAGGATGTTTGCAATGTCTGTATTGAGATCAGATACACTTGAGGAGAATCCTGTCACTTCCACATGCTTTTCACACAACCTCTTCCGGCGCCTAAAATAACGATGCTGCGACCTATACCTAGCGGCAGTTAGGATGCGGGTGGGTCCTGCCCTCACCTCAGCTCGCGCAAGGAAGCATGCCTAGAAGCCAGCTTTCAACTAGCTGCTTTCTTAGGGCATTGAGAACGTAGCAGTACTCTAAGCCAGGAGGTACCCAGAATACCACTCCACTGCAGCTGGAGACACCCTCCAGGTCGGCTGATTCCACTTGCGTCTCACAAGCCTCTGACAAACTGCTCTGGTGCAGATGTTCGAAACTCATTCTGCAGGCAGTGTGCAACTGTGAGGGACTGAGGGTGAGCTCAACTCTCCGAAGTAAGTTGCTTTTGGACAAGGCGTTCAGCTAGCTTCTCTCGTATGGCACTTAGGATGTAGCACCTGGCTCACACAGTTGAAATACTAGGAAACCGCTAGATTGAGCTTGGATGCACTAGTCTTGTGGGCCGGGACTTTCCACTGACCTCTCACAACACTTCAGTCATGCATCGGTGCTAGGCCTGTTAGGAGCGCGGTGTAGCTGCAGGCAGGATGTGGGAGGGACAGTCCATAAGCTCAACTCTCGGAAGTGTGTATGCTTTGCAGCCAGATGTCTGGAAGACACTTATTGATGGGTGCTAGGACCGAGCTACACTCTCATTGAACAAGGATGTTTGCAATGTCTGTATTGAGATCAGATACACTTGAGGAGAATCCTGTCACTTCCACATGCTTTTCACACAACCTCTTCCGGCGCCTAAAATAACGATGCTGCGACCTATACCTAGGGGCAGTTAGGATGCGGGTGGGTCCTGCCCTCACCTCAGCTCGCGCCAGGAAGCATGCCTAGAAGCCAGCTTTCAACTAGCTGCTTTCTTAGGGCATTGAGAACGTAGCAGTACTCTAAGCCAGGAGGTACCCAGAATACCACTCCACTGAAGCTGGAGACACCCTCCAGGTCGGCTGATTCCACTTGCGTCTCACAAGCCTCTGACAAACTGCTCTGGTGCAGATGTTCGAAACTCATTCTGCAGGCAGTGTGCAACTGTGAGGGACTGAGGGTGAGCTCAACTCTCCGAAGTAAGTTGCTTTTGGACAAGGCGTTCAGCTAGCTTCTCTCGTATGGCACTTAGGATGTAGCACCTGGCTCACACAGTTGAAATACTAGGAAACCGCTAGATTGAGCTTGGATGCACTAGTCTTGTGGGCCGGGACTTTCCACTTACCTCTCACAACACTTCAGTCACGCATCGGGGCTAGGCCTGTTAGGAGCGCGGTGTAGCTGCAGGCAGGATGTGGGAGGGACAGTCCATAAGCTCAACTCTCGGAAGTGTGTATGCTTTGCAGCCAGATGTCTGGAAGACACTTATTGATGGGTGCTAGGACCGAGCTACACTCTCATTGAACAAGGACGTTTGCAATGTCTGTATTGAGATCAGATACACTTGAGGAGAATCCTGTCACTTCCACATGCTTTTCACACAACCTCTTCCGACGCCTTGCAAAAGGATGCTGGGACCTATGTCTCCAGGCAGGGTGCGGGAGGGTCCTGCCCTGACCTCAGCTCGCACACGGAAGCATGCCTACAGCCCCGCTTTCAACTAGCTGCGTTCTTAGGGCACTGAGAACGTAGCAGTACTCTCAGCCAGGAGGTACCCAGAATACCACTCCACTGCAGCTGGAGACACCCTCCAGGTCGGCTGATTCCACTTGTGTCTCACAAGCCTCTGAGAAACGGCTGTGGTGCTGATGTTCGAACCTCATTTGCAGGCAGTGTGCAACTGTGAGGGACTGAGGGTGAGCTAAACTCTCAGAAGTTATTTGCCTTGGGACTAGACGTCCAGCTAGCTTCTCTCGTATGGAACTTAGGATGTAACACCTGGCTAACATAGGAATTACTAGGTAATCGCTGGATTGAGCTTGGAGGCACTAGTCTTGAGGGCCGAGACTTTCCACTTACCTCTTATAACACTTCAGTCATGCAGCGAGCCTAGGCCTGTTATGAGCGAGGTGTACCTGCAGGCAGGATGTGGGAGGGACAGGCCATAAGCTCAACTCTCAGGAGCGTGTATGCCTAGGAGGCAGATGTCTGCTCCCCACTCATACAGGGGAGTTAGAACCTAGCTACACTCTCATTGAACAAGGACGTTGGCAATCGCTGTATTCCACTCAGATTGCCGTGAGGACAGGCCTGAGGCTTCCACACGCCTTTCTCACCACCTGTCTGCACCTGACATGAGGATTTTGGCCGCTCGCCCACAGGGGGTACCCGAGGCGGGAGGATCCTTCGTTGAGCTCAACTCTCCAAAGGTAGCATGCTCCGAATGCAGCTTTCCACTAGCTGCGTTCTTATGGCCGTGAGAACGCAGCAGCACTGGAAGTCAGGACGTTGCGTTTATACTGCTCTACTGCACCGAGTGACAGCACCATTGAGGCCTGCAGCTTGCCCCTTGAGTCCCATGAGCTTCTGACAAACATGTCTAGTGAGGATGTTCGTAACTCCATGTGCAGGCAGTGTGGAACTGGGAAGGACGGCAAGTCAGCTCATCGCACAGAAGGAAGTTCCCCTGAGAGAGAGCTTGCAACTAGGTACTCAGGGTTGGAAGTTAGTATGTACCACCCATCTGAGGGAGGAAGTCGTCAGGAGTCACTGGATTGAGCTAAGAGACACTTGCCTCTCACAAAGCTTGAATCCCGTGTCCAACGAAATCCCTTGGCTGCAAAGGGTACAGGCGGTCAGCATGTGGGAGGTTGAAGCCATAAGCTCAACCCAAAGGAGTGTGCATGCCTTGGAGGCAGCTGTGTGCTAGGAGCGAGATTGACAAGCCAGTCACGTGGTTCTCTGTCTGCTAGTGTCCCGCGTAGAACGAAATGCTGTGCAAGCGAACCGTACAGGCATCAGGATGTGGGAGCGATAGGCCATAAGCTCAACTCTGAGAAGGGTGTAGGCTTTGCAGGCAGATGCCTGCCAGACGCTTATTGATGGAAGCTAGCACCGAGCTACACATTCATTGAACAAGGACGTTTGCAATGTCTGTATTGAGATCAGATACACTTGAGGAGAATCCTGTCACTTCCACATGCTTTTCACACAACCTCTTCCGGCGCCTAAAATAACGATGCTGCGACCTATACCTAGGGGCAGTTAGGATGCGGGTGGGTCCTGCCCTCACCTCAGCTCGCGCAAGGAAGCATGCCTAGAAGCCAGCTTTCAACTAGCTGCTTTCTTAGGGCATTGAGAACGTAGCAGTACTCTAAGCCAGGAGGTACCCAGAATACCACTCCACTGCAGCTGGAGACACCCTCCAGGTCGGCTGATTCCACTTGCGTCTCACAAGCCTCTGACAAACTGCTCTGGTGCAGATGTTCGAAACTCATTCTGCAGGCAGTGTGCAACTGTGAGGGACTGAGGGTGAGCTCAACTCTCCGAAGTAAGTTGCTTTTGGACAAAGCGTTCAGCTAGCTTCTCTCGTATGGCACTTAGGATGTAGCACCTGGCTCACACAGTTGAAATACTAGGAAACCGCTAGATTGAGCTTGGATGCACTAGTCTTGTGGGCCGGGACTTTCCACTGACCTCTCACAACACTTCAGTCACGCATCGGGGCTAGGCCTTTTAGGAGCGCGGTGTAGCTGCAGGCAGGATGTGGGAGGGACAGTCCATAAGCTCAACTCTCGGAAGTGTGTATGCTTTGCAGCCAGATGTCTGGAAGACACTTATTGATGGGTGCTAGGACCGAGCTACACTCTCATTCAACAAGGATGTTTGCAATGTCTGTATTGAGATCAGATACACTTGAGGAGAATCCTGTCACTTCCACATGCTTTTCACACAACCTCTTCCGGCGCCTAAAATAACGATGCTGCGACCTATACCTAGCGGCAGTTAGGATGCGGGTGGGTCCTGCCCTCACCTCAGCTCGCGCAAGGAAGCATGCCTAGAAGCCAGCTTTCAACTAGCTGCTTTCTTAGGGCATTGAGAACGTAGCAGTACTCTAAGCCAGGAGGTACCCAGAATACCACTCCACTGCAGCTGGAGACACCCTCCAGGTCGGCTGATTCCACTTGCGTCTCACAAGCCTCTGACAAACTGCTCTGGTGCAGATGTTCGAAACTCATTCTGCAGGCAGTGTGCAACTGTGAGGGACTGAGGGTGAGCTCAACTCTCCGAAGTAAGTTGCTTTTGGACAAGGCGTTCAGCTAGCTTCTCTCGTATGGCACTTAGGATGTAGCACCTGGCTCACACAGTTGAAATACTAGGAAACCGCTAGATTGAGCTTGGATGCACTAGTCTTGTGGGCCGGGACTTTCCACTGACCTCTCACAACACTTCAGTCATGCATCGGTGCTAGGCCTGTTAGGAGCGCGGTGTAGCTGCAGGCAGGATGTGGGAGGGACAGTCCATAAGCTCAACTCTCGGAAGTGTGTATGCTTTGCAGCCAGATGTCTGGAAGACACTTATTGATGGGTGCTAGGACCGAGCTACACTCTCATTGAACAAGGATGTTTGCAATGTCTGTATTGAGATCAGATACACTTGAGGAGAATCCTGTCACTTCCACATGCTTTTCACACAACCTCTTCCGGCGCCTAAAATAACGATGCTGCGACCTATACCTAGGGGCAGTTAGGATGCGGGTGGGTCCTGCCCTCACCTCAGCTCGCGCCAGGAAGCATGCCTAGAAGCCAGCTTTCAACTAGCTGCTTTCTTAGGGCATTGAGAACGTAGCAGTACTCTAAGCCAGGAGGTACCCAGAATACCACTCCACTGAAGCTGGAGACACCCTCCAGGTCGGCTGATTCCACTTGCGTCTCACAAGCCTCTGACAAACTGCTCTGGTGCAGATGTTCGAAACTCATTCTGCAGGCAGTGTGCAACTGTGAGGGACTGAGGGTGAGCTCAACTCTCCGAAGTAAGTTGCTTTTGGACAAGGCGTTCAGCTAGCTTCTCTCGTATGGCACTTAGGATGTAGCACCTGGCTCACACAGTTGAAATACTAGGAAACCGCTAGATTGAGCTTGGATGCACTAGTCTTGTGGGCCGGGACTTTCCACTTACCTCTCACAACACTTCAGTCACGCATCGGGGCTAGGCCTGTTAGGAGCGCGGTGTAGCTGCAGGCAGGATGTGGGAGGGACAGTCCATAAGCTCAACTCTCGGAAGTGTGTATGCTTTGCAGCCAGATGTCTGGAAGACACTTATTGATGGGTGCTAGGACCGAGCTACACTCTCATTGAACAAGGACGTTTGCAATGTCTGTATTGAGATCAGATACACTTGAGGAGAATCCTGTCACTTCCACATGCTTTTCACACAACCTCTTCCGACGCCTTGCAAAAGGATGCTGGGACCTATGTCTCCAGGCAGGGTGCGGGAGGGTCCTGCCCTGACCTCAGCTCGCACACGGAAGCATGCCTACAGCCCCGCTTTCAACTAGCTGCGTTCTTAGGGCACTGAGAACGTAGCAGTACTCTCAGCCAGGAGGTACCCAGAATACCACTCCACTGCAGCTGGAGACACCCTCCAGGTCGGCTGATTCCACTTGTGTCTCACAAGCCTCTGAGAAACGGCTGTGGTGCTGATGTTCGAACCTCATTTGCAGGCAGTGTGCAACTGTGAGGGACTGAGGGTGAGCTAAACTCTCAGAAGTTATTTGCCTTGGGACTAGACGTCCAGCTAGCTTCTCTCGTATGGAACTTAGGATGTAACACCTGGGTAACATAGGAATTACTAGGTAATCGCTGGATTGAGCTTGGAGGCACTAGTCTTGAGGGCCGAGACTTTCCACTTACCTCTTATAACACTTCAGTCATGCAGCGAGCCTAGGCCTGTTATGAGCGAGGTGTACCTGCAGGCAGGATGTGGGAGGGACAGGCCATAAGCTCAACTCTCAGGAGCGTGTATGCCTAGGAGGCAGATGTCTGCTCCCCACTCATACAGGGGAGTTAGAACCTAGCTACACTCTCATTGAACAAGGACGTTGGCAATCGCTGTATTCCACTCAGATTGCCGTGAGGACAGGCCTGAGGCTTCCACACGCCTTTCTCACCACCTGTCTGCACCTGACATGAGGATTTTGGCCGCTCGCCCACAGGGGGTACCCGAGGCGGGAGGATCCTTCGTTGAGCTCAACTCTCCAAAGGTAGCATGCTCCGAATGCAGCTTTCCACTAGCTGCGTTCTTATGGCCGTGAGAACGCAGCAGCACTGGAAGTCAGGACGTTGCGTTTATACTGCTCTACTGCACCGAGTGACAGCACCATTGAGGCCTGCAGCTTGCCCCTTGAGTCCCATGAGCTTCTGACAAACATGTCTAGTGAGGATGTTCGTAACTCCATGTGCAGGCAGTGTGGAACTGGGAAGGACGGCAAGTCAGCTCATCGCACAGAAGGAAGTTCCCCTGAGAGAGAGCTTGCAACTAGGTACTCAGGGTTGGAAGTTAGTATGTACCACCCATCTGAGGGAGGAAGTCGTCAGGAGTCACTGGATTGAGCTAAGAGACACTTGCCTCTCACAAAGCTTGAATCCCGTGTCCAACGAAATCCCTTGGCTGCAAAGGGTACAGGCGGTCAGCATGTGGGAGGTTGAAGCCATAAGCTCAACCCAAAGGAGTGTGCATGCCTTGGAGGCAGCTGTGTGCTAGGAGCGAGATTGACAAGCCAGTCACGTGGTTCTCTGTCTGCTAGTGTCCCGCGTAGAACGAAATGCTGTGCAAGCGAACCGTACAGGCATCAGGATGTGGGAGCGATAGGCCATAAGCTCAACTCTGAGAAGGGTGTAGGCTTTGCAGGCAGATGCCTGCCAGACGCTTATTGATGGAAGCTAGCACCGAGCTACACATTCATTGAACAAGAACGTTTGCAATGTCTGTATTGAGATCAGATACACTTGAGGAGAATCCTGTCACTTCCACATGCTTTTCACACAACCTCTTCCGGCGCCTAAAATAACGATGCTGCGACCTATACCTAGGGGCAGTTAGGATGCGGGTGGGTCCTGCCCTCACCTCAGCTCGCGCAAGGAAGCATGCCTAGAAGCCAGCTTTCAACTAGCTGCTTTCTTAGGGCATTGAGAACGTAGCAGTACTCTAAGCCAGGAGGTACCCAGAATACCACTCCACTGCAGCTGGAGACACCCTCCAGGTCGGCTGATTCCACTTGCGTCTCACAAGCCTCTGACAAACTGCTCTGGTGCAGATGTTCGAAACTCATTCTGCAGGCAGTGTGCAACTGTGAGGGACTGAGGGTGAGCTCAACTCTCCGAAGTAAGTTGCTTTTGGACAAGGCGTTCAGCTAGCTTCTCTCGTATGGCACTTAGGATGTAGCACCTGGCTCACACAGTTGAAATACTAGGAAACCGCTAGATTGAGCTTGGATGCACTAGTCTTGTGGGCCGGGACTTTCCACTGACCTCTCACAACACTTCAGTCATGCATCGGTGCTAGGCCTGTTAGGAGCGCGGTGTAGCTGCAGGCAGGATGTGGGAGGGACAGTCCATAAGCTCAACTCTCGGAAGTGTGTATGCTTTGCAGCCAGATGTCTGGAAGACACTTATTGATGGGTGCTAGGACCGAGCTACACTCTCATTGAACAAGGATGTTTGCAATGTCTGTATTGAGATCAGATACACTTGAGGAGAATCCTGTCACTTCCACATGCTTTTCACACAACCTCTTCCGGCGCCTAAAATAACGATGCTGCGACCTATACCTAGGGGCAGTTAGGATGCGGGTGGGTCCTGCCCTCACCTCAGCTCGCGCAAGGAAGCATGCCTAGAAGCCAGCTTTCAACTAGCTGCTTTCTTAGGGCATTGAGAACGTAGCAGTACTCTAAGCCAGGAGGTACCCAGAATACCACTCCACTGAAGCTGGAGACACCCTCCAGGTCGGCTGATTCCACTTGCGTCTCACAAGCCTCTGACAAACTGCTCTGGTGCAGATGTTCGAAACTCATTCTGCAGGCAGTGTGCAACTGTGAGGGACTGAGGGTGAGCTCAACTCTCCGAAGTAAGTTGCTTTTGGACAAGGCGTTCAGCTAGCTTCTCTCGTATGGCACTTAGGATGTAGCACCTGGCTCACACAGTTGAAATACTAGGAAACCGCTAGATTGAGCTTGGATGCACTAGTCTTGTGGGCCGGGACTTTCCACTTACCTCTCACAACACTTCAGTCACGCATCGGGGCTAGGCCTGTTAGGAGCGCGGTGTACCTGCAGGCAGGATGTGGGAGGGACAGTCCATAAGCTCAACTCTCGGAAGTGTGTATGCTTTGCAGCCAGATGTCTGGAAGACACTTATTGATGGGTGCTAGGACCGAGCTACACTCTCATTGAACAAGGACGTTTGCAATGTCTGTATTGAGATCAGATACACTTGAGGAGAATCCTGTCACTTCCACATGCTTTTCACACAACCTCTTCCGACGCCTTGCAAAAGGATGCTGGGACCTATGTCTCCAGGCAGGGTGCGGGAGGGTCCTGCCCTGACCTCAGCTCGCACACGGAAGCATGCCTACAGCCCCGCTTTCAACTAGCTGCGTTCTTAGGGCACTGAGAACGTAGCAGTACTCTCAGCCAGGAGGTACCCAGAATACCACTCCACTGCAGCTGGAGACACCCTCCAGGTCGGCTGATTCCACTTGTGTCTCACAAGCCTCTGAGAAACGGCTGTGGTGCTGATGTTCGAACCTCATTTGCAGGCAGTGTGCAACTGTGAGGGACTGAGGGTGAGCTAAACTCTCAGAAGTTATTTGCCTTGGGACTAGACGTCCAGCTAGCTTCTCTAGTATGGAACTTAGGATGTAACACCTGGCTAACATAGGAATTACTAGGTAATCGCTGGATTGAGCTTGGAGGCACTAGTCTTGAGGGCCGAGACTTTCCACTTACCTCTTATAACACTTCAGTCATGCAGCGAGCCTAGGCCTGTTATGAGCGAGGTGTACCTGCAGGCAGGATGTGGGAGGGACAGGCCATAAGCTCAACTCTCAGGAGCGTGTATGCCTAGGAGGCAGATGTCTGCTCCCCACTCATACAGGGGAGTTAGAACCTAGCTACACTCTCATTGAACAAGGACGTTGGCAATCGCTGTATTCCACTCAGATTGCCGTGAGGACAGGCCTGAGGCTTCCACACGCCTTTCTCACCACCTGTCTGCACCTGACATGAGGATTTTGGCCGCTCGCCCACAGGGGGTACCCGAGGCGGGAGGATCCTTCGTTGAGCTCAACTCTCCAAAGGTAGCATGCTCCGAATGCAGCTTTCCACTAGCTGCGTTCTTATGGCCGTGAGAACGCAGCAGCACTGGAAGTCAGGACGTTGCGTTTATACTGCTCTACTGCACCGAGTGACAGCACCATTGAGGCCTGCAGCTTGCCCCTTGAGTCCCATGAGCTTCTGACAAACATGTCTAGTGAGGATGTTCGTAACTCCATGTGCAGGCAGTGTGGAACTGGGAAGGACGGCAAGTCAGCTCATCGCACAGAAGGAAGTTCCCCTGAGAGAGAGCTTGCAACTAGGTACTCAGGGTTGGAAGTTAGTATGTACCACCCATCTGAGGGAGGAAGTCGTCAGGAGTCACTGGATTGAGCTAAGAGACACTTGCCTCTCACAAAGCTTGAATCCCGTGTCCAACGAAATCCCTTGGCTGCAAAGGGTACAGGCGGTCAGCATGTGGGAGGTTGAAGCCATAAGCTCAACCCAAAGGAGTGTGCATGCCTTGGAGGCAGCTGTGTGCTAGGAGCGAGATTGACAAGCCAGTCACGTGGTTCTCTGTCTGCTAGTGTCCCGCGTAGAACGAAATGCTGTGCAAGCGAACCGTACAGGCATCAGGATGTGGGAGCGATAGGCCATAAGCTCAACTCTGAGAAGGGTGTAGGCTTTGCAGGCAGATGCCTGCCAGACGCTTATTGATGGAAGCTAGCACCGAGCTACACATTCATTGAACAAGGACGTTTGCAATGTCTGTATTGAGATCAGATACACTTGAGGAGAATCCTGTCACTTCCCCATGCTTTTCACACAACCTCTTCCGGCGCCTAAAATAACGATGCTGCGACCTATACCTAGGGGCAGTTAGGATGCGGGTGGGTCCTGCCCTCACCTCAGCTCGCGCAAGGAAGCATGCCTAGAAGCCAGCTTTCAACTAGCTGCTTTCTTAGGGCATTGAGAACGTAGCAGTACTCTAAGCCAGGAGGTACCCAGAATACCACTCCACTGCAGCTGGAGACACCCTCCAGGTCGGCTGATTCCACTTGCGTCTCACAAGCCTCTGACAAACTGCTCTGGTGCAGATGTTCGAAACTCATTCTGCAGGCAGTGTGCAACTGTGAGGGACTGAGGGTGAGCTCAACTCTCCGAAGTAAGTTGCTTTTGGACAAGGCGTTCAGCTAGCTTCTCTCGTATGGCACTTAGGATGTAGCACCTGGCTCACACAGTTGAAATACTAGGAAACCGCTAGATTGAGCTTGGATGCACTAGTCTTGTGGGCCGGGACTTTCCACTTACCTCTCACAACACTTCAGTCACGCATCGGGGCTAGGCCTTTTAGGAGCGCGGTGTAGCTGCAGGCAGGATGTGGGAGGGACAGTCCATAAGCTCAACTCTCGGAAGTGTGTATGCTTTGCAGCCAGATGTCTGGAAGACACTTATTGATGGGTGCTAGGACCGAGCTACACTCTCATTGAACAAGGATGTTTGCAATGTCTGTATTGAGATCAGATACACTTGAGGAGAATCCTGTCACTTCCACATGCTTTTCACACAACCTCTTCCGGCGCCTAAAATAACGATGCTGCGACCTATACCTAGGGGCAGTTAGGATGCGGGTGGGTCCTGCCCTCACCTCAGCTCGCGCAAGGAAGCATGCCTAGAAGCCAGCTTTCAACTAGCTGCTTTCTTAGGGCATTGAGAACGTAGCAGTACTCTAAGCCAGGAGGTACCCAGAATACCACTCCACTGAAGCTGGAGACACCCTCCAGGTCGGCTGATTCCACTTGCGTCTCACAAGCCTCTGACAAACTGCTCTGGTGCAGATGTTCGAAACTCATTCTGCAGGCAGTGTGCAACTGTGAGGGACTGAGGGTGAGCTCAACTCTCCGAAGTAAGTTGCTTTTGGACAAGGCGTTCAGCTAGCTTCTCTCGTATGGCACGTAGGATGTAGCACCTGGCTCACACAGTTGAAATACTAGGAAACCGCTAGATGAGCTTGGATGCACTAGTCTTGTGGGCCGGGACTTTCCACTTACCTCTCACAACACTTCAGTCACGCATCGGGGCTAGGCCTGTTAGGAGCGCGGTGTAGCTGCAGGCAGGATGTGGGAGGGACAGTCCATAAGCTCAACTCTCGGAAGTGTGTATGCTTTGCAGCCAGATGTCTGGAAGACACTTATTGATGGGTGCTAGGACCGAGCTACACTCTCATTGAACAAGGACGTTTGCAATGTCTGTATTGAGATCAGATACACTTGAGGAGAATCCTGTCACTTCCACATGCTTTTCACACAACCTCTTCCGACGCCTTGCAAAAGGATGCTGGGACCTATGTCTCCAGGCAGGGTGCGGGAGGGTCCTGCCCTGACCTCAGCTCGCACACGGAAGCATGCCTACAGCCCCGCTTTCAACTAGCTGCGTTCTTAGGGCACTGAGAACGTAGCAGTACTCTCAGCCAGGAGGTACCCAGAATACCACTCCACTGCAGCTGGAGACACCCTCCAGGTCGGCTGATTCCACTTGTGTCTCACAAGCCTCTGAGAAACGGCTGTGGTGCTGATGTTCGAACCTCATTTGCAGGCAGTGTGCAACTGTGAGGGACTGAGGGTGAGCTAAACTCTCAGAAGTTATTTGCCTTGGGACTAGACGTCCAGCTAGCTTCTCTCGTATGGAACTTAGGATGTAACACCTGGCTAACATAGGAATTACTAGGTAATCGCTGGATTGAGCTTGGAGGCACTAGTCTTGAGGGCCGAGACTTTCCACTTACCTCTTATAACACTTCAGTCATGCAGCGAGCCTAGGCCTGTTATGAGCGAGGTGTACCTGCAGGCAGGATGTGGGAGGGACAGGCCATAAGCTCAACTCTCAGGAGCGTGTATGCCTAGGAGGCAGATGTCTGCTCCCCACTCATACAGGGGAGTTAGAACCTAGCTACACTCTCATTGAACAAGGACGTTGGCAATCGCTGTATTCCACTCAGATTGCCGTGAGGACAGGCCTGAGGCTTCCACACGCATTTCTCACCACCTGTCTGCACCTGACATGAGGATTTTGGCCGCTCGCCCACAGGGGTACCCGAGGCGGGAGGATCCTTCGTTTAGCTCAACTCTCCAAAGGTAGCATGCTCCGAATGCAGCTTTCCACTAGCTGCGTTCTTATGGCCATGAGAACGCAGCAGCACTGGAAGTCAGGACGTTGCGTTTATACTGCTCTACTGCACCGAGTGACAGCACCATTGAGGCCTGCAGCTTGCCCCTTGAGTCCCATGAGCTTCTGACAAACATGTCTAGTGAGGATGTTCGTAACTCCATGTGCAGGCAGTGTGGAACTGGGAAGGACGGCAAGTCAGCTCATCGCACAGAAGGAAGTTCCCCTGAGAGAGAGCTTGCAACTAGGTACTCAGGGTTGGAAGTTAGTATGTACCACCCATCTGAGGGAGGAAGTCGTCAGAAGTCACTGGATTGAGCTAAGAGACACTTGCCTCTCACAAAGCTTGAATCCCGTGTCCAACGAAATCCCTTGGCTGCAAAGGGTACAGGCGGTCAGCATGTGGGAGGTTGAAGCCATAAGCTCAACCCAAAGGAGTGTGCATGCCTTGGAGGCAGCTGTGTGCTAGGAGCGAGATTGACAAGCCAGTCACGTGGTTCTCTGTCTGCTAGTGTCCCGCGTAGAACGAAATGCTGTGCAAGCGAATCGTACAGGCATCAGGATGTGGGAGCGATAGGCCATAAGCTCAACTCTGAGAAGGGTGTAGGCTTTGCAGGCAGATGCCTGCCAGACGCTTATTGATGGAAGCTAGCACCGAGCTACACATTCATTGAACAAGGACGTTTGCAATGTCTGTATTGAGATCAGATACACTTGAGGAGAATCCTGTCACTTCCCCATGCTTTTCACACAACCTCTTCCGGCGCCTAAAATAACGATGCTGCGACCTATACCTAGGGGCAGTTAGGATGCGGGTGGGTCCTGCCCTCACCTCAGCTCGCGCAAGGAAGCATGCCTAGAAGCCAGCTTTCAACTAGCTGCTTTCTTAGGGCATTGAGAACGTAGCAGTACTCTAAGCCAGGAGGTACCCAGAATACCACTCCACTGCAGCTGGAGACACCCTCCAGGTCGGCTGATTCCACTTGCGTCTCACAAGCCTCTGACAAACTGCTCTGGTGCAGATGTTCGAAACTCATTCTGCAGGCAGTGTGCAACTGTGAGGGACTGAGGGTGAGCTCAACTCTCCGAAGTAAGTTGCTTTTGGACAAGGCGTTCAGCTAGCTTCTCTCGTATGGCACTTAGGATGTAGCACCTGGCTCACACAGTTGAAATACTAGGAAACCGCTAGATTGAGCTTGGATGCACTAGTCTTGTGGGCCGGGACTTTCCACTGACCTCTCACAACACTTCAGTCATGCATCGGTGCTAGGCCTGTAAGGAGCGCGGTGTAGCTGCAGGCAGGATGTGGGAGGGACAGTCCATAAGCTCAACTCTCGGAAGTGTGTATGCTTTGCAGCCAGATGTCTGGAAGACACTTATTGATGGGTGCTAGGACCGAGCTACACTCTCATTGAACAAGGATGTTTGCAATGTCTGTATTGAGATCAGATACACTTGAGGAGAATCCTGTCACTTCCACATGCTTTTCACACAACCTCTTCCGGCGCCTAAAATAACGATGCTGCGACCTATACCTAGGGGCAGTTAGGATGCGGGTGGGTCCTGCCCTCACCTCAGCTCGCGCAAGGAAGCATGCCTAGAAGCCAGCTTTCAACTAGCTGCTTTCTTAGGGCATTGAGAACGTAGCAGTACTCTAAGCCAGGAGGTACCCAGAATACCACTCCACTGAAGCTGGAGACACCCTCCAGGTCGGCTGATTCCACTTGCGTCTCACAAGCCTCTGACAAACTGCTCTGGTGCAGATGTTCGAAACTCATTCTGCAGGCAGTGTGCAACTGTGAGGGACTGAGGGTGAGCTCAACTCTCCGAAGTAAGTTGCTTTTGGACAAGGCGTTCAGCTAGCTTCTCTCGTATGGCACTTAGGATGTAGCACCTGGCTCACACAGTTGAAATACTAGGAAACCGCTAGATTGAGCTTGGATGCACTAGTCTTGTGGGCCGGGACTTTCCACTTACCTCTCACAACACTTCAGTCACGCATCGGGGCTAGGCCTGTTAGGAGCGCGGTGTACCTGCAGGCAGGATGTGGGAGGGACAGTCCATAAGCTCAACTCTCGGAAGTGTGTATGCTTTGCAGCCAGATGTCTGGAAGACACTTATTGATGGGTGCTAGGACCGAGCTACACTCTCATTGAACAAGGACGTTTGCAATGTCTGTATTGAGATCAGATACACTTGAGGAGAATCCTGTCACTTCCACATGCTTTTCACACAACCTCTTCCGACGCCTTGCAAAAGGATGCTGGGACCTATGTCTCCAGGCAGGGTGCGGGAGGGTCCTGCCCTGACCTCAGCTCGCACACGGAAGCATGCCTACAGCCCCGCTTTCAACTAGCTGCGTTCTTAGGGCACTGAGAACGTAGCAGTACTCTCAGCCAGGAGGTACCCAGAATACCACTCCACTGCAGCTGGAGACACCCTCCAGGTCGGCTGATTCCACTTGTGTCTCACAAGCCTCTGAGAAACGGCTGTGGTGCTGATGTTCGAACCTCATTTGCAGGCAGTGTGCAACTGTGAGGGACTGAGGGTGAGCTAAACTCTCAGAAGTTATTTGCCTTGGGACTAGACGTCCAGCTAGCTTCTCTCGTATGGAACTTAGGATGTAACACCTGGCTAACATAGGAATTACTAGGTAATCGCTGGATTGAGCTTGGAGGCACTAGTCTTGAGGGCCGAGACTTTCCACTTACCTCTTATAACACTTCAGTCATGCAGCGAGCCTAGGCCTGTTATGAGCGAGGTGTACCTGCAGGCAGGATGTGGGAGGGACAGGCCATAAGCTCAACTCTCAGGAGCGTGTATGCCTAGGAGGCAGATGTCTGCTCCCCACTCATACAGGGGAGTTAGAACCTAGCTACACTCTCATTGAACAAGGACGTTGGCAATCGCTGTATTCCACTCAGATTGCCGTGAGGACAGGCCTGAGGCTTCCACACGCCTTTCTCACCACCTGTCTGCACCTGACATGAGGATTTTGGCCGCTCGCCCACAGGGGGTACCCGAGGCGGGAGGATCCTTCGTTGAGCTCAACTCTCCAAAGGTAGCATGCTCCGAATGCAGCTTTCCACTAGCTGCGTTCTTATGGCCGTGAGAACGCAGCAGCACTGGAAGTCAGGACGTTGCGTTTATACTGCTCTACTGCACCGAGTGACAGCACCATTGAGGCCTGCAGCTTGCCCCTTGAGTCCCATGAGCTTCTGACAAACATGTCTAGTGAGGATGTTCGTAACTCCATGTGCAGGCAGTGTGGAACTGGGAAGGACGGCAAGTCAGCTCATCGCACAGAAGGAAGTTCCCCTGAGAGAGAGCTTGCAACTAGGTACTCAGGGTTGGAAGTTAGTATGTACCACCCATCTGAGGGAGGAAGTCGTCAGGAGTCACTGGATTGAGCTAAGAGACACTTGCCTCTCACAAAGCTTGAATCCCGTGTCCAACGAAATCCCTTGGCTGCAAAGGGTACAGGCGGTCAGCATGTGGGAGGTTGAAGCCATAAGCTCAACCCAAAGGAGTGTGCATGCCTTGGAGGCAGCTGTGTGCTAGGAGCGAGATTGACAAGCCAGTCACGTGGTTCTCTGTCTGCTAGTGTCCCGCGTAGAACGAAATGCTGTGCAAGCGAACCGTACAGGCATCAGGATGTGGGAGCGATAGGCCATAAGCTCAACTCTGAGAAGGGTGTAGGCTTTGCAGGCAGATGCCTGCCAGACGCTTATTGATGGAAGCTAGCACCGAGCTACACATTCATTGAACAAGGACGTTTGCAATGTCTGTATTGAGATCAGATACACTTGAGGAGAATCCTGTCACTTCCCCATGCTTTTCACACAACCTCTTCCGGCGCCTAAAATAACGATGCTGCGACCTATACCTAGGGGCAGTTAGGATGCGGGTGGGTCCTGCCCTCACCTCAGCTCGCGCAAGGAAGCATGCCTAGAAGCCAGCTTTCAACTAGCTGCTTTCTTAGGGCATTGAGAACGTAGCAGTACTCTAAGCCAGGAGGTACCCAGAATACCACTCCACTGAAGCTGGAGACACCCTCCAGGTCGGCTGATTCCACTTGCGTCTCACAAGCCTCTGACAAACTGCTCTGGTGCAGATGTTCGAAACTCATTCTGCAGGCAGTGTGCAACTGTGAGGGACTGAGGGTGAGCTCAACTCTCCGAAGTAAGTTGCTTTTGGACAAGGCGTTCAGCTAGCTTCTCTCGTATGGCACTTAGGATGTAGCACCTGGCTCACACAGTTGAAATACTAGGAAACCGCTAGATTGAGCTTGGATGCACTAGTCTTGTGGGCCGGGACTTTCCACTGACCTCTCACAACACTTCAGTCACGCATCGGTGCTAGGCCTGTTAGGAGCGCGGTGTAGCTGCAGGCAGGATGTGGGAGGGACAGTCCATAAGCTCAACTCTCGGAAGTGTGTATGCTTTGCAGCCAGATGTCTGGAAGACACTTATTGATGGGTGCTAGGACCGAGCTACACTCTCATTGAACAAGGATGTTTGCAATGTCTGTATTGAGATCAGATACACTTGAGGAGAATCCTGTCACTTCCACATGCTTTTCACACAACCTCTTCCGGCGCCTAAAATAACGATGCTGCGACCTATACCTAGGGGCAGTTAGGATGCGGGTGGGTCCTGCCCTCACCTCAGCTCGCGCAAGGAAGCATGCCTAGAAGCCAGCTTTCAACTAGCTGCTTTCTTAGGGCATTGAGAACGTAGCAGTACTCTAAGCCAGGAGGTACCCAGAATACCACTCCACTGAAGCTGGAGACACCCTCCAGGTCGGCTGATTCCACTTGCGTCTCACAAGCCTCTGACAAACTGCTCTGGTGCAGATGTTCGAAACTCATTCTGCAGGCAGTGTGCAACTGTGAGGGACTGAGGGTGAGCTCAACTCTCCGAAGTAAGTTGCTTTTGGACAAGGCGTTCAGCTAGCTTCTCTCGTATGGCACTTAGGATGTAGCACCTGGCTCACACAGTTGAAATACTAGGAAACCGCTAGATTGAGCTTGGATGCACTAGTCTTGTGGGCCGGGACTTTCCACTTACCTCTCACAACACTTCAGTCACGCATCGGGGCTAGGCCTGTTAGGAGCGCGGTGTACCTGCAGGCAGGATGTGGGAGGGACAGTCCATAAGCTCAACTCTCGGAAGTGTGTATGCTTTGCAGCCAGATGTCTGGAAGACACTTATTGATGGGTGCTAGGACCGAGCTACACTCTCATTGAACAAGGACGTTTGCAATGTCTGTATTGAGATCAGATACACTTGAGGAGAATCCTGTCACTTCCACATGCTTTTCACACAACCTCTTCCGACGCCTTGCAAAAGGATGCTGGGACCTATGTCTCCAGGCAGGGTGCGGGAGGGTCCTGCCCTGACCTCAGCTCGCACACGGAAGCATGCCTACAGCCCCGCTTTCAACTAGCTGCGTTCTTAGGGCACTGAGAACGTAGCAGTACTCTCAGCCAGGAGGTACCCAGAATACCACTCCACTGCAGCTGGAGACACCCTCCAGGTCGGCTGATTCCACTTGTGTCTCACAAGCCTCTGAGAAACGGCTGTGGTGCTGATGTTCGAACCTCATTTGCAGGCAGTGTGCAACTGTGAGGGACTGAGGGTGAGCTAAACTCTCAGAAGTTATTTGCCTTGGGACTAGACGTCCAGCTAGCTTCTCTCGTATGGAACTTAGGATGTAACACCTGGCTAACATAGGAATTACTAGGTAATCGCTGGATTGAGCTTGGAGGCACTAGTCTTGAGGGCCGAGACTTTCCACTTACCTCTTATAACACTTCAGTCATGCAGCGAGCCTAGGCCTGTTATGAGCGAGGTGTACCTGCAGGCAGGATGTGGGAGGGACAGGCCATAAGCTCAACTCTCAGGAGCGTGTATGCCTAGGAGGCAGATGTCTGCTCCCCACTCATACAGGGGAGTTAGAACCTAGCTACACTCTCATTGAACAAGGACGTTGGCAATCGCTGTATTCCACTCAGATTGCCGTGAGGACAGGCCTGAGGCTTCCACACGCCTTTCTCACCACCTGTCTGCACCTGACATGAGGATTTTGGCCGCTCGCCCACAGGGGGTACCCGAGGCGGGAGGATCCTTCGTTGAGCTCAACTCTCCAAAGGTAGCATGCTCCGAATGCAGCTTTCCACTAGCTGCGTTCTTATGGCCGTGAGAACGCAGCAGCACTGGAAGTCAGGACGTTGCGTTTATACTGCTCTACTGCACCGAGTGACAGCACCATTGAGGCCTGCAGCTTGCCCCTTGAGTCCCATGAGCTTCTGACAAACATGTCTAGTGAGGATGTTCGTAACTCCATGTGCAGGCAGTGTGGAACTGGGAAGGACGGCAAGTCAGCTCATCGCACAGAAGGAAGTTCCCCTGAGAGAGAGCTTGCAACTAGGTACTCAGGGTTGGAAGTTAGTATGTACCACCCATCTGAGGGAGGAAGTCGTCAGAAGTCACTGGATTGAGCTAAGAGACACTTGCCTCTCACAAAGCTTGAATCCCGTGTCCAACGAAATCCCTTGGCTGCAAAGGGTACAGGCGGTCAGCATGTGGGAGGTTGAAGCCATAAGCTCAACCCAAAGGAGTGTGCATGCCTTGGAGGCAGCTGTGTGCTAGGAGCGAGATTGACAAGCCAGTCACGTGGTTCTCTGTCTGCTAGTGTCCCGCGTAGAACGAAATGCTGTGCAAGCGAACCGTACAGGCATCAGGATGTGGGAGCGATAGGCCATAAGCTCAACTCTGAGAAGGGTGTAGGCTTTGCAGGCAGATGCCTGCCAGACGCTTATTGATGGAAGCTAGCACCGAGCTACACATTCATTGAACAAGGACGTTTGCAATGTCTGTATTGAGATCAGATACACTTGAGGAGAATCCTGTCACTTCCCCATGCTTTTCACACAACCTCTTCCGGCGCCTAAAATAACGATGCTGCGACCTATACCTAGGGGCAGTTAGGATGCGGGTGGGTCCTGCCCTCACCTCAGCTCGCGCAAGGAAGCAGGCCTAGAAGCCAGCTTTCAACTAGCTGCTTTCTTAGGGCACTGAGAACGTAGCAGTACTCTAAGCCAGGAGGTACCCAGAATACCACTCCACTGCAGCTGGAGACACCCTCCAGGTCGGCTGATTCCACTTGCGTCTCACAAGCCTCTGACAAACTGCTCTGGTGCAGATGTTCGAAACTCATTCTGCAGGCAGTGTGCAACTGTGAGGGACTGAGGGTGAGCTCAACTCTCCGAAGTAAGTTGCTTTTGGACAAGGCGTTCAGCTAGCTTCTCTCGTATGGCACTTAGGATGTAGCACCTGGCTCACACAGTTGAAATACTAGGAAACCGCTAGATTGAGCTTGGATGCACTAGTCTTGTGGGCCGGGACTTTCCACTGACCTCTCACAACACTTCAGTCACGCATCGGGGCTAGGCCTGTTAGGAGCGCGGTGTAGCTGCAGGCAGGATGTGGGAGGGACAGTCCATAAGCTCAACTCTCGGAAGTGTGTATGCTTTGCAGCCAGATGTCTGGAAGACACTTATTGATGGGTGCTAGGACCGAGCTACACTCTCATTGAACAAGGATGTTTGCAATGTCTGTATTGAGATCAGATACACTTGAGGAGAATCCTGTCACTTCCACATGCTTTTCTCACAACCTCTTCCGGCGCCTAAAATAACGATGCTGCGACCTATACCTAGGGGCAGTTAGGATGCGGGTGGGTCCTGCCCTCACCTCAGCTCGCGCCAGGAAGCATGCCTAGAAGCCAGCTTTCAACTAGCTGCTTTCTTAGGGCATTGAGAACGTAGCAGTACTCTAGGCCAGGAGGTACCCAGAATACCACTCCACTGCAGCTGGAGACACCCTCCAGGTCGGCTGATTCCACTTGCGTCTCACAAGCCTCTGACAAACTGCTCTGGTGCAGATGTTCGAAACTCATTCTGCAGGCAGTGTGCAACTGTGAGGGACTGAGGGTGAGCTCAACTCTCCGAAGTAAGTTGCTTTTGGACAAGGCGTTCAGCTAGCTTCTCTCGTATGGCACTTAGGATGTAGCACCTGGCTCACACAGTTGAAATACTAGGAAACCACTAGATTGAGCTTGGATGCACTAGTCTTGTGGGCCGGGACTTTCCACTTACCTCTCACAACACTTCAGTCACGCATCGGGGCTAGGCCTGTTAGGAGCGCGGTGTACCTGCAGGCAGGATGTGGGAGGGACAGTCCATAAGCTCAACTCTCAGAAGTGTGTATGCTTTGCAGCCAGATGTCTGGAGGACACTTATTGATGGGTGCTAGGACCGAGCTACACTCTCATTGAACAAGGATGTTTGCAATGTCTGTATTGAGATCAGATACACTTGAGGAGAATCCTGTCACTTCCACATGCTTTTCACACAACCTCTTCCGGCGCCTAAAATAACGATGCTGCGACCTATACCTAGGGGCAGTTAGGATGCGGGTGGTTCCTGCCCTCACCTCAGCTCGCGCAAGGAAGCATGCCTAGAAGCCAGCTTTCAACTAGCTGCTTTCTTAGGGCATTGAGAACGTAGCAGTACTCTAAGCCAGGAGGTACCCAGAATACCACTCCACTGCAGCTGGAGACACCCTCCAGGTCGGCTGATTCCACTTGCGTCTCACAAGCCTCTGACAAACTGCTCTGGTGCAGATGTTCGAAACTCATTCTGCAGGCAGTGTGCAACTGTGAGGGACTGAGGGTGAGCTCAACTCTCCGAAGTAAGTTGCTTTTGGACAAGGCGTTCAGCTAGCTTCTCTCGTATGGCACTTAGGATGTAGCACCTGGCTCACACAGTTGAAATACTAGGAAACCGCTAGATTGAGCTTGGATGCACTAGTCTTGTGGGCCGGGACTTTCCACTTACCTCTCACAACACTTCAGTCACGCATCGGGGCTAGGCCTGTTAGGAGCGCGGTGTACCTGCAGGCAGGATGTGGGAGGGACAGTCCATAAGCTCAACTCTCGGAAGTGTGTATGCTTTGCAGCCAGATGTCTGGAGGACACTTATTGATGGGTGCTAGGACCGAGCTACACTCTCATTGAACAAGGATGTTTGCAATGTCTGTATTGAGATCAGATACACTTGAGGAGAATCCTGTCACTTCCACATGCTTTTCACACAACCTCTTCCGGCGCCTAAAATAACGATGCTGCGACCTATACCTAGGGGCAGTTAGGATGCGGGTGGTTCCTGCCCTCACCTCAGCTCGCGCAAGGAAGCATGCCTAGAAGCCAGCTTTCAACTAGCTGCTTTCTTAGGGCATTGAGAACGTAGCAGTACTCTAAGCCAGGAGGTACCCAGAATACCACTCCACTGCAGCTGGAGACACCCTCCAGGTCGGCTGATTCCACTTGCGTCTCACAAGCCTCTGACAAACTGCTCTGGTGCAGATGTTCGAAACTCATTCTGCAGGCAGTGTGCAACTGTGAGGGACTGAGGGTGAGCTCAACTCTCCGAAGTAAGTTGCTTTTGGACAAGGCGTTCAGCTAGCTTCTCTCGTATGGCACTTAGGATGTAGCACCTGGCTCACACAGTTGAAATACTAGGAAACCGCTAGATTGAGCTTGGATGCACTAGTCTTGTGGGCCGGGACTTTCCACTTACCTCTCACAACACTTCAGTCACGCATCGGGGCTAGGCCTGTTAGGAGCGCGGTGTACCTGCAGGCAGGATGTGGGAGGGACAGTCCATAAGCTCAACTCTCGGAAGTGTGTATGCTTTGCAGCCAGATGTCTGGAAGACACTTATTGATGGGTGCTAGGACCGAGATACACTCTCATTGAACAAGGATGTTTGCAATGTCTGTATTGAGATCAGATACACTTGAGGAGAATCCTGTCACTTCCCCATGCTTTTCACACAACCTCTCCCGACGCCTTGCAAAAGGATGCTGGGACCTATGTCTCCAGGCAGGGTGCGGGAGGGTCCTGCCCTGACCTCAGCTCGCACACGGAAGCATGCCTACAGCCCCGCTTTCAACTAGCTGCGTTCTTAGGGCACTGAGAACGTAGCAGTACTCTCAGCCAGGAGGTACCCAGAATACCACTCCACTGCAGCTGGAGACACCCTCCAGGTCGGCTGATTCCACTTGTGTCTCACAAGCCTCTGAGAAACGGCTGTGGTGCTGATGTTCGAACCTCATTTGCAGGCAGTGTGCAACTGTGAGGGACTGAGGGTGAGCTAAACTCTCAGAAGTTATTTGCCTTGGGACTAGACGTCCAGCTAGCTTCTCTCGTATGGAACTTAGGATGTAACACCTGGCTAACATAGGAATTACTAGGTAATCGCTGGATTGAGCTTGGAGGCACTAGTCTTGAGGGCCGAGACTTTCCACTTACCTCTTATAACACTTCAGTCATGCAGCGAGCCTAGGCCTGTTATGAGCGAGGTGTACCTGCAGGCAGGATGTGGGAGGGACAGGCCATAAGCTCAACTCTCAGGAGCGTGTATGCCTAGGAGGCAGATGTCTGCTCCCCACTCATACAGGGGAGTTAGAACCTAGCTACACTCTCATTGAACAAGGACGTTGGCAATCGCTGTATTCCACTCAGATTGCCGTGAGGACAGGCCTGAGGCTTCCACACGCCTTTCTCACCACCTGTCTGCACCTGACATGAGGATTTTGGCCGCTCGCCCACAGGGGGTACCCGAGGCGGGAGGATCCTTCGTTGAGCTCAACTCTCCAAAGGTAGCATGCTCCGAATGCAGCTTTCCACTAGCTGCGTTCTTATGGCCGTGAGAACGCAGCAGCACTGGAAGTCAGGACGTTGCGTTTATACTGCTCTACTGCACCGAGTGACAGCACCATTGAGGCCTGCAGCTTGCCCCTTGAGTCCCATGAGCTTCTGACAAACATGTCTAGTGAGGATGTTCGTAACTCCATGTGCAGGCAGTGTGGAACTGGGAAGGACGGCAAGTCAGCTCATCGCACAGAAGGAAGTTCCCCTGAGAGAGAGCTTGCAACTAGGTACTCAGGGTTGGAAGTTAGTATGTACCACCCATCTGAGGGAGGAAGTCGTCAGGAGTCACTGGATTGAGCTAAGAGACACTTGCCTCTCACAAAGCTTGAATCCCGTGTCCAACGAAATCCCTTGGCTGCAAAGGGTACAGGCGGTCAGCATGTGGGAGGTTGAAGCCATAAGCTCAACCCAAAGGAGTGTGCATGCCTTGGAGGCAGCTGTGTGCTAGGAGCGAGATTGACAAGCCAGTCACGTGGTTCTCTGTCTGCTAGTGTCCCGCGTAGAACGAAATGCTGTGCAAGCGAACCGTACAGGCATCAGGATGTGGGAGCGATAGGCCATAAGCTCAACTCTGAGAAGGGTGTAGGCTTTGCAGGCAGATGCCTGCCAGACGCTTATTGATGGAAGCTAGCACCGAGCTACACATTCATTGAACAAGGACGTTTGCAATGTCTGTATTGAGATCAGATACACTTGAGGAGAATCCTGTCACTTCCACATGCTTTTCACACAACCTCTTCCGGCGCCTAAAATAACGATGCTGCGACCTATACCTAGGGGCAGTTAGGATGCGGGTGGGTCCTGCCCTCACCTCAGCTCGCGCAAGGAAGCATGCCTAGAAGCCAGCTTTCAACTAGCTGCTTTCTTAGGGCATTGAGAACGTAGCAGTACTCTAAGCCAGGAGGTACCCAGAATACCACTCCACTGCAGCTGGAGACACCCTCCAGGTCGGCTGATTCCACTTGCGTCTCACAAGCCTCTGACAAACTGCTCTGGTGCAGATGTTCGAAACTCATTCTGCAGGCAGTGTGCAACTGTGAGGGACTGAGGGTGAGCTCAACTCTCCGAAGTAAGTTGCTTTTGGACAAGGCGTTCAGCTAGCTTCTCTCGTATGGCACTTAGGATGTAGCACCTGGCTCACACAGTTGAAATACTAGGAAACCGCTAGATTGAGCTTGGATGCACTAGTCTTGTGGGCCGGGACTTTCCACTGACCTCTCACAACACTTCAGTCATGCATCGGTGCTAGGCCTGTTAGGAGCGCGGTGTAGCTGCAGGCAGGATGTGGGAGGGACAGTCCATAAGCTCAACTCTCGGAAGTGTGTATGCTTTGCAGCCAGATGTCTGGAAGACACTTATTGATGGGTGCTAGGACCGAGCTACACTCTCATTGAACAAGGATGTTTGCAATGTCTGTATTGAGATCAGATACACTTGAGGAGAATCCTGTCACTTCCACATGCTTTTCACACAACCTCTTCCGGCGCCTAAAATAACGATGCTGCGACCTATACCTAGGGGCAGTTAGGATGCGGGTGGGTCCTGCCCTCACCTCAGCTCGCGCAAGGAAGCATGCCTAGAAGCCAGCTTTCAACTAGCTGCTTTCTTAGGGCATTGAGAACGTAGCAGTACTCTAAGCCAGGAGGTACCCAGAATACCACTCCACTGAAGCTGGAGACACCCTCCAGGTCGGCTGATTCCACTTGCGTCTCACAAGCCTCTGACAAACTGCTCTGGTGCAGATGTTCGAAACTCATTCTGCAGGCAGTGTGCAACTGTGAGGGACTGAGGGTGAGCTCAACTCTCCGAAGTAAGTTGCTTTTGGACAAGGCGTTCAGCTAGCTTCTCTCGTATGGCACTTAGGATGTAGCACCTGGCTCACACAGTTGAAATACTAGGAAACCGCTAGATGAGCTTGGATGCACTAGTCTTGTGGGCCGGGACTTTCCACTTACCTCTCACAACACTTCAGTCACGCATCGGGGCTAGGCCTGTTAGGAGCGCGGTGTAGCTGCAGGCAGGATGTGGGAGGGACAGTCCATAAGCTCAACTCTCGGAAGTGTGTATGCTTTGCAGCCAGATGTCTGGAAGACACTTATTGATGGGTGCTAGGACCGAGCTACACTCTCATTGAACAAGGATGTTTGCAATGTCTGTATTGAGATCAGATACACTTGAGGAGAATCCTGTCACTTCCACATGCTTTTCACACAACCTCTTCCGACGCCTTGCAAAAGGATGCTGGGACCTATGTCTCCAGGCAGGGTGCGGGAGGGTCCTGCCCTGACCTCAGCTCGCACACGGAAGCATGCCTACAGCCCCGCTTTCAACTAGCTGCGTTCTTAGGGCACTGAGAACGTAGCAGTACTCTCAGCCAGGAGGTACCCAGAATACCACTCCACTGCAGCTGGAGACACCCTCCAGGTCGGCTGATTCCACTTGTGTCTCACAAGCCTCTGAGAAACGGCTGTGGTGCTGATGTTCGAACCTCATTTGCAGGCAGTGTGCAACTGTGAGGGACTGAGGGTGAGCTAAACTCTCAGAAGTTATTTGCCTTGGGACTAGACGTCCAGCTAGCTTCTCTCGTATGGAACTTAGGATGTAACACCTGGCTAACATAGGAATTACTAGGTAATCGCTGGATTGAGCTTGGAGGCACTAGTCTTGAGGGCCGAGACTTTCCACTTACCTCTTATAACACTTCAGTCATGCAGCGAGCCTAGGCCTGTTATGAGCGAGGTGTACCTGCAGGCAGGATGTGGGAGGGACAGGCCATAAGCTCAACTCTCAGGAGCGTGTATGCCTAGGAGGCAGATGTCTGCTCCCCACTCATACAGGGGAGTTAGAACCTAGCTACACTCTCATTGAACAAGGACGTTGGCAATCGCTGTATTCCACTCAGATTGCCGTGAGGACAGGCCTGAGGCTTCCACACGCCTTTCTCACCACCTGTCTGCACCTGACATGAGGATTTTGGCCGCTCGCCCACAGGGGGTACCCGAGGCGGGAGGATCCTTCGTTGAGCTCAACTCTCCAAAGGTAGCATGCTCCGAATGCAGCTTTCCACTAGCTGCGTTCTTATGGCCGTGAGAACGCAGCAGCACTGGAAGTCAGGACGTTGCGTTTATACTGCTCTACTGCACCGAGTGACAGCACCATTGAGGCCTGCAGCTTGCCCCTTGAGTCCCATGAGCTTCTGACAAACATGTCTAGTGAGGATGTTCGTAACTCCATGTGCAGGCAGTGTGGAACTGGGAAGGACGGCAAGTCAGCTCATCGCACAGAAGGAAGTTCCCCTGAGAGAGAGCTTGCAACTAGGTACTCAGGGTTGGAAGTTAGTATGTACCACCCATCTGAGGGAGGAAGTCGTCAGGAGTCACTGGATTGAGCTAAGAGACACTTGCCTCTCACAAAGCTTGAATCCCGTGTCCAACGAAATCCCTTGGCTGCAAAGGGTACAGGCGGTCAGCATGTGGGAGGTTGAAGCCATAAGCTCAACCCAAAGGAGTGTGCATGCCTTGGAGGCAGCTGTGTGCTAGGAGCGAGATTGACAAGCCAGTCACGTGGTTCTCTGTCTGCTAGTGTCCCGCGTAGAACGAAATGCTGTGCAAGCGAACCGTACAGGCATCAGGATGTGGGAGCGATAGGCCATAAGCTCAACTCTGAGAAGGGTGTAGGCTTTGCAGGCAGATGCCTGCCAGACGCTTATTGATGGAAGCTAGCACCGAGCTACACATTCATTGAACAAGGACGTTTGCAATGTCTGTATTGAGATCAGATACACTTGAGGAGAATCCTGTCACTTCCACATGCTTTTCACACAACCTCTTCCGGCGCCTAAAATAACGATGCTGCGACCTATACCTAGGGGCAGTTAGGATGCGGGTGGGTCCTGCCCTCACCTCAGCTCGCGCAAGGAAGCATGCCTAGAAGCCAGCTTTCAACTAGCTGCTTTCTTAGGGCATTGAGAACGTAGCAGTACTCTAAGCCAGGAGGTACCCAGAATACCACTCCACTGCAGCTGGAGACACCCTCCAGGTCGGCTGATTCCACTTGCGTCTCACAAGCCTCTGACAAACTGCTCTGGTGCAGATGTTCGAAACTCATTCTGCAGGCAGTGTGCAACTGTGAGGGACTGAGGGTGAGCTCAACTCTCCGAAGTAAGTTGCTTTTGGACAAAGCGTTCAGCTAGCTTCTCTCGTATGGCACTTAGGATGTAGCACCTGGCTCACACAGTTGAAATACTAGGAAACCGCTAGATTGAGCTTGGATGCACTAGTCTTGTGGGCCGGGACTTTCCACTGACCTCTCACAACACTTCAGTCACGCATCGGGGCTAGGCCTTTTAGGAGCGCGGTGTAGCTGCAGGCAGGATGTGGGAGGGACAGTCCATAAGCTCAACTCTCGGAAGTGTGTATGCTTTGCAGCCAGATGTCTGGAAGACACTTATTGATGGGTGCTAGGACCGAGCTACACTCTCATTCAACAAGGATGTTTGCAATGTCTGTATTGAGATCAGATACACTTGAGGAGAATCCTGTCACTTCCACATGCTTTTCACACAACCTCTTCCGGCGCCTAAAATAACGATGCTGCGACCTATACCTAGCGGCAGTTAGGATGCGGGTGGGTCCTGCCCTCACCTCAGCTCGCGCAAGGAAGCATGCCTAGAAGCCAGCTTTCAACTAGCTGCTTTCTTAGGGCATTGAGAACGTAGCAGTACTCTAAGCCAGGAGGTACCCAGAATACCACTCCACTGCAGCTGGAGACACCCTCCAGGTCGGCTGATTCCACTTGCGTCTCACAAGCCTCTGACAAACTGCTCTGGTGCAGATGTTCGAAACTCATTCTGCAGGCAGTGTGCAACTGTGAGGGACTGAGGGTGAGCTCAACTCTCCGAAGTAAGTTGCTTTTGGACAAGGCGTTCAGCTAGCTTCTCTCGTATGGCACTTAGGATGTAGCACCTGGCTCACACAGTTGAAATACTAGGAAACCGCTAGATTGAGCTTGGATGCACTAGTCTTGTGGGCCGGGACTTTCCACTGACCTCTCACAACACTTCAGTCATGCATCGGTGCTAGGCCTGTTAGGAGCGCGGTGTAGCTGCAGGCAGGATGTGGGAGGGACAGTCCATAAGCTCAACTCTCGGAAGTGTGTATGCTTTGCAGCCAGATGTCTGGAAGACACTTATTGATGGGTGCTAGGACCGAGCTACACTCTCATTGAACAAGGATGTTTGCAATGTCTGTATTGAGATCAGATACACTTGAGGAGAATCCTGTCACTTCCACATGCTTTTCACACAACCTCTTCCGGCGCCTAAAATAACGATGCTGCGACCTATACCTAGGGGCAGTTAGGATGCGGGTGGGTCCTGCCCTCACCTCAGCTCGCGCCAGGAAGCATGCCTAGAAGCCAGCTTTCAACTAGCTGCTTTCTTAGGGCATTGAGAACGTAGCAGTACTCTAAGCCAGGAGGTACCCAGAATACCACTCCACTGAAGCTGGAGACACCCTCCAGGTCGGCTGATTCCACTTGCGTCTCACAAGCCTCTGACAAACTGCTCTGGTGCAGATGTTCGAAACTCATTCTGCAGGCAGTGTGCAACTGTGAGGGACTGAGGGTGAGCTCAACTCTCCGAAGTAAGTTGCTTTTGGACAAGGCGTTCAGCTAGCTTCTCTCGTATGGCACTTAGGATGTAGCACCTGGCTCACACAGTTGAAATACTAGGAAACCGCTAGATTGAGCTTGGATGCACTAGTCTTGTGGGCCGGGACTTTCCACTTACCTCTCACAACACTTCAGTCACGCATCGGGGCTAGGCCTGTTAGGAGCGCGGTGTAGCTGCAGGCAGGATGTGGGAGGGACAGTCCATAAGCTCAACTCTCGGAAGTGTGTATGCTTTGCAGCCAGATGTCTGGAAGACACTTATTGATGGGTGCTAGGACCGAGCTACACTCTCATTGAACAAGGACGTTTGCAATGTCTGTATTGAGATCAGATACACTTGAGGAGAATCCTGTCACTTCCACATGCTTTTCACACAACCTCTTCCGACGCCTTGCAAAAGGATGCTGGGACCTATGTCTCCAGGCAGGGTGCGGGAGGGTCCTGCCCTGACCTCAGCTCGCACACGGAAGCATGCCTACAGCCCCGCTTTCAACTAGCTGCGTTCTTAGGGCACTGAGAACGTAGCAGTACTCTCAGCCAGGAGGTACCCAGAATACCACTCCACTGCAGCTGGAGACACCCTCCAGGTCGGCTGATTCCACTTGTGTCTCACAAGCCTCTGAGAAACGGCTGTGGTGCTGATGTTCGAACCTCATTTGCAGGCAGTGTGCAACTGTGAGGGACTGAGGGTGAGCTAAACTCTCAGAAGTTATTTGCCTTGGGACTAGACGTCCAGCTAGCTTCTCTCGTATGGAACTTAGGATGTAACACCTGGGTAACATAGGAATTACTAGGTAATCGCTGGATTGAGCTTGGAGGCACTAGTCTTGAGGGCCGAGACTTTCCACTTACCTCTTATAACACTTCAGTCATGCAGCGAGCCTAGGCCTGTTATGAGCGAGGTGTACCTGCAGGCAGGATGTGGGAGGGACAGGCCATAAGCTCAACTCTCAGGAGCGTGTATGCCTAGGAGGCAGATGTCTGCTCCCCACTCATACAGGGGAGTTAGAACCTAGCTACACTCTCATTGAACAAGGACGTTGGCAATCGCTGTATTCCACTCAGATTGCCGTGAGGACAGGCCTGAGGCTTCCACACGCCTTTCTCACCACCTGTCTGCACCTGACATGAGGATTTTGGCCGCTCGCCCACAGGGGGTACCCGAGGCGGGAGGATCCTTCGTTGAGCTCAACTCTCCAAAGGTAGCATGCTCCGAATGCAGCTTTCCACTAGCTGCGTTCTTATGGCCGTGAGAACGCAGCAGCACTGGAAGTCAGGACGTTGCGTTTATACTGCTCTACTGCACCGAGTGACAGCACCATTGAGGCCTGCAGCTTGCCCCTTGAGTCCCATGAGCTTCTGACAAACATGTCTAGTGAGGATGTTCGTAACTCCATGTGCAGGCAGTGTGGAACTGGGAAGGACGGCAAGTCAGCTCATCGCACAGAAGGAAGTTCCCCTGAGAGAGAGCTTGCAACTAGGTACTCAGGGTTGGAAGTTAGTATGTACCACCCATCTGAGGGAGGAAGTCGTCAGGAGTCACTGGATTGAGCTAAGAGACACTTGCCTCTCACAAAGCTTGAATCCCGTGTCCAACGAAATCCCTTGGCTGCAAAGGGTACAGGCGGTCAGCATGTGGGAGGTTGAAGCCATAAGCTCAACCCAAAGGAGTGTGCATGCCTTGGAGGCAGCTGTGTGCTAGGAGCGAGATTGACAAGCCAGTCACGTGGTTCTCTGTCTGCTAGTGTCCCGCGTAGAACGAAATGCTGTGCAAGCGAACCGTACAGGCATCAGGATGTGGGAGCGATAGGCCATAAGCTCAACTCTGAGAAGGGTGTAGGCTTTGCAGGCAGATGCCTGCCAGACGCTTATTGATGGAAGCTAGCACCGAGCTACACATTCATTGAACAAGAACGTTTGCAATGTCTGTATTGAGATCAGATACACTTGAGGAGAATCCTGTCACTTCCACATGCTTTTCACACAACCTCTTCCGGCGCCTAAAATAACGATGCTGCGACCTATACCTAGGGGCAGTTAGGATGCGGGTGGGTCCTGCCCTCACCTCAGCTCGCGCAAGGAAGCATGCCTAGAAGCCAGCTTTCAACTAGCTGCTTTCTTAGGGCATTGAGAACGTAGCAGTACTCTAAGCCAGGAGGTACCCAGAATACCACTCCACTGCAGCTGGAGACACCCTCCAGGTCGGCTGATTCCACTTGCGTCTCACAAGCCTCTGACAAACTGCTCTGGTGCAGATGTTCGAAACTCATTCTGCAGGCAGTGTGCAACTGTGAGGGACTGAGGGTGAGCTCAACTCTCCGAAGTAAGTTGCTTTTGGACAAGGCGTTCAGCTAGCTTCTCTCGTATGGCACTTAGGATGTAGCACCTGGCTCACACAGTTGAAATACTAGGAAACCGCTAGATTGAGCTTGGATGCACTAGTCTTGTGGGCCGGGACTTTCCACTGACCTCTCACAACACTTCAGTCATGCATCGGTGCTAGGCCTGTTAGGAGCGCGGTGTAGCTGCAGGCAGGATGTGGGAGGGACAGTCCATAAGCTCAACTCTCGGAAGTGTGTATGCTTTGCAGCCAGATGTCTGGAAGACACTTATTGATGGGTGCTAGGACCGAGCTACACTCTCATTGAACAAGGATGTTTGCAATGTCTGTATTGAGATCAGATACACTTGAGGAGAATCCTGTCACTTCCACATGCTTTTCACACAACCTCTTCCGGCGCCTAAAATAACGATGCTGCGACCTATACCTAGGGGCAGTTAGGATGCGGGTGGGTCCTGCCCTCACCTCAGCTCGCGCAAGGAAGCATGCCTAGAAGCCAGCTTTCAACTAGCTGCTTTCTTAGGGCATTGAGAACGTAGCAGTACTCTAAGCCAGGAGGTACCCAGAATACCACTCCACTGAAGCTGGAGACACCCTCCAGGTCGGCTGATTCCACTTGCGTCTCACAAGCCTCTGACAAACTGCTCTGGTGCAGATGTTCGAAACTCATTCTGCAGGCAGTGTGCAACTGTGAGGGACTGAGGGTGAGCTCAACTCTCCGAAGTAAGTTGCTTTTGGACAAGGCGTTCAGCTAGCTTCTCTCGTATGGCACTTAGGATGTAGCACCTGGCTCACACAGTTGAAATACTAGGAAACCGCTAGATTGAGCTTGGATGCACTAGTCTTGTGGGCCGGGACTTTCCACTTACCTCTCACAACACTTCAGTCACGCATCGGGGCTAGGCCTGTTAGGAGCGCGGTGTACCTGCAGGCAGGATGTGGGAGGGACAGTCCATAAGCTCAACTCTCGGAAGTGTGTATGCTTTGCAGCCAGATGTCTGGAAGACACTTATTGATGGGTGCTAGGACCGAGCTACACTCTCATTGAACAAGGACGTTTGCAATGTCTGTATTGAGATCAGATACACTTGAGGAGAATCCTGTCACTTCCACATGCTTTTCACACAACCTCTTCCGACGCCTTGCAAAAGGATGCTGGGACCTATGTCTCCAGGCAGGGTGCGGGAGGGTCCTGCCCTGACCTCAGCTCGCACACGGAAGCATGCCTACAGCCCCGCTTTCAACTAGCTGCGTTCTTAGGGCACTGAGAACGTAGCAGTACTCTCAGCCAGGAGGTACCCAGAATACCACTCCACTGCAGCTGGAGACACCCTCCAGGTCGGCTGATTCCACTTGTGTCTCACAAGCCTCTGAGAAACGGCTGTGGTGCTGATGTTCGAACCTCATTTGCAGGCAGTGTGCAACTGTGAGGGACTGAGGGTGAGCTAAACTCTCAGAAGTTATTTGCCTTGGGACTAGACGTCCAGCTAGCTTCTCTAGTATGGAACTTAGGATGTAACACCTGGCTAACATAGGAATTACTAGGTAATCGCTGGATTGAGCTTGGAGGCACTAGTCTTGAGGGCCGAGACTTTCCACTTACCTCTTATAACACTTCAGTCATGCAGCGAGCCTAGGCCTGTTATGAGCGAGGTGTACCTGCAGGCAGGATGTGGGAGGGACAGGCCATAAGCTCAACTCTCAGGAGCGTGTATGCCTAGGAGGCAGATGTCTGCTCCCCACTCATACAGGGGAGTTAGAACCTAGCTACACTCTCATTGAACAAGGACGTTGGCAATCGCTGTATTCCACTCAGATTGCCGTGAGGACAGGCCTGAGGCTTCCACACGCCTTTCTCACCACCTGTCTGCACCTGACATGAGGATTTTGGCCGCTCGCCCACAGGGGGTACCCGAGGCGGGAGGATCCTTCGTTGAGCTCAACTCTCCAAAGGTAGCATGCTCCGAATGCAGCTTTCCACTAGCTGCGTTCTTATGGCCGTGAGAACGCAGCAGCACTGGAAGTCAGGACGTTGCGTTTATACTGCTCTACTGCACCGAGTGACAGCACCATTGAGGCCTGCAGCTTGCCCCTTGAGTCCCATGAGCTTCTGACAAACATGTCTAGTGAGGATGTTCGTAACTCCATGTGCAGGCAGTGTGGAACTGGGAAGGACGGCAAGTCAGCTCATCGCACAGAAGGAAGTTCCCCTGAGAGAGAGCTTGCAACTAGGTACTCAGGGTTGGAAGTTAGTATGTACCACCCATCTGAGGGAGGAAGTCGTCAGGAGTCACTGGATTGAGCTAAGAGACACTTGCCTCTCACAAAGCTTGAATCCCGTGTCCAACGAAATCCCTTGGCTGCAAAGGGTACAGGCGGTCAGCATGTGGGAGGTTGAAGCCATAAGCTCAACCCAAAGGAGTGTGCATGCCTTGGAGGCAGCTGTGTGCTAGGAGCGAGATTGACAAGCCAGTCACGTGGTTCTCTGTCTGCTAGTGTCCCGCGTAGAACGAAATGCTGTGCAAGCGAACCGTACAGGCATCAGGATGTGGGAGCGATAGGCCATAAGCTCAACTCTGAGAAGGGTGTAGGCTTTGCAGGCAGATGCCTGCCAGACGCTTATTGATGGAAGCTAGCACCGAGCTACACATTCATTGAACAAGGACGTTTGCAATGTCTGTATTGAGATCAGATACACTTGAGGAGAATCCTGTCACTTCCCCATGCTTTTCACACAACCTCTTCCGGCGCCTAAAATAACGATGCTGCGACCTATACCTAGGGGCAGTTAGGATGCGGGTGGGTCCTGCCCTCACCTCAGCTCGCGCAAGGAAGCATGCCTAGAAGCCAGCTTTCAACTAGCTGCTTTCTTAGGGCATTGAGAACGTAGCAGTACTCTAAGCCAGGAGGTACCCAGAATACCACTCCACTGCAGCTGGAGACACCCTCCAGGTCGGCTGATTCCACTTGCGTCTCACAAGCCTCTGACAAACTGCTCTGGTGCAGATGTTCGAAACTCATTCTGCAGGCAGTGTGCAACTGTGAGGGACTGAGGGTGAGCTCAACTCTCCGAAGTAAGTTGCTTTTGGACAAGGCGTTCAGCTAGCTTCTCTCGTATGGCACTTAGGATGTAGCACCTGGCTCACACAGTTGAAATACTAGGAAACCGCTAGATTGAGCTTGGATGCACTAGTCTTGTGGGCCGGGACTTTCCACTTACCTCTCACAACACTTCAGTCACGCATCGGGGCTAGGCCTTTTAGGAGCGCGGTGTAGCTGCAGGCAGGATGTGGGAGGGACAGTCCATAAGCTCAACTCTCGGAAGTGTGTATGCTTTGCAGCCAGATGTCTGGAAGACACTTATTGATGGGTGCTAGGACCGAGCTACACTCTCATTGAACAAGGATGTTTGCAATGTCTGTATTGAGATCAGATACACTTGAGGAGAATCCTGTCACTTCCACATGCTTTTCACACAACCTCTTCCGGCGCCTAAAATAACGATGCTGCGACCTATACCTAGGGGCAGTTAGGATGCGGGTGGGTCCTGCCCTCACCTCAGCTCGCGCAAGGAAGCATGCCTAGAAGCCAGCTTTCAACTAGCTGCTTTCTTAGGGCATTGAGAACGTAGCAGTACTCTAAGCCAGGAGGTACCCAGAATACCACTCCACTGAAGCTGGAGACACCCTCCAGGTCGGCTGATTCCACTTGCGTCTCACAAGCCTCTGACAAACTGCTCTGGTGCAGATGTTCGAAACTCATTCTGCAGGCAGTGTGCAACTGTGAGGGACTGAGGGTGAGCTCAACTCTCCGAAGTAAGTTGCTTTTGGACAAGGCGTTCAGCTAGCTTCTCTCGTATGGCACGTAGGATGTAGCACCTGGCTCACACAGTTGAAATACTAGGAAACCGCTAGATGAGCTTGGATGCACTAGTCTTGTGGGCCGGGACTTTCCACTTACCTCTCACAACACTTCAGTCACGCATCGGGGCTAGGCCTGTTAGGAGCGCGGTGTAGCTGCAGGCAGGATGTGGGAGGGACAGTCCATAAGCTCAACTCTCGGAAGTGTGTATGCTTTGCAGCCAGATGTCTGGAAGACACTTATTGATGGGTGCTAGGACCGAGCTACACTCTCATTGAACAAGGACGTTTGCAATGTCTGTATTGAGATCAGATACACTTGAGGAGAATCCTGTCACTTCCACATGCTTTTCACACAACCTCTTCCGACGCCTTGCAAAAGGATGCTGGGACCTATGTCTCCAGGCAGGGTGCGGGAGGGTCCTGCCCTGACCTCAGCTCGCACACGGAAGCATGCCTACAGCCCCGCTTTCAACTAGCTGCGTTCTTAGGGCACTGAGAACGTAGCAGTACTCTCAGCCAGGAGGTACCCAGAATACCACTCCACTGCAGCTGGAGACACCCTCCAGGTCGGCTGATTCCACTTGTGTCTCACAAGCCTCTGAGAAACGGCTGTGGTGCTGATGTTCGAACCTCATTTGCAGGCAGTGTGCAACTGTGAGGGACTGAGGGTGAGCTAAACTCTCAGAAGTTATTTGCCTTGGGACTAGACGTCCAGCTAGCTTCTCTCGTATGGAACTTAGGATGTAACACCTGGCTAACATAGGAATTACTAGGTAATCGCTGGATTGAGCTTGGAGGCACTAGTCTTGAGGGCCGAGACTTTCCACTTACCTCTTATAACACTTCAGTCATGCAGCGAGCCTAGGCCTGTTATGAGCGAGGTGTACCTGCAGGCAGGATGTGGGAGGGACAGGCCATAAGCTCAACTCTCAGGAGCGTGTATGCCTAGGAGGCAGATGTCTGCTCCCCACTCATACAGGGGAGTTAGAACCTAGCTACACTCTCATTGAACAAGGACGTTGGCAATCGCTGTATTCCACTCAGATTGCCGTGAGGACAGGCCTGAGGCTTCCACACGCCTTTCTCACCACCTGTCTGCACCTGACATGAGGATTTTGGCCGCTCGCCCACAGGGGGTACCCGAGGCGGGAGGATCCTTCGTTGAGCTCAACTCTCCAAAGGTAGCATGCTCCGAATGCAGCTTTCCACTAGCTGCGTTCTTATGGCCGTGAGAACGCAGCAGCACTGGAAGTCAGGACGTTGCGTTTATACTGCTCTACTGCACCGAGTGACAGCACCATTGAGGCCTGCAGCTTGCCCCTTGAGTCCCATGAGCTTCTGACAAACATGTCTAGTGAGGATGTTCGTAACTCCATGTGCAGGCAGTGTGGAACTGGGAAGGACGGCAAGTCAGCTCATCGCACAGAAGGAAGTTCCCCTGAGAGAGAGCTTGCAACTAGGTACTCAGGGTTGGAAGTTAGTATGTACCACCCATCTGAGGGAGGAAGTCGTCAGGAGTCACTGGATTGAGCTAAGAGACACTTGCCTCTCACAAAGCTTGAATCCCGTGTCCAACGAAATCCCTTGGCTGCAAAGGGTACAGGCGGTCAGCATGTGGGAGGTTGAAGCCATAAGCTCAACCCAAAGGAGTGTGCATGCCTTGGAGGCAGCTGTGTGCTAGGAGCGAGATTGACAAGCCAGTCACGTGGTTCTCTGTCTGCTAGTGTCCCGCGTAGAACGAAATGCTGTGCAAGCGAACCGTACAGGCATCAGGATGTGGGAGCGATAGGCCATAAGCTCAACTCTGAGAAGGGTGTAGGCTTTGCAGGCAGATGCCTGCCAGACGCTTATTGATGGAAGCTAGCACCGAGCTACACATTCATTGAACAAGGACGTTTGCAATGTCTGTATTGAGATCAGATACACTTGAGGAGAATCCTGTCACTTCCCCATGCTTTTCACACAACCTCTTCCGGCGCCTAAAATAACGATGCTGCGACCTATACCTAGGGGCAGTTAGGATGCGGGTGGGTCCTGCCCTCACCTCAGCTCGCGCAAGGAAGCATGCCTAGAAGCCAGCTTTCAACTAGCTGCTTTCTTAGGGCATTGAGAACGTAGCAGTACTCTAAGCCAGGAGGTACCCAGAATACCACTCCACTGAAGCTGGAGACACCCTCCAGGTCGGCTGATTCCACTTGCGTCTCACAAGCCTCTGACAAACTGCTCTGGTGCAGATGTTCGAAACTCATTCTGCAGGCAGTGTGCAACTGTGAGGGACTGAGGGTGAGCTCAACTCTCCGAAGTAAGTTGCTTTTGGACAAGGCGTTCAGCTAGCTTCTCTCGTATGGCACTTAGGATGTAGCACCTGGCTCACACAGTTGAAATACTAGGAAACCGCTAGATTGAGCTTGGATGCACTAGTCTTGTGGGCCGGGACTTTCCACTTACCTCTCACAACACTTCAGTCACGCATCGGGGCTAGGCCTTTTAGGAGCGCGGTGTAGCTGCAGGCAGGATGTGGGAGGGACAGTCCATAAGCTCAACTCTCGGAAGTGTGTATGCTTTGCAGCCAGATGTCTGGAAGACACTTATTGATGGGTGCTAGGACCGAGCTACACTCTCATTGAACAAGGATGTTTGCAATGTCTGTATTGAGATCAGATACACTTGAGGAGAATCCTGTCACTTCCACATGCTTTTCACACAACCTCTTCCGGCGCCTAAAATAACGATGCTGCGACCTATACCTAGGGGCAGTTAGGATGCGGGTGGGTCCTGCCCTCACCTCAGCTCGCGCAAGGAAGCATGCCTAGAAGCCAGCTTTCAACTAGCTGCTTTCTTAGGGCATTGAGAACGTAGCAGTACTCTAAGCCAGGAGGTACCCAGAATACCACTCCACTGAAGCTGGAAACACCCTCCAGGTCGGCTGATTCCACTTGCGTCTCACAAGCCTCTGACAAACTGCTCTGGTGCAGATGTTCGAAACTCATTCTGCAGGCAGTGTGCAACTGTGAGGGACTGAGGGTGAGCTCAACTCTCCGAAGTAAGTTGCTTTTGGACAAGGCGTTCAGCTAGCTTCTCTCGTATGGCACGTAGGATGTAGCACCTGGCTCACACAGTTGAAATACTAGGAAACCGCTAGATGAGCTTGGATGCACTAGTCTTGTGGGCCGGGACTTTCCACTTACCTCTCACAACACTTCAGTCACGCATCGGGGCTAGGCCTGTTAGGAGCGCGGTGTAGCTGCAGGCAGGATGTGGGAGGGACAGTCCATAAGCTCAACTCTCGGAAGTGTGTATGCTTTGCAGCCAGATGTCTGGAAGACACTTATTGATGGGTGCTAGGACCGAGCTACACTCTCATTGAACAAGGACGTTTGCAATGTCTGTATTGAGATCAGATACACTTGAGGAGAATCCTGTCACTTCCACATGCTTTTCACACAACCTCTTCCGACGCCTTGCAAAAGGATGCTGGGACCTATGTCTCCAGGCAGGGTGCGGGAGGGTCCTGCCCTGACCTCAGCTCGCACACGGAAGCATGCCTACAGCCCCGCTTTCAACTAGCTGCGTTCTTAGGGCACTGAGAACGTAGCAGTACTCTCAGCCAGGAGGTACCCAGAATACCACTCCACTGCAGCTGGAGACACCCTCCAGGTCGGCTGATTCCACTTGTGTCTCACAAGCCTCTGAGAAACGGCTGTGGTGCTGATGTTCGAACCTCATTTGCAGGCAGTGTGCAACTGTGAGGGACTGAGGGTGAGCTAAACTCTCAGAAGTTATTTGCCTTGGGACTAGACGTCCAGCTAGCTTCTCTCGTATGGAACTTAGGATGTAACACCTGGCTAACATAGGAATTACTAGGTAATCGCTGGATTGAGCTTGGAGGCACTAGTCTTGAGGGCCGAGACTTTCCACTTACCTCTTATAACACTTCAGTCATGCAGCGAGCCTAGGCCTGTTATGAGCGAGGTGTACCTGCAGGCAGGATGTGGGAGGGACAGGCCATAAGCTCAACTCTCAGGAGCGTGTATGCCTAGGAGGCAGATGTCTGCTCCCCACTCATACAGGGGAGTTAGAACCTAGCTACACTCTCATTGAACAAGGACGTTGGCAATCGCTGTATTCCACTCAGATTGCCGTGAGGACAGGCCTGAGGCTTCCACACGCCTTTCTCACCACCTGTCTGCACCTGACATGAGGATTTTGGCCGCTCGCCCACAGGGGGTACCCGAGGCGGGAGGATCCTTCGTTGAGCTCAACTCTCCAAAGGTAGCATGCTCCGAATGCAGCTTTCCACTAGCTGCGTTCTTATGGCCGTGAGAACGCAGCAGCACTGGAAGTCAGGACGTTGCGTTTATACTGCTCTACTGCACCGAGTGACAGCACCATTGAGGCCTGCAGCTTGCCCCTTGAGTCCCATGAGCTTCTGACAAACATGTCTAGTGAGGATGTTCGTAACTCCATGTGCAGGCAGTGTGGAACTGGGAAGGACGGCAAGTCAGCTCATCGCACAGAAGGAAGTTCCCCTGAGAGAGAGCTTGCAACTAGGTACTCAGGGTTGGAAGTTAGTATGTACCACCCATCTGAGGGAGGAAGTCGTCAGGAGTCACTGGATTGAGCTAAGAGACACTTGCCTCTCACAAAGCTTGAATCCCGTGTCCAACGAAATCCCTTGGCTGCAAAGGGTACAGGCGGTCAGCATGTGGGAGGTTGAAGCCATAAGCTCAACCCAAAGGAGTGTGCATGCCTTGGAGGCAGCTGTGTGCTAGGAGCGAGATTGACAAGCCAGTCACGTGGTTCTCTGTCTGCTAGTGTCCCGCGTAGAACGAAATGCTGTGCAAGCGAACCGTACAGGCATCATGATGTGGGAGCGATAGGCCATAAGCTCAACTCTGAGAAGGGTGTAGGCTTTGCAGGCAGATGCCTGCCAGACGCTTATTGATGGAAGCTAGCACCGAGCTACACATTCATTGAACAAGGACGTTTGCAATGTCTGTATTGAGATCAGATACACTTGAGGAGAATCCTGTCACTTCCACATGCTTTTCACACAACCTCTTCCGGCGCCTAAAATAACGATGCTGCGACCTATACCTAGGGGCAGTTAGGATGCGGGTGGGTCCTGCCCTCACCTCAGCTCGCGCAAGGAAGCATGCCTAGAAGCCAGCTTTCAACTAGCTGCTTTCTTAGGGCATTGAGAACGTAGCAGTACTCTAAGCCAGGAGGTACCCAGAATACCACTCCACTGAAGCTGGAGACACCCTCCAGGTCGGCTGATTCCACTTGCGTCTCACAAGCCTCTGACAAACTGCTCTGGTGCAGATGTTCGAAACTCATTCTGCAGGCAGTGTGCAACTGTGAGGGACTGAGGGTGAGCTCAACTCTCCGAAGTAAGTTGCTTTTGGACAAGGCGTTCAGCTAGCTTCTCTCGTATGGCACTTAGGATGTAGCACCTGGCTCACACAGTTGAAATACTAGGAAACCGCTAGATGAGCTTGGATGCACTAGTCTTGTGGGCCGGGACTTTCCACTTACCTCTCACAACACTTCAGTCACGCATCGGGGCTAGGCCTGTTAGGAGCGCGGTGTAGCTGCAGGCAGGATGTGGGAGGGACAGTCCATAAGCTCAACTCTCGGAAGTGTGTATGCTTTGCAGCCAGATGTCTGGAAGACACTTATTGATGGGTGCTAGGACCGAGCTACACTCTCATTGAACAAGGACGTTTGCAATGTCTGTATTGAGATCAGATACACTTGAGGAGAATCCTGTCACTTCCACATGCTTTTCACACAACCTCTTCCGACGCCTTGCAAAAGGATGCTGGGACCTATGTCTCCAGGCAGGGTGCGGGAGGGTCCTGCCCTGACCTCAGCTCGCACACGGAAGCATGCCTACAGCCCCGCTTTCAACTAGCTGCGTTCTTAGGGCACTGAGAACGTAGCAGTACTCTCAGCCAGGAGGTACCCAGAATACCACTCCACTGCAGCTGGAGACACCCTCCAGGTCGGCTGATTCCACTTGTGTCTCACAAGCCTCTGAGAAACGGCTGTGGTGCTGATGTTCGAACCTCATTTGCAGGCAGTGTGCAACTGTGAGGGACTGAGGGTGAGCTAAACTCTCAGAAGTTATTTGCCTTGGGACTAGACGTCCAGCTAGCTTCTCTCGTATGGAACTTAGGATGTAACACCTGGCTAACATAGGAATTACTAGGTAATCGCTGGATTGAGCTTGGAGGCACTAGTCTTGAGGGCCGAGACTTTCCACTTACCTCTTATAACACTTCAGTCATGCAGCGAGCCTAGGCCTGTTATGAGCGAGGTGTACCTGCAGGCAGGATGTGGGAGGGACAGGCCATAAGCTCAACTCTCAGGAGCGTGTATGCCTAGGAGGCAGATGTCTGCTCCCCACTCATACAGGGGAGTTAGAACCTAGCTACACTCTCATTGAACAAGGACGTTGGCAATCGCTGTATTCCACTCAGATTGCCGTGAGGACAGGCCTGAGGCTTCCACACGCCTTTCTCACCACCTGTCTGCACCTGACATGAGGATTTTGGCCGCTCGCCCACAGGGGGTACCCGAGGCGGGAGGATCCTTCGTTGAGCTCAACTCTCCAAAGGTAGCATGCTCCGAATGCAGCTTTCCACTAGCTGCGTTCTTATGGCCGTGAGAACGCAGCAGCACTGGAAGTCAGGACGTTGCGTTTATACTGCTCTACTGCACCGAGTGACAGCACCATTGAGGCCTGCAGCTTGCCCCTTGAGTCCCATGAGCTTCTGACAAACATGTCTAGTGAGGATGTTCGTAACTCCATGTGCAGGCAGTGTGGAACTGGGAAGGACGGCAAGTCAGCTCATCGCACAGAAGGAAGTTCCCCTGAGAGAGAGCTTGCAACTAGGTACTCAGGGTTGGAAGTTAGTATGTACCACCCATCTGAGGGAGGAAGTCGTCAGGAGTCACTGGATTGAGCTAAGAGACACTTGCCTCTCACAAAGCTTGAATCCCGTGTCCAACGAAATCCCTTGGCTGCAAAGGGTACAGGCGGTCAGCATGTGGGAGGTTGAAGCCATAAGCTCAACCCAAAGGAGTGTGCATGCCTTGGAGGCAGCTGTGTGCTAGGAGCGAGATTGACAAGCCAGTCACGTGGTTCTCTGTCTGCTAGTGTCCCGCGTAGAACGAAATGCTGTGCAAGCGAACCGTACAGGCATCAGGATGTGGGAGCGATAGGCCATAAGCTCAACTCTGAGAAGGGTGTAGGCTTTGCAGGCAGATGCCTGCCAGACGCTTATTGATGGAAGCTAGCACCGAGCTACACATTCATTGAACAAGGACGTTTGCAATGTCTGTATTGAGATCAGATACACTTGAGGAGAATCCTGTCACTTCCCCATGCTTTTCACACAACCTCTTCCGGCGCCTAAAATAACGATGCTGCGACCTATACCTAGGGGCAGTTAGGATGCGGGTGGGTCCTGCCCTCACCTCAGCTCGCGCAAGGAAGCATGCCTAGAAGCCAGCTTTCAACTAGCTGCTTTCTTAGGGCATTGAGAACGTAGCAGTACTCTAAGCCAGGAGGTACCCAGAATACCACTCCACTGAAGCTGGAGACACCCTCCAGGTCGGCTGATTCCACTTGCGTCTCACAAGCCTCTGACAAACTGCTCTGGTGCAGATGTTCGAAACTCATTCTGCAGGCAGTGTGCAACTGTGAGGGACTGAGGGTGAGCTCAACTCTCCGAAGTAAGTTGCTTTTGGACAAGGCGTTCAGCTAGCTTCTCTCGTATGGCACTTAGGATGTAGCACCTGGCTCACACAGTTGAAATACTAGGAAACCGCTAGATGAGCTTGGATGCACTAGTCTTGTGGGCCGGGACTTTCCACTTACCTCTCACAACACTTCAGTCACGCATCGGGGCTAGGCCTGTTAGGAGCGCGGTGTAGCTGCAGGCAGGATGTGGGAGGGACAGTCCATAAGCTCAACTCTCGGAAGTGTGTATGCTTTGCAGCCAGATGTCTGGAAGACACTTATTGATGGGTGCTAGGACCGAGCTACACTCTCATTGAACAAGGATGTTTGCAATGTCTGTATTGAGATCAGATACACTTGAGGAGAATCCTGTCACTTCCACATGCTTTTCACACAACCTCTTCCGACGCCTTGCAAAAGGATGCTGGGACCTATGTCTCCAGGCAGGGTGCGGGAGGGTCCTGCCCTGACCTCAGCTCGCACACGGAAGCATGCCTACAGCCCCGCTTTCAACTAGCTGCGTTCTTAGGGCACTGAGAACGTAGCAGTACTCTCAGCCAGGAGGTACCCAGAATACCACTCCACTGCAGCTGGAGACACCCTCCAGGTCGGCTGATTCCACTTGTGTCTCACAAGCCTCTGAGAAACGGCTGTGGTGCTGATGTTCGAACCTCATTTGCAGGCAGTGTGCAACTGTGAGGGACTGAGGGTGAGCTAAACTCTCAGAAGTTATTTGCCTTGGGACTAGACGTCCAGCTAGCTTCTCTCGTATGGAACTTAGGATGTAACACCTGGCTAACATAGGAATTACTAGGTAATCGCTGGATTGAGCTTGGAGGCACTAGTCTTGAGGGCCGAGACTTTCCACTTACCTCTTATAACACTTCAGTCATGCAGCGAGCCTAGGCCTGTTATGAGCGAGGTGTACCTGCAGGCAGGATGTGGGAGGGACAGGCCATAAGCTCAACTCTCAGGAGCGTGTATGCCTAGGAGGCAGATGTCTGCTCCCCACTCATACAGGGGAGTTAGAACCTAGCTACACTCTCATTGAACAAGGACGTTGGCAATCGCTGTATTCCACTCAGATTGCCGTGAGGACAGGCCTGAGGCTTCCACACGCCTTTCTCACCACCTGTCTGCACCTGACATGAGGATTTTGGCCGCTCGCCCACAGGGGGTACCCGAGGCGGGAGGATCCTTCGTTGAGCTCAACTCTCCAAAGGTAGCATGCTCCGAATGCAGCTTTCCACTAGCTGCGTTCTTATGGCCGTGAGAACGCAGCAGCACTGGAAGTCAGGACGTTGCGTTTATACTGCTCTACTGCACCGAGTGACAGCACCATTGAGGCCTGCAGCTTGCCCCTTGAGTCCCATGAGCTTCTGACAAACATGTCTAGTGAGGATGTTCGTAACTCCATGTGCAGGCAGTGTGGAACTGGGAAGGACGGCAAGTCAGCTCATCGCACAGAAGGAAGTTCCCCTGAGAGAGAGCTTGCAACTAGGTACTCAGGGTTGGAAGTTAGTATGTACCACCCATCTGAGGGAGGAAGTCGTCAGGAGTCACTGGATTGAGCTAAGAGACACTTGCCTCTCACAAAGCTTGAATCCCGTGTCCAACGAAATCCCTTGGCTGCAAAGGGTACAGGCGGTCAGCATGTGGGAGGTTGAAGCCATAAGCTCAACCCAAAGGAGTGTGCATGCCTTGGAGGCAGCTGTGTGCTAGGAGCGAGATTGACAAGCCAGTCACGTGGTTCTCTGTCTGCTAGTGTCCCGCGTAGAACGAAATGCTGTGCAAGCGAACCGTACAGGCATCAGGATGTGGGAGCGATAGGCCATAAGCTCAACTCTGAGAAGGGTGTAGGCTTTGCAGGCAGATGCCTGCCAGACGCTTATTGATGGAAGCTAGCACCGAGCTACACATTCATTGAACAAGGACGTTTGCAATGTCTGTATTGAGATCAGATACACTTGAGGAGAATCCTGTCACTTCCCCATGCTTTTCACACAACCTCTTCCGGCGCCTAAAATAACGATGCTGCGACCTATACCTAGGGGCAGTTAGGATGCGGGTGGGTCCTGCCCTCACCTCAGCTCGCGCAAGGAAGCATGCCTAGAAGCCAGCTTTCAACTAGCTGCTTTCTTAGGGCATTGAGAACGTAGCAGTACTCTAAGCCAGGAGGTACCCAGAATACCACTCCACTGCAGCTGGAGACACCCTCCAGGTCGGCTGATTCCACTTGCGTCTCACAAGCCTCTGACAAACTGCTCTGGTGCAGATGTTCGAAACTCATTCTGCAGGCAGTGTGCAACTGTGAGGGACTGAGGGTGAGCTCAACTCTCCGAAGTAAGTTGCTTTTGGACAAGGCGTTCAGCTAGCTTCTCTCGTATGGCACTTAGGATGTAGCACCTGGCTCACACAGTTGAAATACTAGGAAACCGCTAGATTGAGCTTGGATGCACTAGTCTTGTGGGCCGGGACTTTCCACTTACCTCTCACAACACTTCAGTCACGCATCGGGGCTAGGCCTTTTAGGAGCGCGGTGTAGCTGCAGGCAGGATGTGGGAGGGACAGTCCATAAGCTCAACTCTCGGAAGTGTGTATGCTTTGCAGCCAGATGTCTGGAAGACACTTATTGATGGGTGCTAGGACCGAGCTACACTCTCATTGAACAAGGATGTTTGCAATGTCTGTATTGAGATCAGATACACTTGAGGAGAATCCTGTCACTTCCACATGCTTTTCACACAACCTCTTCCGGCGCCTAAAATAACGATGCTGCGACCTATACCTAGGGGCAGTTAGGATGCGGGTGGGTCCTGCCCTCACCTCAGCTCGCGCAAGGAAGCATGCCTAGAAGCCAGCTTTCAACTAGCTGCTTTCTTAGGGCATTGAGAACGTAGCAGTACTCTAAGCCAGGAGGTACCCAGAATACCACTCCACTGAAGCTGGAGACACCCTCCAGGTCGGCTGATTCCACTTGCGTCTCACAAGCCTCTGACAAACTGCTCTGGTGCAGATGTTCGAAACTCATTCTGCAGGCAGTGTGCAACTGTGAGGGACTGAGGGTGAGCTCAACTCTCCGAAGTAAGTTGCTTTTGGACAAGGCGTTCAGCTAGCTTCCCTCGTATGGCACTTAGGATGTAGCACCTGGCTCACACAGTTGAAATACTAGGAAACCGCTAGATGAGCTTGGATGCACTAGTCTTGTGGGCCGGGACTTTCCACTTACCTCTCACAACACTTCAGTCACGCATCGGGGCTAGGCCTGTTAGGAGCGCGGTGTAGCTGCAGGCAGGATGTGGGAGGGACAGTCCATAAGCTCAACTCTCGGAAGTGTGTATGCTTTGCAGCCAGATGTCTGGAAGACACTTATTGATGGGTGCTAGGACCGAGCTACACTCTCATTGAACAAGGACGTTTGCAATGTCTGTATTGAGATCAGATACACTTGAGGAGAATCCTGTCACTTCCACATGCTTTTCACACAACCTCTTCCGACGCCTTGCAAAAGGATGCTGGGACCTATGTCTCCAGGCAGGGTGCGGGAGGGTCCTGCCCTGACCTCAGCTCGCACACGGAAGCATGCCTACAGCCCCGCTTTCAACTAGCTGCGTTCTTAGGGCACTGAGAACGTAGCAGTACTCTCAGCCAGGAGGTACCCAGAATACCACTCCACTGCAGCTGGAGACACCCTCCAGGTCGGCTGATTCCACTTGTGTCTCACAAGCCTCTGAGAAACGGCTGTGGTGCTGATGTTCGAACCTCATTTGCAGGCAGTGTGCAACTGTGAGGGACTGAGGGTGAGCTAAACTCTCAGAAGTTATTTGCCTTGGGACTAGACGTCCAGCTAGCTTCTCTCGTATGGAACTTAGGATGTAACACCTGGCTAACATAGGAATTACTAGGTAATCGCTGGATTGAGCTTGGAGGCACTAGTCTTGAGGGCCGAGACTTTCCACTTACCTCTTATAACACTTCAGTCATGCAGCGAGCCTAGGCCTGTTATGAGCGAGGTGTACCTGCAGGCAGGATGTGGGAGGGACAGGCCATAAGCTCAACTCTCAGGAGCGTGTATGCCTAGGAGGCAGATGTCTGCTCCCCACTCATACAGGGGAGTTAGAACCTAGCTACACTCTCATTGAACAAGGACGTTGGCAATCGCTGTATTCCACTCAGATTGCCGTGAGGACAGGCCTGAGGCTTCCACACGCCTTTCTCACCACCTGTCTGCACCTGACATGAGGATTTTGGCCGCTCGCCCACAGGGGGTACCCGAGGCGGGAGGATCCTTCGTTGAGCTCAACTCTCCAAAGGTAGCATGCTCCGAATGCAGCTTTCCACTAGCTGCGTTCTTATGGCCGTGAGAACGCAGCAGCACTGGAAGTCAGGACGTTGCGTTTATACTACTCTACTGCACCGAGTGACAGCACCATTGAGGCCTGCAGCTTGCCCCTTGAGTCCCATGAGCTTCTGACAAACATGTCTAGTGAGGATGTTCGTAACTCCATGTGCAGGCAGTGTGGAACTGGGAAGGACGGCAAGTCAGCTCATCGCACAGAAGGAAGTTCCCCTGAGAGAGAGCTTGCAACTAGGTACTCAGGGTTGGAAGTTAGTATGTACCACCCATCTGAGGGAGGAAGTCGTCAGGAGTCACTGGATTGAGCTAAGAGACACTTGCCTCTCACAAAGCTTGAATCCCGTGTCCAACGAAATCCCTTGGCTGCAAAGGGTACAGGCGGTCAGCATGTGGGAGGTTGAAGCCATAAGCTCAACCCAAAGGAGTGTGCATGCCTTGGAGGCAGCTGTGTGCTAGGAGCGAGATTGACAAGCCAGTCACGTGGTTCTCTGTCTGCTAGTGTCCCGCGTAGAACGAAATGCTGTGCAAGCGAACCGTACAGGCATCAGGATGTGGGAGCGATAGGCCATAAGCTCAACTCTGAGAAGGGTGTAGGCTTTGCAGGCAGATGCCTGCCAGACGCTTATTGATGGAAGCTAGCACCGAGCTACACATTCATTGAACAAGGACGTTTGCAATGTCTGTATTGAGATCAGATACACTTGAGGAGAATCCTGTCACTTCCCCATGCTTTTCACACAACCTCTTCCGGCGCCTAAAATAACGATGCTGCGACCTATACCTAGGGGCAGTTAGGATGCGGGTGGGTCCTGCCCTCACCTCAGCTCGCGCAAGGAAGCATGCCTAGAAGCCAGCTTTCAAATAGCTGCTTTCTTAGGGCATTGAGAATGTAGCAGTACTCTAAGCCAGGAGGTACCCAGAATACCACTCCACTGAAGCTGGAGACACCCTCCAGGTCGGCTGATTCCACTTGCGTCTCACAAGCCTCTGACAAACTGCTCTGGTGCAGATGTTCGAAACTCATTCTGCAGGCAGTGTGCAACTGTGAGGGACTGAGGGTGAGCTCAACTCTCCGAAGTAAGTTGCTTTTGGACAAGGCGTTCAGCTAGCTTCTCTCGTATGGCACTTAGGATGTAGCACCTGGCTCACACAGTTGAAATACTAGGAAACCGCTAGATTGAGCTTGGATGCACTAGTCTTGTGGGCCGGGACTTTCCACTTACCTCTCACAACACTTCAGTCACGCATCGGGGCTAGGCCTGTTAGGAGCGCGGTGTAGCTGCAGGCAGGATGTGGGAGGGACAGTCCATAAGCTCAACTCTCGGAAGTGTGTATGCTTTGCAGCCAGATGTCTGGAAGACACTTATTGATGGGTGCTAGGACCGAGCTACACTCTCATTGAACAAGGACGTTTGCAATGTCTGTATTGAGATCAGATACACTTGAGGAGAATCCTGTCACTTCCACATGCTTTTCACACAACCTCTTCCGACGCCTTGCAAAAGGATGCTGGGACCTATGTCTCCAGGCAGGGTGCGGGAGGGTCCTGCCCTGACCTCAGCTCGCACACGGAAGCATGCCTACAGCCCCGCTTTCAACTAGCTGCGTTCTTAGGGCACTGAGAACGTAGCAGTACTCTCAGCCAGGAGGTACCCAGAATACCACTCCACTGCAGCTGGAGACACCCTCCAGGTCGGCTGATTCCACTTGTGTCTCACAAGCCTCTGAGAAACGGCTGTGGTGCTGATGTTCGAACCTCATTTGCAGGCAGTGTGCAACTGTGAGGGACTGAGGGTGAGCTAAACTCTCAGAAGTTATTTGCCTTGGGACTAGACGTCCAGCTAGCTTCTCTCGTATGGAACTTAGGATGTAACACCTGGCTAACATAGGAATTACTAGGTAATCGCTGGATTGAGCTTGGAGGCACTAGTCTTGAGGGCCGAGACTTTCCACTTACCTCTTATAACACTTCAGTCATGCAGCGAGCCTAGGCCTGTTATGAGCGAGGTGTACCTGCAGGCAGGATGTGGGAGGGACAGGCCATAAGCTCAACTCTCAGGAGCGTGTATGCCTAGGAGGCAGATGTCTGCTCCCCACTCATACAGGGGAGTTAGAACCTAGCTACACTCTCATTGAACAAGGACGTTGGCAATCGCTGTATTCCACTCAGATTGCCGTGAGGACAGGCCTGAGGCTTCCACACGCCTTTCTCACCACCTGTCTGCACCTGACATGAGGATTTTGGCCGCTCGCCCACAGGGGGTACCCGAGGCAGGAGGATCCTTCGTTGAGCTCAACTCTCCAAAGGTAGCATGCTCCGAATGCAGCTTTCCACTAGCTGCGTTCTTATGGCCGTGAGAACGCAGCAGCACTGGAAGTCAGGACGTTGCGTTTATACTACTCTACTGCACCGAGTGACAGCACCATTGAGGCCTGCAGCTTGCCCCTTGAGTCCCATGAGCTTCTGACAAACATGTCTAGTGAGGATGTTCGTAACTCCATGTGCAGGCAGTGTGGAACTGGGAAGGACGGCAAGTCAGCTCATCGCACAGAAGGAAGTTCCCCTGAGAGAGAGCTTGCAACTAGGTACTCAGGGTTGGAAGTTAGTATGTACCACCCATCTGAGGGAGGAAGTCGTCAGGAGTCACTGGATTGAGCTAAGAGACACTTGCCTCTCACAAAGCTTGAATCCCGTGTCCAACGAAATCCCTTGGCTGCAAAGGGTACAGGCGGTCAGCATGTGGGAGGTTGAAGCCATAAGCTCAACCCAAAGGAGTGTGCATGCCTTGGAGGCAGCTGTGTGCTAGGAGCGAGATTGACAAGCCAGTCACGTGGTTCTCTGTCTGCTAGTGTCCCGCGTAGAACGAAATGCTGTGCAAGCGAACCGTACAGGCATCAGGATGTGGGAGCGATAGGCCATAAGCTCAACTCTGAGAAGGGTGTAGGCTTTGCAGGCAGATGCCTGCCAGACGCTTATTGATGGAAGCTAGCACCGAGCTACACATTCATTGAACAAGGACGTTTGCAATGTCTGTATTGAGATCAGATACACTTGAGGAGAATCCTGTCACTTCCCCATGCTTTTCACACAACCTCTTCCGGCGCCTAAAATAACGATGCTGCGACCTATACCTAGGGGCAGTTAGGATGCGGGTGGGTCCTGCCCTCACCTCAGCTCGCGCAAGGAAGCATGCCTAGAAGCCAGCTTTCAACTAGCTGCTTTCGTAGGGCATTGAGAACGTAGCAGTACTCTAAGCCAGGAGGTACCCAGAATACCACTCCACTGCAGCTGGAGACACCCTCCAGGTCGGCTGATTCCACTTGCGTCTCACAAGCCTCTGACAAACTGCTCTGGTGCAGATGTTCGAAACTCATTCTGCAGGCAGTGTGCAACTGTGAGGGACTGAGGGTGAGCTCAACTCTCCGAAGTAAGTTGCTTTTGGACAAAGCGTTCAGCTAGCTTCTCTCGTATGGCACTTAGGATGTAGCACCTGGCTCACACAGTTGAAATACTAGGAAACCGCTAGATTGAGCTTGGATGCACTAGTCTTGTGGGCCGGGACTTTCCACTGACCTCTCACAACACTTCAGTCACGCATCGGGGCTAGGCCTGTTAGGAGCGCGGTGTACCTGCAGGCAGGATGTGGGAGGGACAGTCCATAAGCTCAACTCTCGGAAGTGTGTATGCTTTGCAGCCAGATGTCTGGAAGACACTTATTGATGGGTGCTAGGACCGAGCTACACTCTCATTGAACAAGGATGTTTGCAATGTCTGTATTGAGATCAGATACACTTGAGGAGAATCCTGTCACTTCCACATGCTTTTCACACAACCTCTTCCGGCGCCTAAAATAACGATGCTGCGACCTATACCTAGGGGCAGTTAGGATGCGGGTGGGTCCTGCCCTCACCTCAGCTCGCGCAAGGAAGCATGCCTAGAAGCCAGCTTTCAACTAGCTGCTTTCTTAGGGCATTGAGAACGTAGCAGTACTCTAAGCCAGGAGGTACCCAGAATACCACTCCACTGCAGCTGGAGACACCCTCCAGGTCGGCTGATTCCACTTGCGTCTCACAAGCCTCTGACAAACTGCTCTGGTGCAGATGTTCGAAACTCATTCTGCAGGCAGTGTGCAACTGTGAGGGACTGAGGGTGAGCTCAACTCTCCGAAGTAAGTTGCTTTTGGACAAGGCGTTCAGCTAGCTTCTCTCGTATGGCACTTAGGATGTAGCACCTGGCTCACACAGTTGAAATACTAGGAAACCGCTAGATGAGCTTGGATGCACTAGTCTTGTGGGCCGGGACTTTCCACTTACCTCTCACAACACTTCAGTCACGCATCGGGGCTAGGCCTGTTAGGAGCGCGGTGTACCTGCAGGCAGGATGTGGGAGGGACAGTCCATAAGCTCAACTCTCGGAAGTGTGTATGCTTTGCAGCCAGATGTCTGGAGGACACTTATTGATGGGTGCTAGGACCGAGCTACACTCTCATTGAACAAGGATGTTTGCAATGTCTGTATTGAGATCAGATACACTTGAGGAGAATCCTGTCACTTCCACATGCTTTTCACACAACCTCTTCCGACGCCTTGCAAAAGGATGCTGGGACCTATGTCTCCAGGCAGGGTGCGGGAGGGTCCTGCCCTGACCTCAGCTCGCACACGGAAGCATGCCTACAGCCCCGCTTTCAACTAGCTGCGTTCTTAGGGCACTGAGAACGTAGCAGTACTCTCAGCCAGGAGGTACCCAGAATACCACTCCACTGCAGCTGGAGACACCCTCCAGGTCGGCTGATTCCACTTGTGTCTCACAAGCCTCTGAGAAACGGCTGTGGTGCTGATGTTCGAACCTCATTTGCAGGCAGTGTGCAACTGTGAGGGACTGAGGGTGAGCTAAACTCTCAGAAGTTATTTGCCTTGGGACTAGACGTCCAGCTAGCTTCTCTCGTATGGAACTTAGGATGTAACACCTGGCTAACATAGGAATTACTAGGTAATCGCTGGATTGAGCTTGGAGGCACTAGTCTTGAGGGCCGAGACTTTCCACTTACCTCTTATAACACTTCAGTCATGCAGCGAGCCTAGGCCTGTTATGAGCGAGGTGTACCTGCAGGCAGGATGTGGGAGGGACAGGCCATAAGCTCAACTCTCAGGAGCGTGTATGCCTAGGAGGCAGATGTCTGCTCCCCACTCATACAGGGGAGTTAGAACCTAGCTACACTCTCATTGAACAAGGACGTTGGCAATCGCTGTATTCCACTCAGATTGCCGTGAGGACAGGCCTGAGGCTTCCACACGCCTTTCTCACCACCTGTCTGCACCTGACATGAGGATTTTGGCCGCTCGCCCACAGGGGGTACCCGAGGCGGGAGGATCCTTCGTTGAGCTCAACTCTCCAAAGGTAGCATGCTCCGAATGCAGCTTTCCACTAGCTGCGTTCTTATGGCCGTGAGAACGCAGCAGCACTGGAAGTCAGGACGTTGCGTTTATACTACTCTACTGCACCGAGTGACAGCACCATTGAGGCCTGCAGCTTGCCCCTTGAGTCCCATGAGCTTCTGACAAACATGTCTAGTGAGGATGTTCGTAACTCCATGTGCAGGCAGTGTGGAACTGGGAAGGACGGCAAGTCAGCTCATCGCACAGAAGGAAGTTCCCCTGAGAGAGAGCTTGCAACTAGGTACTCAGGGTTGGAAGTTAGTATGTACCACCCATCTGAGGGAGGAAGTCGTCAGAAGTCACTGGATTGAGCTAAGAGACACTTGCCTCTCACAAAGCTTGAATCCCGTGTCCAACGAAATCCCTTGGCTGCAAAGGGTACAGGCGGTCAGCATGTGGGAGGTTGAAGCCATAAGCTCAACCCAAAGGAGTGTGCATGCCTTGGAGGCAGCTGTGTGCTAGGAGCGAGATTGACAAGCCAGTCACGTGGTTCTCTGTCTGCTAGTGTCCCGCGTAGAACGAAATGCTGTGCAAGCGAACCGTACAGGCATCAGGATGTGGGAGCGATAGGCCATAAGCTCAACTCTGAGAAGGGTGTAGGCTTTGCAGGCAGATGCCTGCCAGACGCTTATTGATGGAAGCTAGCACCGAGCTACACATTCATTGAACAAGGACGTTTGCAATGTCTGTATTGAGATCAGATACACTTGAGGAGAATCCTGTCACTTCCCCATGCTTTTCACACAACCTCTTCCGGCGCCTAAAATAACGATGCTGCGACCTATACCTAGGGGCAGTTAGGATGCGGGTGGGTCCTGCCCTCACCTCAGCTCGCGCAAGGAAGCATGCCTAGAAGCCAGCTTTCAACTAGCTGCTTTCTTAGGGCATTGAGAACGTAGCAGTACTCTAAGCCAGGAGGTACCCAGAATACCACTCCACTGCAGCTGGAGACACCCTCCAGGTCGGCTGATTCCACTTGCGTCTCACAAGCCTCTGACAAACTGCTCTGGTGCAGATGTTCGAAACTCATTCTGCAGGCAGTGTGCAACTGTGAGGGACTGAGGGTGAGCTCAACTCTCCGAAGTAAGTTGCTTTTGGACAAGGCGTTCAGCTAGCTTCTCTCGTATGGCACTTAGGATGTAGCACCTGGCTCACACAGTTGAAATACTAGGAAACCGCTAGATTGAGCTTGGATGCACTAGTCTTGTGGGCCGGGACTTTCCACTGACCTCTCACAACACTTCAGTCACGCATCGGGGCTAGGCCTGTTAGGAGCGCGGTGTAGCTGCAGGCAGGATGTGGGAGGGACAGTCCATAAGCTCAACTCTCGGAAGTGTGTATGCTTTGCAGCCAGATGTCTGGAAGACACTTATTGATGGGTGCTAGGACCGAGCTACACTCTCATTGAACAAGGACGTTTGCAATGTCTGTATTGAGATCAGATACACTTGAGGAGAATCCTGTCACTTCCACATGCTTTTCACACAACCTCTTCCGACGCCTTGCAAAAGGATGCTGGGACCTATGTCTCCAGGCAGGGTGCGGGAGGGTCCTGCCCTGACCTCAGCTCGCACACGGAAGCATGCCTACAGCCCCGCTTTCAACTAGCTGCGTTCTTAGGGCACTGAGAACGTAGCAGTACTCTCAGCCAGGAGGTACCCAGAATACCACTCCACTGCAGCTGGAGACACCCTCCAGGTCGGCTGATTCCACTTGTGTCTCACAAGCCTCTGAGAAACGGCTGTGGTGCTGATGTTCGAACCTCATTTGCAGGCAGTGTGCAACTGTGAGGGACTGAGGGTGAGCTAAACTCTCAGAAGTTATTTGCCTTGGGACTAGACGTCCAGCTAGCTTCTCTCGTATGGAACTTAGGATGTAACACCTGGCTAACATAGGAATTACTAGGTAATCGCTGGATTGAGCTTGGAGGCACTAGTCTTGAGGGCCGAGACTTTCCACTTACCTCTTATAACACTTCAGTCATGCAGCGAGCCTAGGCCTGTTATGAGCGAGGTGTACCTGCAGGCAGGATGTGGGAGGGACAGGCCATAAGCTCAACTCTCAGGAGCGTGTATGCCTAGGAGGCAGATGTCTGCTCCCCACTCATACAGGGGAGTTAGAACCTAGCTACACTCTCATTGAACAAGGACGTTGGCAATCGCTGTATTCCACTCAGATTGCCGTGAGGACAGGCCTGAGGCTTCCACACGCCTTTCTCACCACCTGTCTGCACCTGACATGAGGATTTTGGCCGCTCGCCCACAGGGGGTACCCGAGGCGGGAGGATCCTTCGTTGAGCTCAACTCTCCAAAGGTAGCATGCTCCGAATGCAGCTTTCCACTAGCTGCGTTCTTATGGCCGTGAGAACGCAGCAGCACTGGAAGTCAGGACGTTGCGTTTATACTACTCTACTGCACCGAGTGACAGCACCATTGAGGCCTGCAGCTTGCCCCTTGAGTCCCATGAGCTTCTGACAAACATGTCTAGTGAGGATGTTCGTAACTCCATGTGCAGGCAGTGTGGAACTGGGAAGGACGGCAAGTCAGCTCATCGCACAGAAGGAAGTTCCCCTGAGAGAGAGCTTGCAACTAGGTACTCAGGGTTGGAAGTTAGTATGTACCACCCATCTGAGGGAGGAAGTCGTCAGGAGTCACTGGATTGAGCTAAGAGACACTTGCCTCTCACAAAGCTTGAATCCCGTGTCCAACGAAATCCCTTGGCTGCAAAGGGTACAGGCGGTCAGCATGTGGGAGGTTGAAGCCATAAGCTCAACCCAAAGGAGTGTGCATGCCTTGGAGGCAGCTGTGTGCTAGGAGCGAGATTGACAAGCCAGTCACGTGGTTCTCTGTCTGCTAGTGTCCCGCGTAGAACGAAATGCTGTGCAAGCGAACCGTACAGGCATCAGGATGTGGGAGCGATAGGCCATAAGCTCAACTCTGAGAAGGGTGTAGGCTTTGCAGGCAGATGCCTGCCAGACGCTTATTGATGGAAGCTAGCACCGAGCTACACATTCATTGAACAAGGACGTTTGCAATGTCTGTATTGAGATCAGATACACTTGAGGAGAATCCTGTCACTTCCCCATGCTTTTCACACAACCTCTTCCGGCGCCTAAAATAACGATGCTGCGACCTATACCTAGGGGCAGTTAGGATGCGGGTGGGTCCTGCCCTCACCTCAGCTCGCGCAAGGAAGCATGCCTAGAAGCCAGCTTTCAACTAGCTGCTTTCTTAGGGCATTGAGAACGTAGCAGTACTCTAAGCCAGGAGGTACCCAGAATACCACTCCACTGCAGCTGGAGACACCCTCCAGGTCGGCTGATTCCACTTGCGTCTCACAAGCCTCTGACAAACTGCTCTGGTGCAGATGTTCGAAACTCATTCTGCAGGCAGTGTGCAACTGTGAGGGACTGAGGGTGAGCTCAACTCTCCGAAGTAAGTTGCTTTTGGACAAGGCGTTCAGCTAGCTTCTCTCGTATGGCACTTAGGATGTAGCACCTGGCTCACACAGTTGAAATACTAGGAAACCGCTAGATTGAGCTTGGATGCACTAGTCTTGTGGGCCGGGACTTTCCACTTACCTCTCACAACACTTCAGTCACGCATCGGGGCTAGGCCTGTTAGGAGCGCGGTGTAGCTGCAGGCAGGATGTGGGAGGGACAGTCCATAAGCTCAACTCTCGGAAGTGTGTATGCTTTGCAGCCAGATGTCTGGAAGACACTTATTGATGGGTGCTAGGACCGAGCTACACTCTCATTGAACAAGGATGTTTGCAATGTCTGTATTGAGATCAGATACACTTGAGGAGAATCCTGTCACTTCCACATGCTTTTCACACAACCTCTTCCGGCGCCTAAAATAACGATGCTGCGACCTATACCTAGGGGCAGTTAGGATGCGGGTGGGTCCTGCCCTCACCTCAGCTCGCGCAAGGAAGCATGCCTAGAAGCCAGCTTTCAACTAGCTGCTTTCTTAGGGCATTGAGAACGTAGCAGTACTCTAAGCCAGGAGGTACCCAGAATACCACTCCACTGCAGCTGGAGACACCCTCCAGGTCGGCTGATTCCACTTGCGTCTCACAAGCCTCTGACAAACTGCTCTGGTGCAGATGTTCGAAACTCATTCTGCAGGCAGTGTGCAACTGTGAGGGACTGAGGGTGAGCTCAACTCTCCGAAGTAAGTTGCTTTTGGACAAGGCGTTCAGCTAGCTTCTCTCGTATGGCACTTAGGATGTAGCACCTGGCTCACACAGTTGAAATACTAGGAAACCGCTAGATTGAGCTTGGATGCACTAGTCTTGTGGGCCGGGACTTTCCACTTACCTCTCACAACACTTCAGTCACGCATCGGGGCTAGGCCTGTTAGGAGCGCGGTGTAGCTGCAGGCAGGATGTGGGAGGGACAGTCCATAAGCTCAACTCTCGGAAGTGTGTATGCTTTGCAGCCAGATGTCTGGAAGACACTTATTGATGGGTGCTAGGACCGAGCTACACTCTCATTGAACAAGGACGTTTGCAATGTCTGTATTGAGATCAGATACACTTGAGGAGAATCCTGTCACTTCCACATGCTTTTCACACAACCTCTTCCGACGCCTTGCAAAAGGATGCTGGGACCTATGTCTCCAGGCAGGGTGCGGGAGGGTCCTGCCCTGACCTCAGCTCGCACACGGAAGCATGCCTACAGCCCCGCTTTCAACTAGCTGCGTTCTTAGGGCACTGAGAACGTAGCAGTACTCTCAGCCAGGAGGTACCCAGAATACCACTCCACTGCAGCTGGAGACACCCTCCAGGTCGGCTGATTCCACTTGTGTCTCACAAGCCTCTGAGAAACGGCTGTGGTGCTGATGTTCGAACCTCATTTGCAGGCAGTGTGCAACTGTGAGGGACTGAGGGTGAGCTAAACTCTCAGAAGTTATTTGCCTTGGGACTAGACGTCCAGCTAGCTTCTCTCGTATGGAACTTAGGATGTAACACCTGGCTAACATAGGAATTACTAGGTAATCGCTGGATTGAGCTTGGAGGCACTAGTCTTGAGGGCCGAGACTTTCCACTTACCTCTTATAACACTTCAGTCATGCAGCGAGCCTAGGCCTGTTATGAGCGAGGTGTACCTGCAGGCAGGATGTGGGAGGGACAGGCCATAAGCTCAACTCTCAGGAGCGTGTATGCCTAGGAGGCAGATGTCTGCTCCCCACTCATACAGGGGAGTTAGAACCTAGCTACACTCTCATTGAACAAGGACGTTGGCAATCGCTGTATTCCACTCAGATTGCCGTGAGGACAGGCCTGAGGCTTCCACACGCCTTTCTCACCACCTGTCTGCACCTGACATGAGGATTTTGGCCGCTCGCCCACAGGGGGTACCCGAGGCGGGAGGATCCTTCGTTGAGCTCAACTCTCCAAAGGTAGCATGCTCCGAATGCAGCTTTCCACTAGCTGCGTTCTTATGGCCGTGAGAACGCAGCAGCACTGGAAGTCAGGACGTTGCGTTTATACTGCTCTACTGCACCGAGTGACAGCACCATTGAGGCCTGCAGCTTGCCCCTTGAGTCCCATGAGCTTCTGACAAACATGTCTAGTGAGGATGTTCGTAACTCCATGTGCAGGCAGTGTGGAACTGGGAAGGACGGCAAGTCAGCTCATCGCACAGAAGGAAGTTCCCCTGAGAGAGAGCTTGCAACTAGGTACTCAGGGTTGGAAGTTAGTATGTACCACCCATCTGAGGGAGGAAGTCGTCAGGAGTCACTGGATTGAGCTAAGAGACACTTGCCTCTCACAAAGCTTGAATCCCGTGTCCAACGAAATCCCTTGGCTGCAAAGGGTACAGGCGGTCAGCATGTGGGAGGTTGAAGCCATAAGCTCAACCCAAAGGAGTGTGCATGCCTTGGAGGCAGCTGTGTGCTAGGAGCGAGATTGACAAGCCAGTCACGTGGTTCTCTGTCTGCTAGTGTCCCGCGTAGAACGAAATGCTGTGCAAGCGAACCGTACAGGCATCAGGATGTGGGAGCGATAGGCCATAAGCTCAACTCTGAGAAGGGTGTAGGCTTTGCAGGCAGATGCCTGCCAGACGCTTATTGATGGAAGCTAGCACCGAGCTACACATTCATTGAACAAGGACGTTTGCAATGTCTGTATTGAGATCAGATACACTTGAGGAGAATCCTGTCACTTCCCCATGCTTTTCACACAACCTCTTCCGGCGCCTAAAATAACGATGCTGCGACCTATACCTAGGGGCAGTTAGGATGCGGGTGGGTCCTGCCCTCACCTCAGCTCGCGCAAGGAAGCATGCCTAGAAGCCAGCTTTCAACTAGCTGCTTTCTTAGGGCATTGAGAACGTAGCAGTACTCTAAGCCAGGAGGTACCCAGAATACCACTCCACTGCAGCTGGAGACACCCTCCAGGTCGGCTGATTCCACTTGCGTCTCACAAGCCTCTGACAAACTGCTCTGGTGCAGATGTTCGAAACTCATTCTGCAGGCAGTGTGCAACTGTGAGGGACTGAGGGTGAGCTCAACTCTCCGAAGTAAGTTGCTTTTGGACAAGGCGTTCAGCTAGCTTCTCTCGTATGGCACTTAGGATGTAGCACCTGGCTCACACAGTTGAAATACTAGGAAACCGCTAGATTGAGCTTGGATGCACTAGTCTTGTGGGCCGGGACTTTCCACTGACCTCTCACAACACTTCAGTCACGCATCGGGGCTAGGCCTGTTAGGAGCGCGGTGTACCTGCAGGCAGGATGTGGGAGGGACAGTCCATAAGCTCAACTCTCGGAAGTGTGTATGCTTTGCAGCCAGATGTCTGGAAGACACTTATTGATGGGTGCTAGGACCGAGCTACACTCTCATTGAACAAGGATGTTTGCAATGTCTGTATTGAGATCAGATACACTTGAGGAGAATCCTGTCACTTCCACATGCTTTTCACACAACCTCTTCCGGCGCCTAAAATAACGATGCTGCGACCTATACCTAGGGGCAGTTAGGATGCGGGTGGGTCCTGCCCTCACCTCAGCTCGCGCAAGGAAGCATGCCTAGAAGCCAGCTTTCAACTAGCTGCTTTCTTAGGGCATTGAGAACGTAGCAGTACTCTAAGCCAGGAGGTACCCAGAATACCACTCCACTGCAGCTGGAGACACCCTCCAGGTCGGCTGATTCCACTTGCGTCTCACAAGCCTCTGACAAACTGCTCTGGTGCAGATGTTCGAAACTCATTCTGCAGGCAGTGTGCAACTGTGAGGGACTGAGGGTGAGCTCAACTCTCCGAAGTAAGTTGCTTTTGGACAAGGCGTTCAGCTAGCTTCTCTCGTATGGCACTTAGGATGTAGCACCTGGCTCACACAGTTGAAATACTAGGAAACCGCTAGATTGAGCTTGGATGCACTAGTCTTGTGGGCCGGGACTTTCCACTTACCTCTCACAACACTTCAGTCACGCATCGGGGCTAGGCCTGTTAGGAGCGCGGTGTACCTGCAGGCAGGATGTGGGAGGGACAGTCCATAAGCTCAACTCTCGGAAGTGTGTATGCTTTGCAGCCAGATGTCTGGAGGACACTTATTGATGGGTGCTAGGACCGAGCTACACTCTCATTGAACAAGGATGTTTGCAATGTCTGTATTGAGATCAGATACACTTGAGGAGAATCCTGTCACTTCCACATGCTTTTCACACAACCTCTTCCGACGCCTTGCAAAAGGATGCTGGGACCTATGTCTCCAGGCAGGGTGCGGGAGGGTCCTGCCCTGACCTCAGCTCGCACACGGAAGCATGCCTACAGCCCCGCTTTCAACTAGCTGCGTTCTTAGGGCACTGAGAACGTAGCAGTACTCTCAGCCAGGAGGTACCCAGAATACCACTCCACTGCAGCTGGAGACACCCTCCAGGTCGGCTGATTCCACTTGTGTCTCACAAGCCTCTGAGAAACTGCTGTGGTGCTGATGTTCGAACCTCATTTGCAGGCAGTGTGCAACTGTGAGGGACTGAGGGTGAGCTAAACTCTCAGAAGTTATTTGCCTTGGGACTAGACGTCCAGCTAGCTTCTCTCGTATGGAACTTAGGATGTAACACCTGGCTAACATAGGAATTACTAGGTAATCGCTGGATTGAGCTTGGAGGCACTAGTCTTGAGGGCCGAGACTTTCCACTTACCTCTTATAACACTTCAGTCATGCAGCGAGCCTAGGCCTGTTATGAGCGAGGTGTACCTGCAGGCAGGATGTGGGAGGGACAGGCCATAAGCTCAACTCTCAGGAGCGTGTATGCCTAGGAGGCAGATGTCTGCTCCCCACTCATACAGGGGAGTTAGAACCTAGCTACACTCTCATTGAACAAGGACGTTGGCAATCGCTGTATTCCACTCAGATTGCCGTGAGGACAGGCCTGAGGCTTCCACACGCATTTCTCACCACCTGTCTGCACCTGACATGAGGATTTTGGCCGCTCGCCCACAGGGGTACCCGAGGCGGGAGGATCCTTCGTTGAGCTCAACTCTCCAAAGGTAGCATGCTCCGAATGCAGCTTTCCACTAGCTGCGTTCTTATGGCCGTGAGAACGCAGCAGCACTGGAAGTCAGGACGTTGCGTTTATACTGCTCTACTGCACCGAGTGACAGCACCATTGAGGCCTGCAGCTTGCCCCTTGAGTCCCATGAGCTTCTGACAAACATGTCTAGTGAGGATGTTCGTAACTCCATGTGCAGGCAGTGTGGAACTGGGAAGGACGGCAAGTCAGCTCATCGCACAGAAGGAAGTTCCCCTGAGAGAGAGCTTGCAACTAGGTACTCAGGGTTGGAAGTTAGTATGTACCACCCATCTGAGGGAGGAAGTCGTCAGAAGTCACTGGATTGAGCTAAGAGACACTTGCCTCTCACAAAGCTTGAATCCCGTGTCCAACGAAATCCCTTGGCTGCAAAGGGTACAGGCGGTCAGCATGTGGGAGGTTGAAGCCATAAGCTCAACCCAAAGGAGTGTGCATGCCTTGGAGGCAGCTGTGTGCTAGGAGCGAGATTGACAAGCCAGTCACGTGGTTCTCTGTCTGCTAGTGTCCCGCGTAGAACGAAATGCTGTGCAAGCGAACCGTACAGGCATCAGGATGTGGGAGCGATAGGCCATAAGCTCAACTCTGAGAAGGGTGTAGGCTTTGCAGGCAGATGCCTGCCAGACGCTTATTGATGGAAGCTAGCACCGAGCTACACATTCATTGAACAAGGACGTTTGCAATGTCTGTATTGAGATCAGATACACTTGAGGAGAATCCTGTCACTTCCCCATGCTTTTCACACAACCTCTTCCGGCGCCTAAAATAACGATGCTGCGACCTATACCTAGGGGCAGTTAGGATGCGGGTGGGTCCTGCCCTCACCTCAGCTCGCGCAAGGAAGCATGCCTAGAAGCCAGCTTTCAACTAGCTGCTTTCTTAGGGCATTGAGAACGTAGCAGTACTCTAAGCCAGGAGGTACCCAGAATACCACTCCACTGCAGCTGGAGACACCCTCCAGGTCGGCTGATTCCACTTGCGTCTCACAAGCCTCTGACAAACTGCTCTGGTGCAGATGTTCGAAACTCATTCTGCAGGCAGTGTGCAACTGTGAGGGACTGAGGGTGAGCTCAACTCTCCGAAGTAAGTTGCTTTTGGACAAGGCGTTCAGCTAGCTTCTCTCGTATGGCACTTAGGATGTAGCACCTGGCTCACACAGTTGAAATACTAGGAAACCGCTAGATTGAGCTTGGATGCACTAGTCTTGTGGGCCGGGACTTTCCACTGACCTCTCACAACACTTCAGTCACGCATCGGGGCTAGGCCTGTTAGGAGCGCGGTGTAGCTGCAGGCAGGATGTGGGAGGGACAGTCCATAAGCTCAACTCTCGGAAGTGTGTATGCTTTGCAGCCAGATGTCTGGAAGACACTTATTGATGGGTGCTAGGACCGAGCTACACTCTCATTGAACAAGGATGTTTGCAATGTCTGTATTGAGATCAGATACACTTGAGGAGAATCCTGTCACTTCCACATGCTTTTCACACAACCTCTTCCGACGCCTTGCAAAAGGATGCTGGGACCTATGTCTCCAGGCAGGGTGCGGGAGGGTCCTGCCCTGACCTCAGCTCGCACACGGAAGCATGCCTACAGCCCCGCTTTCAACTAGCTGCGTTCTTAGGGCACTGAGAACGTAGCAGTACTCTCAGCCAGGAGGTACCCAGAATACCACTCCACTGCAGCTGGAGACACCCTCCAGGTCGGCTGATTCCACTTGTGTCTCACAAGCCTCTGAGAAACGGCTGTGGTGCTGATGTTCGAACCTCATTTGCAGGCAGTGTGCAACTGTGAGGGACTGAGGGTGAGCTAAACTCTCAGAAGTTATTTGCCTTGGGACTAGACGTCCAGCTAGCTTCTCTCGTATGGAACTTAGGATGTAACACCTGGGTAACATAGGAATTACTAGGTAATCGCTGGATTGAGCTTGGAGGCACTAGTCTTGAGGGCCGAGACTTTCCACTTACCTCTTATAACACTTCAGTCATGCAGCGAGCCTAGGCCTGTTATGAGCGAGGTGTACCTGCAGGCAGGATGTGGGAGGGACAGGCCATAAGCTCAACTCTCAGGAGCGTGTATGCCTAGGAGGCAGATGTCTGCTCCCCACTCATACAGGGGAGTTAGAACCTAGCTACACTCTCATTGAACAAGGACGTTGGCAATCGCTGTATTCCACTCAGATTGCCGTGAGGACAGGCCTGAGGCTTCCACACGCATTTCTCACCACCTGTCTGCACCTGACATGAGGATTTTGGCCGCTCGCCCACAGGGGTACCCGAGGCGGGAGGATCCTTCGTTGAGCTCAACTCTCCAAAGGTAGCATGCTCCGAATGCAGCTTTCCACTAGCTGCGTTCTTATGGCCGTGAGAACGCAGCAGCACTGGAAGTCAGGACGTTGCGTTTATACTGCTCTACTGCACCGAGTGACAGCACCATTGAGGCCTGCAGCTTGCCCCTTGAGTCCCATGAGCTTCTGACAAACATGTCTAGTGAGGTTGTTCGTAACTCCATGTGCAGGCAGTGTGGAACTGGGAAGGACGGCAAGTCAGCTCATCGCACAGAAGGAAGTTCCCCTGAGAGAGAGCTTGCAACTAGGTACTCAGGGTTGGAAGTTAGTATGTACCACCCATCTGAGGGAGGAAGTCGTCAGAAGTCACTGGATTGAGCTAAGAGACACTTGCCTCTCACAAAGCTTGAATCCCGTGTCCAACGAAATCCCTTGGCTGCAAAGGGTACAGGCGGTCAGCATGTGGGAGGTTGAAGCCATAAGCTCAACCCAAAGGAGTGTGCATGCCTTGGAGGCAGCTGTGTGCTAGGAGCGAGATTGACAAGCCAGTCACGTGGTTCTCTGTCTGCTAGTGTCCCGCGTAGAACGAAATGCTGTGCAAGCGAACCGTACAGGCATCAGGATGTGGGAGCGATAGGCCATAAGCTCAACTCTGAGAAGGGTGTAGGCTTTGCAGGCAGATGCCTGCCAGACGCTTATTGATGGAAGCTAGCACCGAGCTACACATTCATTGAACAAGGACGTTTGCAATGTCTGTATTGAGATCAGATACACTTGAGGAGAATCCTGTCACTTCCCCATGCTTTTCACACAACCTCTTCCGGCGCCTAAAATAACGATGCTGCGACCTATACCTAGGGGCAGTTAGGATGCGGGTGGGTCCTGCCCTCACCTCAGCTCGCGCAAGGAAGCATGCCTAGAAGCCAGCTTTCAACTAGCTGCTTTCTTAGGGCATTGAGAACGTAGCAGTACTCTAAGCCAGGAGGTACCCAGAATACCACTCCACTGCAGCTGGAGACACCCTCCAGGTCGGCTGATTCCACTTGCGTCTCACAAGCCTCTGACAAACTGCTCTGGTGCAGATGTTCGAAACTCATTCTGCAGGCAGTGTGCAACTGTGAGGGACTGAGGGTGAGCTCAACTCTCCGAAGTAAGTTGCTTTTGGACAAGGCGTTCAGCTAGCTTCTCTCGTATGGCACTTAGGATGTAGCACCTGGCTCACACAGTTGAAATACTAGGAAACCGCTAGATTGAGCTTGGATGCACTAGTCTTGTGGGCCGGGACTTTCCACTGACCTCTCACAACACTTCAGTCACGCATCGGGGCTAGGCCTGTTAGGAGCGCGGTGTACCTGCAGGCAGGATGTGGGAGGGACAGTCCATAAGCTCAACTCTCGGAAGTGTGTATGCTTTGCAGCCAGATGTCTGGAAGACACTTATTGATGGGTGCTAGGACCGAGCTACACTCTCATTGAACAAGGATGTTTGCAATGTCTGTATTGAGATCAGATACACTTGAGGAGAATCCTGTCACTTCCACATGCTTTTCACACAACCTCTTCCGGCGCCTAAAATAACGATGCTGCGACCTATACCTAGGGGCAGTTAGGATGCGGGTGGGTCCTGCCCTCACCTCAGCTCGCGCAAGGAAGCATGCCTAGAAGCCAGCTTTCAACTAGCTGCTTTCTTAGGGCATTGAGAACGTAGCAGTACTCTAAGCCAGGAGGTACCCAGAATACCACTCCACTGCAGCTGGAGACACCCTCCAGGTCGGCTGATTCCACTTGCGTCTCACAAGCCTCTGACAAACTGCTCTGGTGCAGATGTTCGAAACTCATTCTGCAGGCAGTGTGCAACTGTGAGGGACTGAGGGTGAGCTCAACTCTCCGAAGTAAGTTGCTTTTGGACAAGGCGTTCAGCTAGCTTCTCTCGTATGGCACTTAGGATGTAGCACCTGGCTCACACAGTTGAAATACTAGGAAACCGCTAGATTGAGCTTGGATGCACTAGTCTTGTGGGCCGGGACTTTCCACTTACCTCTCACAACACTTCAGTCACGCATCGGGGCTAGGCCTGTTAGGAGCGCGGTGTACCTGCAGGCAGGATGTGGGAGGGACAGTCCATAAGCTCAACTCTCGGAAGTGTGTATGCTTTGCAGCCAGATGTCTGGAGGACACTTATTGATGGGTGCTAGGACCGAGCTACACTCTCATTGAACAAGGATGTTTGCAATGTCTGTATTGAGATCAGATACACTTGAGGAGAATCCTGTCACTTCCACATGCTTTTCACACAACCTCTTCCGACGCCTTGCAAAAGGATGCTGGGACCTATGTCTCCAGGCAGGGTGCGGGAGGGTCCTGCCCTGACCTCAGCTCGCACACGGAAGCATGCCTACAGCCCCGCTTTCAACTAGCTGCGTTCTTAGGGCACTGAGAACGTAGCAGTACTCTCAGCCAGGAGGTACCCAGAATACCACTCCACTGCAGCTGGAGACACCCTCCAGGTCGGCTGATTCCACTTGTGTCTCACAAGCCTCTGAGAAACTGCTGTGGTGCTGATGTTCGAACCTCATTTGCAGGCAGTGTGCAACTGTGAGGGACTGAGGGTGAGCTAAACTCTCAGAAGTTATTTGCCTTGGGACTAGACGTCCAGCTAGCTTCTCTCGTATGGAACTTAGGATGTAACACCTGGCTAACATAGGAATTACTAGGTAATCGCTGGATTGAGCTTGGAGGCACTAGTCTTGAGGGCCGAGACTTTCCACTTACCTCTTATAACACTTCAGTCATGCAGCGAGCCTAGGCCTGTTATGAGCGAGGTGTACCTGCAGGCAGGATGTGGGAGGGACAGGCCATAAGCTCAACTCTCAGGAGCGTGTATGCCTAGGAGGCAGATGTCTGCTCCCCACTCATACAGGGGAGTTAGAACCTAGCTACACTCTCATTGAACAAGGACGTTGGCAATCGCTGTATTCCACTCAGATTGCCGTGAGGACAGGCCTGAGGCTTCCACACGCATTTCTCACCACCTGTCTGCACCTGACATGAGGATTTTGGCCGCTCGCCCACAGGGGTACCCGAGGCGGGAGGATCCTTCGTTGAGCTCAACTCTCCAAAGGTAGCATGCTCCGAATGCAGCTTTCCACTAGCTGCGTTCTTATGGCCGTGAGAACGCAGCAGCACTGGAAGTCAGGACGTTGCGTTTATACTGCTCTACTGCACCGAGTGACAGCACCATTGAGGCCTGCAGCTTGCCCCTTGAGTCCCATGAGCTTCTGACAAACATGTCTAGTGAGGATGTTCGTAACTCCATGTGCAGGCAGTGTGGAACTGGGAAGGACGGCAAGTCAGCTCATCGCACAGAAGGAAGTTCCCCTGAGAGAGAGCTTGCAACTAGGTACTCAGGGTTGGAAGTTAGTATGTACCACCCATCTGAGGGAGGAAGTCGTCAGAAGTCACTGGATTGAGCTAAGAGACACTTGCCTCTCACAAAGCTTGAATCCCGTGTCCAACGAAATCCCTTGGCTGCAAAGGGTACAGGCGGTCAGCATGTGGGAGGTTGAAGCCATAAGCTCAACCCAAAGGAGTGTGCATGCCTTGGAGGCAGCTGTGTGCTAGGAGCGAGATTGACAAGCCAGTCACGTGGTTCTCTGTCTGCTAGTGTCCCGCGTAGAACGAAATGCTGTGCAAGCGAACCGTACAGGCATCAGGATGTGGGAGCGATAGGCCATAAGCTCAACTCTGAGAAGGGTGTAGGCTTTGCAGGCAGATGCCTGCCAGACGCTTATTGATGGAAGCTAGCACCGAGCTACACATTCATTGAACAAGGACGTTTGCAATGTCTGTATTGAGATCAGATACACTTGAGGAGAATCCTGTCACTTCCACATGCTTTTCACACAACCTCTTCCGGCGCCTAAAATAACGATGCTGCGACCTATACCTAGGGGCAGTTAGGATGCGGGTGGGTCCTGCCCTCACCTCAGCTCGCGCAAGGAAGCATGCCTAGAAGCCAGCTTTCAACTAGCTGCTTTCTTAGGGCATTGAGAACGTAGCAGTACTCTAAGCCAGGAGGTACCCAGAATACCACTCCACTGCAGCTGGAGACACCCTCCAGGTCGGCTGATTCCACTTGCGTCTCACAAGCCTCTGACAAACTGCTCTGGTGCAGATGTTCGAAACTCATTCTGCAGGCAGTGTGCAACTGTGAGGGACTGAGGGTGAGCTCAACTCTCCGAAGTAAGTTGCTTTTGGACAAGGCGTTCAGCTAGCTTCTCTCGTATGGCACTTAGGATGTAGCACCTGGCTCACACAGTTGAAATACTAGGAAACCGCTAGATTGAGCTTGGATGCACTAGTCTTGTGGGCCGGGACTTTCCACTGACCTCTCACAACACTTCAGTCACGCATCGGGGCTAGGCCTGTTAGGAGCGCGGTGTAGCTGCAGGCAGGATGTGGGAGGGACAGTCCATAAGCTCAACTCTCGGAAGTGTGTATGCTTTGCAGCCAGATGTCTGGAAGACACTTATTGATGGGTGCTAGGACCGAGCTACACTCTCATTGAACAAGGATGTTTGCAATGTCTGTATTGAGATCAGATACACTTGAGGAGAATCCTGTCACTTCCACATGCTTTTCACACAACCTCTTCCGACGCCTTGCAAAAGGATGCTGGGACCTATGTCTCCAGGCAGGGTGCGGGAGGGTCCTGCCCTGACCTCAGCTCGCACACGGAAGCATGCCTACAGCCCCGCTTTCAACTAGCTGCGTTCTTAGGGCACTGAGAACGTAGCAGTACTCTCAGCCAGGAGGTACCCAGAATACCACTCCACTGCAGCTGGAGACACCCTCCAGGTCGGCTGATTCCACTTGTGTCTCACAAGCCTCTGAGAAACGGCTGTGGTGCTGATGTTCGAACCTCATTTGCAGGCAGTGTGCAACTGTGAGGGACTGAGGGTGAGCTAAACTCTCAGAAGTTATTTGCCTTGGGACTAGACGTCCAGCTAGCTTCTCTCGTATGGAACTTAGGATGTAACACCTGGGTAACATAGGAATTACTAGGTAATCGCTGGATTGAGCTTGGAGGCACTAGTCTTGAGGGCCGAGACTTTCCACTTACCTCTTATAACACTTCAGTCATGCAGCGAGCCTAGGCCTGTTATGAGCGAGGTGTACCTGCAGGCAGGATGTGGGAGGGACAGGCCATAAGCTCAACTCTCAGGAGCGTGTATGCCTAGGAGGCAGATGTCTGCTCCCCACTCATACAGGGGAGTTAGAACCTAGCTACACTCTCATTGAACAAGGACGTTGGCAATCGCTGTATTCCACTCAGATTGCCGTGAGGACAGGCCTGAGGCTTCCACACGCATTTCTCACCACCTGTCTGCACCTGACATGAGGATTTTGGCCGCTCGCCCACAGGGGTACCCGAGGCGGGAGGATCCTTCGTTGAGCTCAACTCTCCAAAGGTAGCATGCTCCGAATGCAGCTTTCCACTAGCTGCGTTCTTATGGCCGTGAGAACGCAGCAGCACTGGAAGTCAGGACGTTGCGTTTATACTGCTCTACTGCACCGAGTGACAGCACCATTGAGGCCTGCAGCTTGCCCCTTGAGTCCCATGAGCTTCTGACAAACATGTCTAGTGAGGTTGTTCGTAACTCCATGTGCAGGCAGTGTGGAACTGGGAAGGACGGCAAGTCAGCTCATCGCACAGAAGGAAGTTCCCCTGAGAGAGAGCTTGCAACTAGGTACTCAGGGTTGGAAGTTAGTATGTACCACCCATCTGAGGGAGGAAGTCGTCAGAAGTCACTGGATTGAGCTAAGAGACACTTGCCTCTCACAAAGCTTGAATCCCGTGTCCAACGAAATCCCTTGGCTGCAAAGGGTACAGGCGGTCAGCATGTGGGAGGTTGAAGCCATAAGCTCAACCCAAAGGAGTGTGCATGCCTTGGAGGCAGCTGTGTGCTAGGAGCGAGATTGACAAGCCAGTCACGTGGTTCTCTGTCTGCTAGTGTCCCGCGTAGAACGAAATGCTGTGCAAGCGAACCGTACAGGCATCAGGATGTGGGAGCGATAGGCCATAAGCTCAACTCTGAGAAGGGTGTAGGCTTTGCAGGCAGATGCCTGCCAGACGCTTATTGATGGAAGCTAGCACCGAGCTACACATTCATTGAACAAGGACGTTTGCAATGTCTGTATTGAGATCAGATACACTTGAGGAGAATCCTGTCACTTCCACATGCTTTTCACACAACCTCTTCCGGCGCCTAAAATAACGATGCTGCGACCTATACCTAGGGGCAGTTAGGATGCGGGTGGGTCCTGCCCTCACCTCAGCTCGCGCAAGGAAGCATGCCTAAAAGCCAGCTTTCAACTAGCTGCTTTCTTAGGGCATTGAGAACGTAGCAGTACTCTAAGCCAGGAGGTACCCAGAATACCACTCCACTGCAGCTGGAGACACCCTCCAGGTCGGCTGATTCCACTTGCGTCTCACAAGCCTCTGACAAACTGCTCTGCTGCAGATGTTCGAAACTCATTCTGCAGGCAGTGTGCAACTGTGAGGGACTGAGGGTGAGCTCAACTCTCCGAAGTAAGTTGCTTTTGGACAAGGCGTTCAGCTAGCTTCTCTCGTATGGCACTTAGGATGTAGCACCTGGCTCACACAGTTGAAATACTAGGAAACCGCTAGATTGAGCTTGGATGCACTAGTCTTGTGGGCCGGGACTTTCCACTGACCTCTCACAACACTTCAGTCATGCATCGGTGCTAGGCCTGTTAGGAGCGCGGTGTAGCTGCAGGCAGGATGTGGGAGGGACAGTCCATAAGCTCAACTCTCGGAAGTGTGTATGCTTTGCAGCCAGATGTCTGGAAGACACTTATTGATGGGTGCTAGGACCGAGCTACACTCTCATTGAACAAGGATGTTTGCAATGTCTGTATTGAGATCAGATACACTTGAGGAGAATCCTGTCACTTCCACATGCTTTTCACACAACCTCTTCCGGCGCCTAAAATAACGATGCTGCGACCTATACCTAGGGGCAGTTAGGATGCGGGTGGGTCCTGCCCTCACCTCAGCTCGCGCAAGGAAGCATGCCTAGAAGCCAGCTTTCAACTAGCTGCTTTCTTAGGGCATTGAGAACGTAGCAGTACTCTAAGCCAGGAGGTACCCAGAATACCACTCCACTGCAGCTGGAGACACCCTCCAGGTCGGCTGATTCCACTTGCGTCTCACAAGCCTCTGACAAACTGCTCTGGTGCAGATGTTCGAAACTCATTCTGCAGGCAGTGTGCAACTGTGAGGGACTGAGGGTGAGCTCAACTCTCCGAAGTAAGTTGCTTTTGGACAAGGCGTTCAGCTAGCTTCTCTCGTATGGCACTTAGGATGTAGCACCTGGCTCACACAGTTGAAATACTAGGAAACCGCTAGATTGAGCTTGGATGCACTAGTCTTGTGGGCCGGGACTTTCCACTTACCTCTCACAACACTTCAGTCACGCATCGGGGCTAGGCCTGTTAGGAGCGCGGTGTAGCTGCAGGCAGGATGTGGGAGGGACAGTCCATAAGCTCAACTCTCGGAAGTGTGTATGCTTTGCAGCCAGATGTCTGGAAGACACTTATTGATGGGTGCTAGGACCGAGCTACACTCTCATTGAACAAGGATGTTTGCAATGTCTGTATTGAGATCAGATACACTTGAGGAGAATCCTGTCACTTCCACATGCTTTTCACACAACCTCTTCCGGCGCCTAAAATAACGATGCTGCGACCTATACCTAGGGGCAGTTAGGATGCGGGTGGGTCCTGCCCTCACCTCAGCTCGCGCCAGGAAGCATGCCTAGAAGCCAGCTTTCAACTAGCTGCTTTCTTAGGGCATTGAGAACGTAGCAGTACTCTAAGCCAGGAGGTACCCAGAATACCACTCCACTGAAGCTGGAGACACCCTCCAGGTCGGCTGATTCCACTTGCGTCTCACAAGCCTCTGACAAACTGCTCTGGTGCAGATGTTCGAAACTCATTCTGCAGGCAGTGTGCAACTGTGAGGGACTGAGGGTGAGCTCAACTCTCCGAAGTAAGTTGCTTTTGGACAAGGCGTTCAGCTAGCTTCTCTCGTATGGCACTTAGGATGTAGCACCTGGCTCACACAGTTGAAATACTAGGAAACCGCTAGATTGAGCTTGGATGCACTAGTCTTGTGGGCCGGGACTTTCCACTTACCTCTCACAACACTTCAGTCACGCATCGGGGCTAGGCCTGTTAGGAGCGCGGTGTACCTGCAGGCAGGATGTGGGAGGGACAGTCCATAAGCTCAACTCTCGGAAGTGTGTATGCTTTGCAGCCAGATGTCTGGAAGACACTTATTGATGGGTGCTAGGACCGAGCTACACTCTCATTGAACAAGGACGTTTGCAATGTCTGTATTGAGATCAGATACACTTGAGGAGAATCCTGTCACTTCCACATGCTTTTCACACAACCTCTTCCGACGCCTTGCAAAAGGATGCTGGGACCTATGTCTCCAGGCAGGGTGCGGGAGGGTCCTGCCCTGACCTCAGCTCGCACACGGAAGCATGCCTACAGCCCCGCTTTCAACTAGCTGCGTTCTTAGGGCACTGAGAACGTAGCAGTACTCTCAGCCAGGAGGTACCCAGAATACCACTCCACTGCAGCTGGAGACACCCTCCAGGTCGGCTGATTCCACTTGTGTCTCACAAGCCTCTGAGAAACGGCTGTGGTGCTGATGTTCGAACCTCATTTGCAGGCAGTGTGCAACTGTGAGGGACTGAGGGTGAGCTAAACTCTCAGAAGTTATTTGCCTTGGGACTAGACGTCCAGCTAGCTTCTCTCGTATGGAACTTAGGATGTAACACCTGGCTAACATAGGAATTACTAGGTAATCGCTGGATTGAGCTTGGAGGCACTAGTCTTGAGGGCCGAGACTTTCCACTTACCTCTTATAACACTTCAGTCATGCAGCGAGCCTAGGCCTGTTATGAGCGAGGTGTACCTGCAGGCAGGATGTGGGAGGGACAGGCCATAAGCTCAACTCTCAGGAGCGTGTATGCCTAGGAGGCAGATGTCTGCTCCCCACTCATACAGGGGAGTTAGAACCTAGCTACACTCTCATTGAACAAGGACGTTGGCAATCGCTGTATTCCACTCAGATTGCCGTGAGGACAGGCCTGAGGCTTCCACACGCCTTTCTCACCACCTGTCTGCACCTGACATGAGGATTTTGGCCGCTCGCCCACAGGGGGTACCCGAGGCGGGAGGATCCTTCGTTGAGCTCAACTCTCCAAAGGTAGCATGCTCCGAATGCAGCTTTCCACTAGCTGCGTTCTTATGGCCGTGAGAACGCAGCAGCACTGGAAGTCAGGACGTTGCGTTTATACTGCTCTACTGCACCGAGTGACAGCACCATTGAGGCCTGCAGCTTGCCCCTTGAGTCCCATGAGCTTCTGACAAACATGTCTAGTGAGGATGTTCGTAACTCCATGTGCAGGCAGTGTGGAACTGGGAAGGACGGCAAGTCAGCTCATCGCACAGAAGGAAGTTCCCCTGAGAGAGAGCTTGCAACTAGGTACTCAGGGTTGGAAGTTAGTATGTACCACCCATCTGAGGGAGGAAGTCGTCAGGAGTCACTGGATTGAGCTAAGAGACACTTGCCTCTCACAAAGCTTGAATCCCGTGTCCAACGAAATCCCTTGGCTGCAAAGGGTACAGGCGGTCAGCATGTGGGAGGTTGAAGCCATAAGCTCAACCCAAAGGAGTGTGCATGCCTTGGAGGCAGCTGTGTGCTAGGAGCGAGATTGACAAGCCAGTCACGTGGTTCTCTGTCTGCTAGTGTCCCGCGTAGAACGAAATGCTGTGCAAGCGAACCGTACAGGCATCAGGATGTGGGAGCGATAGGCCATAAGCTCAACTCTGAGAAGGGTGTAGGCTTTGCAGGCAGATGCCTGCCAGACGCTTATTGATGGAAGCTAGCACCGAGCTACACATTCATTGAACAAGGACGTTTGCAATGTCTGTATTGAGATCAGATACACTTGAGGAGAATCCTGTCACTTCCACATGCTTTTCACACAACCTCTTCCGGCGCCTAAAATAACGATGCTGCGACCTATACCTAGGGGCAGTTAGGATGCGGGTGGGTCCTGCCCTCACCTCAGCTCGCGCAAGGAAGCATGCCTAGAAGCCAGCTTTCAACTAGCTGCTTTCTTAGGGCATTGAGAACGTAGCAGTACTCTAAGCCAGGAGGTACCCAGAATACCACTCCACTGCAGCTGGAGACACCCTCCAGGTCGGCTGATTCCACTTGCGTCTCACAAGCCTCTGACAAACTGCTCTGGTGCAGATGTTCGAAACTCATTCTGCAGGCAGTGTGCAACTGTGAGGGACTGAGGGTGAGCTCAACTCTCCGAAGTAAGTTGCTTTTGGACAAGGCGTTCAGCTAGCTTCTCTCGTATGGCACTTAGGATGTAGCACCTGGCTCACACAGTTGAAATACTAGGAAACCGCTAGATTGAGCTTGGATGCACTAGTCTTGTGGGCCGGGACTTTCCACTTACCTCTCACAACACTTCAGTCACGCATCGGGGCTAGGCCTGTTAGGAGCGCGGTGTAGCTGCAGGCAGGATGTGGGAGGGACAGTCCATAAGCTCAACTCTCGGAAGTGTGTATGCTTTGCAGCCAGATGTCTGGAAGACACTTATTGATGGGTGCTAGGACCGAGCTACACTCTCATTGAACAAGGACGTTTGCAATGTCTGTATTGAGATCAGATACACTTGAGGAGAATCCTGTCACTTCCACATGCTTTTCACACAACCTCTTCCGACGCCTTGCAAAAGGATGCTGGGACCTATGTCTCCAGGCAGGGTGCGGGAGGGTCCTGCCCTGACCTCAGCTCGCACACGGAAGCATGCCTACAGCCCCGCTTTCAACTAGCTGCGTTCTTAGGGCACTGAGAACGTAGCAGTACTCTCAGCCAGGAGGTACCCAGAATACCACTCCACTGCAGCTGGAGACACCCTCCAGGTCGGCTGATTCCACTTGTGTCTCACAAGCCTCTGAGAAACGGCTGTGGTGCTGATGTTCGAACCTCATTTGCAGGCAGTGTGCAACTGTGAGGGACTGAGGGTGAGCTAAACTCTCAGAAGTTATTTGCCTTGGGACTAGACGTCCAGCTAGCTTCTCTAGTATGGAACTTAGGATGTAACACCTGGCTAACATAGGAATTACTAGGTAATCGCTGGATTGAGCTTGGAGGCACTAGTCTTGAGGGCCGAGACTTTCCACTTACCTCTTATAACACTTCAGTCATGCAGCGAGCCTAGGCCTGTTATGAGCGAGGTGTACCTGCAGGCAGGATGTGGGAGGGACAGGCCATAAGCTCAACTCTCAGGAGCGTGTATGCCTAGGAGGCAGATGTCTGCTCCCCACTCATACAGGGGAGTTAGAACCTAGCTACACTCTCATTGAACAAGGACGTTGGCAATCGCTGTATTCCACTCAGATTGCCGTGAGGACAGGCCTGAGGCTTCCACACGCCTTTCTCACCACCTGTCTGCACCTGACATGAGGATTTTGGCCGCTCGCCCACAGGGGGTACCCGAGGCGGGAGGATCCTTCGTTGAGCTCAACTCTCCAAAGGTAGCATGCTCCGAATGCAGCTTTCCACTAGCTGCGTTCTTATGGCCGTGAGAACGCAGCAGCACTGGAAGTCAGGACGTTGCGTTTATACTGCTCTACTGCACCGAGTGACAGCACCATTGAGGCCTGCAGCTTGCCCCTTGAGTCCCATGAGCTTCTGACAAACATGTCTAGTGAGGATGTTCGTAACTCCATGTGCAGGCAGTGTGGAACTGGGAAGGACGGCAAGTCAGCTCATCGCACAGAAGGAAGTTCCCCTGAGAGAGAGCTTGCAACTAGGTACTCAGGGTTGGAAGTTAGTATGTACCACCCATCTGAGGGAGGAAGTCGTCAGGAGTCACTGGATTGAGCTAAGAGACACTTGCCTCTCACAAAGCTTGAATCCCGTGTCCAACGAAATCCCTTGGCTGCAAAGGGTACAGGCGGTCAGCATGTGGGAGGTTGAAGCCATAAGCTCAACCCAAAGGAGTGTGCATGCCTTGGAGGCAGCTGTGTGCTAGGAGCGAGATTGACAAGCCAGTCACGTGGTTCTCTGTCTGCTAGTGTCCCGCGTAGAACGAAATGCTGTGCAAGCGAACCGTACAGGCATCAGGATGTGGGAGCGATAGGCCATAAGCTCAACTCTGAGAAGGGTGTAGGCTTTGCAGGCAGATGCCTGCCAGACGCTTATTGATGGAAGCTAGCACCGAGCTACACATTCATTGAACAAGGACGTTTGCAATGTCTGTATTGAGATCAGATACACTTGAGGAGAATCCTGTCACTTCCCCATGCTTTTCACACAACCTCTTCCGGCGCCTAAAATAACGATGCTGCGACCTATACCTAGGGGCAGTTAGGATGCGGGTGGGTCCTGCCCTCACCTCAGCTCGCGCAAGGAAGCATGCCTAGAAGCCAGCTTTCAACTAGCTGCTTTCTTAGGGCATTGAGAACGTAGCAGTACTCTAAGCCAGGAGGTACCCAGAATACCACTCCACTGCAGCTGGAGACACCCTCCAGGTCGGCTGATTCCACTTGCGTCTCACAAGCCTCTGACAAACTGCTCTGGTGCAGATGTTCGAAACTCATTCTGCAGGCAGTGTGCAACTGTGAGGGACTGAGGGTGAGCTCAACTCTCCGAAGTAAGTTGCTTTTGGACAAGGCGTTCAGCTAGCTTCTCTCGTATGGCACTTAGGATGTAGCACCTGGCTCACACAGTTGAAATACTAGGAAACCGCTAGATTGAGCTTGGATGCACTAGTCTTGTGGGCCGGGACTTTCCACTTACCTCTCACAACACTTCAGTCACGCATCGGGGCTAGGCCTTTTAGGAGCGCGGTGTAGCTGCAGGCAGGATGTGGGAGGGACAGTCCATAAGCTCAACTCTCGGAAGTGTGTATGCTTTGCAGCCAGATGTCTGGAAGACACTTATTGATGGGTGCTAGGACCGAGCTACACTCTCATTGAACAAGGATGTTTGCAATGTCTGTATTGAGATCAGATACACTTGAGGAGAATCCTGTCACTTCCACATGCTTTTCACACAACCTCTTCCGGCGCCTAAAATAACGATGCTGCGACCTATACCTAGGGGCAGTTAGGATGCGGGTGGGTCCTGCCCTCACCTCAGCTCGCGCAAGGAAGCATGCCTAGAAGCCAGCTTTCAACTAGCTGCTTTCTTAGGGCATTGAGAACGTAGCAGTACTCTAAGCCAGGAGGTACCCAGAATACCACTCCACTGAAGCTGGAGACACCCTCCAGGTCGGCTGATTCCACTTGCGTCTCACAAGCCTCTGACAAACTGCTCTGGTGCAGATGTTCGAAACTCATTCTGCAGGCAGTGTGCAACTGTGAGGGACTGAGGGTGAGCTCAACTCTCCGAAGTAAGTTGCTTTTGGACAAGGCGTTCAGCTAGCTTCTCTCGTATGGCACGTAGGATGTAGCACCTGGCTCACACAGTTGAAATACTAGGAAACCGCTAGATGAGCTTGGATGCACTAGTCTTGTGGGCCGGGACTTTCCACTTACCTCTCACAACACTTCAGTCACGCATCGGGGCTAGGCCTGTTAGGAGCGCGGTGTAGCTGCAGGCAGGATGTGGGAGGGACAGTCCATAAGCTCAACTCTCGGAAGTGTGTATGCTTTGCAGCCAGATGTCTGGAAGACACTTATTGATGGGTGCTAGGACCGAGCTACACTCTCATTGAACAAGGACGTTTGCAATGTCTGTATTGAGATCAGATACACTTGAGGAGAATCCTGTCACTTCCACATGCTTTTCACACAACCTCTTCCGACGCCTTGCAAAAGGATGCTGGGACCTATGTCTCCAGGCAGGGTGCGGGAGGGTCCTGCCCTGACCTCAGCTCGCACACGGAAGCATGCCTACAGCCCCGCTTTCAACTAGCTGCGTTCTTAGGGCACTGAGAACGTAGCAGTACTCTCAGCCAGGAGGTACCCAGAATACCACTCCACTGCAGCTGGAGACACCCTCCAGGTCGGCTGATTCCACTTGTGTCTCACAAGCCTCTGAGAAACGGCTGTGGTGCTGATGTTCGAACCTCATTTGCAGGCAGTGTGCAACTGTGAGGGACTGAGGGTGAGCTAAACTCTCAGAAGTTATTTGCCTTGGGACTAGACGTCCAGCTAGCTTCTCTCGTATGGAACTTAGGATGTAACACCTGGCTAACATAGGAATTACTAGGTAATCGCTGGATTGAGCTTGGAGGCACTAGTCTTGAGGGCCGAGACTTTCCACTTACCTCTTATAACACTTCAGTCATGCAGCGAGCCTAGGCCTGTTATGAGCGAGGTGTACCTGCAGGCAGGATGTGGGAGGGACAGGCCATAAGCTCAACTCTCAGGAGCGTGTATGCCTAGGAGGCAGATGTCTGCTCCCCACTCATACAGGGGAGTTAGAACCTAGCTACACTCTCATTGAACAAGGACGTTGGCAATCGCTGTATTCCACTCAGATTGCCGTGAGGACAGGCCTGAGGCTTCCACACGCCTTTCTCACCACCTGTCTGCACCTGACATGAGGATTTTGGCCGCTCGCCCACAGGGGGTACCCGAGGCGGGAGGATCCTTCGTTGAGCTCAACTCTCCAAAGGTAGCATGCTCCAAATGCAGCTTTCCACTAGCTGCGTTCTTATGGCCGTGAGAACGCAGCAGCACTGGAAGTCAGGACGTTGCGTTTATACTGCTCTACTGCACCGAGTGACAGCACCATTGAGGCCTGCAGCTTGCCCCTTGAGTCCCATGAGCTTCTGACAAACATGTCTAGTGAGGATGTTCGTAACTCCATGTGCAGGCAGTGTGGAACTGGGAAGGACGGCAAGTCAGCTCATCGCACAGAAGGAAGTTCCCCTGAGAGAGAGCTTGCAACTAGGTACTCAGGGTTGGAAGTTAGTATGTACCACCCATCTGAGGGAGGAAGTCGTCAGGAGTCACTGGATTGAGCTAAGAGACACTTGCCTCTCACAAAGCTTGAATCCCGTGTCCAACGAAATCCCTTGGCTGCAAAGGGTACAGGCGGTCAGCATGTGGGAGGTTGAAGCCATAAGCTCAACCCAAAGGAGTGTGCATGCCTTGGAGGCAGCTGTGTGCTAGGAGCGAGATTGACAAGCCAGTCACGTGGTTCTCTGTCTGCTAGTGTCCCGCGTAGAACGAAATGCTGTGCAAGCGAACCGTACAGGCATCAGGATGTGGGAGCGATAGGCCATAAGCTCAACTCTGAGAAGGGTGTAGGCTTTGCAGGCAGATGCCTGCCAGACGCTTATTGATGGAAGCTAGCACCGAGCTACACATTCATTGAACAAGGACGTTTGCAATGTCTGTATTGAGATCAGATACACTTGAGGAGAATCCTGTCACTTCCCCATGCTTTTCACACAACCTCTTCCGGCGCCTAAAATAACGATGCTGCGACCTATACCTAGGGGCAGTTAGGATGCGGGTGGGTCCTGCCCTCACCTCAGCTCGCGCAAGGAAGCATGCCTAGAAGCCAGCTTTCAACTAGCTGCTTTCTTAGGGCATTGAGAACGTAGCAGTACTCTAAGCCAGGAGGTACCCAGAATACCACTCCACTGCAGCTGGAGACACCCTCCAGGTCGGCTGATTCCACTTGCGTCTCACAAGCCTCTGACAAACTGCTCTGGTGCAGATGTTCGAAACTCATTCTGCAGGCAGTGTGCAACTGTGAGGGACTGAGGGTGAGCTCAACTCTCCGAAGTAAGTTGCTTTTGGACAAGGCGTTCAGCTAGCTTCTCTCGTATGGCACTTAGGATGTAGCACCTGGCTCACACAGTTGAAATACTAGGAAACCGCTAGATTGAGCTTGGATGCACTAGTCTTGTGGGCCGGGACTTTCCACTTACCTCTCACAACACTTCAGTCACGCATCGGGGCTAGGCCTGTTAGGAGCGCGGTGTAGCTGCAGGCAGGATGTGGGAGGGACAGTCCATAAGCTCAACTCTCGGAAGTGTGTATGCTTTGCAGCCAGATGTCTGGAAGACACTTATTGATGGGTGCTAGGACCGAGCTACACTCTCATTGAACAAGGACGTTTGCAATGTCTGTATTGAGATCAGATACACTTGAGGAGAATCCTGTCACTTCCACATGCTTTTCACACAACCTCTTCCGACGCCTTGCAAAAGGATGCTGGGACCTATGTCTCCAGGCAGGGTGCGGGAGGGTCCTGCCCTGACCTCAGCTCGCACACGGAAGCATGCCTACAGCCCCGCTTTCAACTAGCTGCGTTCTTAGGGCACTGAGAACGTAGCAGTACTCTCAGCCAGGAGGTACCCAGAATACCACTCCACTGCAGCTGGAGACACCCTCCAGGTCGGCTGATTCCACTTGTGTCTCACAAGCCTCTGAGAAACGGCTGTGGTGCTGATGTTCGAACCTCATTTGCAGGCAGTGTGCAACTGTGAGGGACTGAGGGTGAGCTAAACTCTCAGAAGTTATTTGCCTTGGGACTAGACGTCCAGCTAGCTTCTCTCGTATGGAACTTAGGATGTAACACCTGGCTAACATAGGAATTACTAGGTAATCGCTGGATTGAGCTTGGAGGCACTAGTCTTGAGGGCCGAGACTTTCCACTTACCTCTTATAACACTTCAGTCATGCAGCGAGCCTAGGCCTGTTATGAGCGAGGTGTACCTGCAGGCAGGATGTGGGAGGGACAGGCCATAAGCTCAACTCTCAGGAGCGTGTATGCCTAGGAGGCAGATGTCTGCTCCCCACTCATACAGGGGAGTTAGAACCTAGCTACACTCTCATTGAACAAGGACGTTGGCAATCGCTGTATTCCACTCAGATTGCCGTGAGGACAGGCCTGAGGCTTCCACACGCCTTTCTCACCACCTGTCTGCACCTGACATGAGGATTTTGGCCGCTCGCCCACAGGGGGTACCCGAGGCGGGAGGATCCTTCGTTGAGCTCAACTCTCCAAAGGTAGCATGCTCCGAATGCAGCTTTCCACTAGCTGCGTTCTTATGGCCGTGAGAACGCAGCAGCACTGGAAGTCAGGACGTTGCGTTTATACTGCTCTACTGCACCGAGTGACAGCACCATTGAGGCCTGCAGCTTGCCCCTTGAGTCCCATGAGCTTCTGACAAACATGTCTAGTGAGGATGTTCGTAACTCCATGTGCAGGCAGTGTGGAACTGGGAAGGACGGCAAGTCAGCTCATCGCACAGAAGGAAGTTCCCCTGAGAGAGAGCTTGCAACTAGGTACTCAGGGTTGGAAGTTAGTATGTACCACCCATCTGAGGGAGGAAGTCGTCAGGAGTCACTGGATTGAGCTAAGAGACACTTGCCTCTCACAAAGCTTGAATCCCGTGTCCAACGAAATCCCTTGGCTGCAAAGGGTACAGGCGGTCAGCATGTGGGAGGTTGAAGCCATAAGCTCAACCCAAAGGAGTGTGCATGCCTTGGAGGCAGCTGTGTGCTAGGAGCGAGATTGACAAGCCAGTCACGTGGTTCTCTGTCTGCTAGTGTCCCGCGTAGAACGAAATGCTGTGCAAGCGAACCGTACAGGCATCAGGATGTGGGAGCGATAGGCCATAAGCTCAACTCTGAGAAGGGTGTAGGCTTTGCAGGCAGATGCCTGCCAGACGCTTATTGATGGAAGCTAGCACCGAGCTACACATTCATTGAACAAGGACGTTTGCAATGTCTGTATTGAGATCAGATACACTTGAGGAGAATCCTGTCACTTCCCCATGCTTTTCACACAACCTCTTCCGGCGCCTAAAATAACGATGCTGCGACCTATACCTAGGGGCAGTTAGGATGCGGGTGGGTCCTGCCCTCACCTCAGCTCGCGCAAGGAAGCATGCCTAGAAGCCAGCTTTCAACTAGCTGCTTTCTTAGGGCATTGAGAACGTAGCAGTACTCTAAGCCAGGAGGTACCCAGAATACCACTCCACTGCAGCTGGAGACACCCTCCAGGTCGGCTGATTCCACTTGCGTCTCACAAGCCTCTGACAAACTGCTCTGGTGCAGATGTTCGAAACTCATTCTGCAGGCAGTGTGCAACTGTGAGGGACTGAGGGTGAGCTCAACTCTCCGAAGTAAGTTGCTTTTGGACAAGGCGTTCAGCTAGCTTCTCTCGTATGGCACTTAGGATGTAGCACCTGGCTCACACAGTTGAAATACTAGGAAACCGCTAGATTGAGCTTGGATGCACTAGTCTTGTGGGCCGGGACTTTCCACTGACCTCTCACAACACTTCAGTCACGCATCGGGGCTAGGCCTGTTAGGAGCGCGGTGTAGCTGCAGGCAGGATGTGGGAGGGACAGTCCATAAGCTCAACTCTCGGAAGTGTGTATGCTTTGCAGCCAGATGTCTGGAAGACACTTATTGATGGGTGCTAGGACCGAGCTACACTCTCATTGAACAAGGATGTTTGCAATGTCTGTATTGAGATCAGATACACTTGAGGAGAATCCTGTCACTTCCACATGCTTTTCACACAACCTCTTCCGGCGCCTAAAATAACGATGCTGCGACCTATACCTAGGGGCAGTTAGGATGCGGGTGGGTCCTGCCCTCACCTCAGCTCGCGCAAGGAAGCATGCCTAGAAGCCAGCTTTCAACTAGCTGCTTTCTTAGGGCATTGAGAACGTAGCAGTACTCTAAGCCAGGAGGTACCCAGAATACCACTCCACTGCAGCTGGAGACACCCTCCAGGTCGGCTGATTCCACTTGCGTCTCACAAGCCTCTGACAAACTGCTCTGGTGCAGATGTTCGAAACTCATTCTGCAGGCAGTGTGCAACTGTGAGGGACTGAGGGTGAGCTCAACTCTCCGAAGTAAGTTGCTTTTGGACAAGGCGTTCAGCTAGCTTCTCTCGTATGGCACTTAGGATGTAGCACCTGGCTCACACAGTTGAAATACTAGGAAACCGCTAGATTGAGCTTGGATGCACTAGTCTTGTGGGCCGGGACTTTCCACTTACCTCTCACAACACTTCAGTCACGCATCGGGGCTAGGCCTGTTAGGAGCGCGGTGTACCTGCAGGCAGGATGTGGGAGGGACAGTCCATAAGCTCAACTCTCGGAAGTGTGTATGCTTTGCAGCCAGATGTCTGGAAGACACTTATTGATGGGTGCTAGGACCGAGCTACACTCTCATTGAACAAGGACGTTTGCAATGTCTGTATTGAGATCAGATACACTTGAGGAGAATCCTGTCACTTCCACATGCTTTTCACACAACCTCTTCCGACGCCTTGCAAAAGGATGCTGGGACCTATGTCTCCAGGCAGGGTGCGGGAGGGTCCTGCCCTGACCTCAGCTCGCACACGGAAGCATGCCTACAGCCCCGCTTTCAACTAGCTGCGTTCTTAGGGCACTGAGAACGTAGCAGTACTCTCAGCCAGGAGGTACCCAGAATACCACTCCACTGCAGCTGGAGACACCCTCCAGGTCGGCTGATTCCACTTGTGTCTCACAAGCCTCTGAGAAACGGCTGTGGTGCTGATGTTCGAACCTCATTTGCAGGCAGTGTGCAACTGTGAGGGACTGAGGGTGAGCTAAACTCTCAGAAGTTATTTGCCTTGGGACTAGACGTCCAGCTAGCTTCTCTCGTATGGAACTTAGGATGTAACACCTCGCTAACATAGGAATTACTAGGTAATCGCTGGATTGAGCTTGGAGGCACTAGTCTTGAGGGCCGAGACTTTCCACTTACCTCTTATAACACTTCAGTCATGCAGCGAGCCTAGGCCTGTTATGAGCGAGGTGTACCTGCAGGCAGGATGTGGGAGGGACAGGCCATAAGCTCAACTCTCAGGAGCGTGTATGCCTAGGAGGCAGATGTCTGCTCCCCACTCATACAGGGGAGTTAGAACCTAGCTACACTCTCATTGAACAAGGACGTTGGCAATCGCTGTATTCCACTCAGATTGCCGTGAGGACAGGCCTGAGGCTTCCACACGCCTTTCTCACCACCTGTCTGCACCTGACATGAGGATTTTGGCCGCTCGCCCACAGGGGGTACCCGAGGCGGGAGGATCCTTCGTTGAGCTCAACTCTCCAAAGGTAGCATGCTCCGAATGCAGCTTTCCACTAGCTGCGTTCTTATGGCCGTGAGAACGCAGCAGCACTGGAAGTCAGGACGTTGCGTTTATACTACTCTACTGCACCGAGTGACAGCACCATTGAGGCCTGCAGCTTGCCCCTTGAGTCCCATGAGCTTCTGACAAACATGTCTAGTGAGGATGTTCGTAACTCCATGTGCAGGCAGTGTGGAACTGGGAAGGACGGCAAGTCAGCTCATCGCACAGAAGGAAGTTCCCCTGAGAGAGAGCTTGCAACTAGGTACTCAGGGTTGGAAGTTAGTATGTACCACCCATCTGAGGGAGGAAGTCGTCAGGAGTCACTGGATTGAGCTAAGAGACACTTGCCTCTCACAAAGCTTGAATCCCGTGTCCAACGAAATCCCTTGGCTGCAAAGGGTACAGGCGGTCAGCATGTGGGAGGTTGAAGCCATAAGCTCAACCCAAAGGAGTGTGCATGCCTTGGAGGCAGCTGTGTGCTAGGAGCGAGATTGACAAGCCAGTCACGTGGTTCTCTGTCTGCTAGTGTCCCGCGTAGAACGAAATGCTGTGCAAGCGAACCGTACAGGCATCAGGATGTGGGAGCGATAGGCCATAAGCTCAACTCTGAGAAGGGTGTAGGCTTTGCAGGCAGATGCCTGCCAGACGCTTATTGATGGAAGCTAGCACCGAGCTACACATTCATTGAACAAGGACGTTTGCAATGTCTGTATTGAGATCAGATACACTTGAGGAGAATCCTGTCACTTCCCCATGCTTTTCACACAACCTCTTCCGGCGCCTAAAATAACGATGCTGCGACCTATACCTAGGGGCAGTTAGGATGCGGGTGGGTCCTGCCCTCACCTCAGCTCGCGCAAGGAAGCATGCCTAGAAGCCAGCTTTCAACTAGCTGCTTTCTTAGGGCATTGAGAACGTAGCAGTACTCTAAGCCAGGAGGTACCCAGAATACCACTCCACTGCAGCTGGAGACACCCTCCAGGTCGGCTGATTCCACTTGCGTCTCACAAGCCTCTGACAAACTGCTCTGGTGCAGATGTTCGAAACTCATTCTGCAGGCAGTGTGCAACTGTGAGGGACTGAGGGTGAGCTCAACTCTCCGAAGTAAGTTGCTTTTGGACAAGGCGTTCAGCTAGCTTCTCTCGTATGGCACTTAGGATGTAGCACCTGGCTCACACAGTTGAAATACTAGGAAACCGCTAGATTGAGCTTGGATGCACTAGTCTTGTGGGCCGGGACTTTCCACTTACCTCTCACAACACTTCAGTCACGCATCGGGGCTAGGCCTGTTAGGAGCGCGGTGTACCTGCAGGCAGGATGTGGGAGGGACAGTCCATAAGCTCAACTCTCGGAAGTGTGTATGCTTTGCAGCCAGATGTCTGGAAGACACTTATTGATGGGTGCTAGGACCGAGCTACACTCTCATTGAACAAGGACGTTTGCAATGTCTGTATTGAGATCAGATACACTTGAGGAGAATCCTGTCACTTCCACATGCTTTTCACACAACCTCTTCCGACGCCTTGCAAAAGGATGCTGGGACCTATGTCTCCAGGCAGGGTGCGGGAGGGTCCTGCCCTGACCTCAGCTCGCACACGGAAGCATGCCTACAGCCCCGCTTTCAACTAGCTGCGTTCTTAGGGCACTGAGAACGTAGCAGTACTCTCAGCCAGGAGGTACCCAGAATACCACTCCACTGCAGCTGGAGACACCCTCCAGGTCGGCTGATTCCACTTGTGTCTCACAAGCCTCTGAGAAACGGCTGTGGTGCTGATGTTCGAACCTCATTTGCAGGCAGTGTGCAACTGTGAGGGACTGAGGGTGAGCTAAACTCTCAGAAGTTATTTGCCTTGGGACTAGACGTCCAGCTAGCTTCTCTCGTATGGAACTTAGGATGTAACACCTGGCTAACATAGGAATTACTAGGTAATCGCTGGATTGAGCTTGGAGGCACTAGTCTTGAGGGCCGAGACTTTCCACTTACCTCTTATAACACTTCAGTCATGCAGCGAGCCTAGGCCTGTTATGAGCGAGGTGTACCTGCAGGCAGGATGTGGGAGGGACAGGCCATAAGCTCAACTCTCAGGAGCGTGTATGCCTAGGAGGCAGATGTCTGCTCCCCACTCATACAGGGGAGTTAGAACCTAGCTACACTCTCATTGAACAAGGACGTTGGCAATCGCTGTATTCCACTCAGATTGCCGTGAGGACAGGCCTGAGGCTTCCACACGCCTTTCTCACCACCTGTCTGCACCTGACATGAGGATTTTGGCCGCTCGCCCACAGGGGGTACCCGAGGCGGGAGGATCCTTCGTTGAGCTCAACTCTCCAAAGGTAGCATGCTCCGAATGCAGCTTTCCACTAGCTGCGTTCTTATGGCCGTGAGAACGCAGCAGCACTGGAAGTCAGGACGTTGCGTTTATACTACTCTACTGCACCGAGTGACAGCACCATTGAGGCCTGCAGCTTGCCCCTTGAGTCCCATGAGCTTCTGACAAACATGTCTAGTGAGGATGTTCGTAACTCCATGTGCAGGCAGTGTGGAACTGGGAAGGACGGCAAGTCAGCTCATCGCACAGAAGGAAGTTCCCCTGAGAGAGAGCTTGCAACTAGGTACTCAGGGTTGGAAGTTAGTATGTACCACCCATCTGAGGGAGGAAGTCGTCAGGAGTCACTGGATTGAGCTAAGAGACACTTGCCTCTCACAAAGCTTGAATCCCGTGTCCAACGAAATCCCTTGGCTGCAAAGGGTACAGGCGGTCAGCATGTGGGAGGTTGAAGCCATAAGCTCAACCCAAAGGAGTGTGCATGCCTTGGAGGCAGCTGTGTGCTAGGAGCGAGATTGACAAGCCAGTCACGTGGTTCTCTGTCTGCTAGTGTCCCGCGTAGAACGAAATGCTGTGCAAGCGAACCGTACAGGCATCAGGATGTGGGAGCGATAGGCCATAAGCTCAACTCTGAGAAGGGTGTAGGCTTTGCAGGCAGATGCCTGCCAGACGCTTATTGATGGAAGCTAGCACCGAGCTACACATTCATTGAACAAGGACGTTTGCAATGTCTGTATTGAGATCAGATACACTTGAGGAGAATCCTGTCACTTCCCCATGCTTTTCACACAACCTCTTCCGGCGCCTAAAATAACGATGCTGCGACCTATACCTAGGGGCAGTTAGGATGCGGGTGGGTCCTGCCCTCACCTCAGCTCGCGCAAGGAAGCATGCCTAGAAGCCAGCTTTCAACTAGCTGCTTTCTTAGGGCATTGAGAACGTAGCAGTACTCTAAGCCAGGAGGTACCCAGAATACCACTCCACTGCAGCTGGAGACACCCTCCAGGTCGGCTGATTCCACTTGCGTCTCACAAGCCTCTGACAAACTGCTCTGGTGCAGATGTTCGAAACTCATTCTGCAGGCAGTGTGCAACTGTGAGGGACTGAGGGTGAGCTCAACTCTCCGAAGTAAGTTGCTTTTGGACAAGGCGTTCAGCTAGCTTCTCTCGTATGGCACTTAGGATGTAGCACCTGGCTCACACAGTTGAAATACTAGGAAACCGCTAGATTGAGCTTGGATGCACTAGTCTTGTGGGCCGGGACTTTCCACTTACCTCTCACAACACTTCAGTCACGCATCGGGGCTAGGCCTGTTAGGAGCGCGGTGTAGCTGCAGGCAGGATGTGGGAGGGACAGTCCATAAGCTCAACTCTCGGAAGTGTGTATGCTTTGCAGCCAGATGTCTGGAAGACACTTATTGATGGGTGCTAGGACCGAGCTACACTCTCATTGAACAAGGATGTTTGCAATGTCTGTATTGAGATCAGATACACTTGAGGAGAATCCTGTCACTTCCACATGCTTTTCACACAACCTCTTCCGGCGCCTAAAATAACGATGCTGCGACCTATACCTAGGGGCAGTTAGGATGCGGGTGGGTCCTGCCCTCACCTCAGCTCGCGCAAGGAAGCATGCCTAGAAGCCAGCTTTCAACTAGCTGCTTTCTTAGGGCATTGAGAACGTAGCAGTACTCTAAGCCAGGAGGTACCCAGAATACCACTCCACTGCAGCTGGAGACACCCTCCAGGTCGGCTGATTCCACTTGCGTCTCACAAGCCTCTGACAAACTGCTCTGGTGCAGATGTTCGAAACTCATTCTGCAGGCAGTGTGCAACTGTGAGGGACTGAGGGTGAGCTCAACTCTCCGAAGTAAGTTGCTTTTGGACAAGGCGTTCAGCTAGCTTCTCTCGTATGGCACTTAGGATGTAGCACCTGGCTCACACAGTTGAAATACTAGGAAACCGCTAGATTGAGCTTGGATGCACTAGTCTTGTGGGCCGGGACTTTCCACTTACCTCTCACAACACTTCAGTCACGCATCGGGGCTAGGCCTGTTAGGAGCGCGGTGTACCTGCAGGCAGGATGTGGGAGGGACAGTCCATAAGCTCAACTCTCGGAAGTGTGTATGCTTTGCAGCCAGATGTCTGGAAGACACTTATTGATGGGTGCTAGGACCGAGCTACACTCTCATTGAACAAGGACGTTTGCAATGTCTGTATTGAGATCAGATACACTTGAGGAGAATCCTGTCACTTCCACATGCTTTTCACACAACCTCTTCCGACGCCTTGCAAAAGGATGCTGGGACCTATGTCTCCAGGCAGGGTGCGGGAGGGTCCTGCCCTGACCTCAGCTCGCACACGGAAGCATGCCTACAGCCCCGCTTTCAACTAGCTGCGTTCTTAGGGCACTGAGAACGTAGCAGTACTCTCAGCCAGGAGGTACCCAGAATACCACTCCACTGCAGCTGGAGACACCCTCCAGGTCGGCTGATTCCACTTGTGTCTCACAAGCCTCTGAGAAACGGCTGTGGTGCTGATGTTCGAACCTCATTTGCAGGCAGTGTGCAACTGTGAGGGACTGAGGGTGAGCTAAACTCTCAGAAGTTATTTGCCTTGGGACTAGACGTCCAGCTAGCTTCTCTCGTATGGAACTTAGGATGTAACACCTGGGTAACATAGGAATTACTAGGTAATCGCTGGATTGAGCTTGGAGGCACTAGTCTTGAGGGCCGAGACTTTCCACTTACCTCTTATAACACTTCAGTCATGCAGCGAGCCTAGGCCTGTTATGAGCGAGGTGTACCTGCAGGCAGGATGTGGGAGGGACAGGCCATAAGCTCAACTCTCAGGAGCGTGTATGCCTAGGAGGCAGATGTCTGCTCCCCACTCATACAGGGGAGTTAGAACCTAGCTACACTCTCATTGAACAAGGACGTTGGCAATCGCTGTATTCCACTCAGATTGCCGTGAGGACAGGCCTGAGGCTTCCACACGCCTTTCTCACCACCTGTCTGCACCTGACATGAGGATTTTGGCCGCTCGCCCACAGGGGGTACCCGAGGCGGGAGGATCCTTCGTTGAGCTCAACTCTCCAAAGGTAGCATGCTCCGAATGCAGCTTTCCACTAGCTGCGTTCTTATGGCCGTGAGAACGCAGCAGCACTGGAAGTCAGGACGTTGCGTTTATACTGCTCTACTGCACCGAGTGACAGCACCATTGAGGCCTGCAGCTTGCCCCTTGAGTCCCATGAGCTTCTGACAAACATGTCTAGTGAGGATGTTCGTAACTCCATGTGCAGGCAGTGTGGAACTGGGAAGGACGGCAAGTCAGCTCATCGCACAGAAGGAAGTTCCCCTGAGAGAGAGCTTGCAACTAGGTACTCAGGGTTGGAAGTTAGTATGTACCACCCATCTGAGGGAGGAAGTCGTCAGGAGTCACTGGATTGAGCTAAGAGACACTTGCCTCTCACAAAGCTTGAATCCCGTGTCCAACGAAATCCCTTGGCTGCAAAGGGTACAGGCGGTCAGCATGTGGGAGGTTGAAGCCATAAGCTCAACCCAAAGGAGTGTGCATGCCTTGGAGGCAGCTGTGTGCTAGGAGCGAGATTGACAAGCCAGTCACGTGGTTCTCTGTCTGCTAGTGTCCCGCGTAGAACGAAATGCTGTGCAAGCGAACCGTACAGGCATCAGGATGTGGGAGCGATAGGCCATAAGCTCAACTCTGAGAAGGGTGTAGGCTTTGCAGGCAGATGCCTGCCAGACGCTTATTGATGGAAGCTAGCACCGAGCTACACATTCATTGAACAAGGACGTTTGCAATGTCTGTATTGAGATCAGATACACTTGAGGAGAATCCTGTCACTTCCACATGCTTTTCACACAACCTCTTCCGGCGCCTAAAATAACGATGCTGCGACCTATACCTAGGGGCAGTTAGGATGCGGGTGGGTCCTGCCCTCACCTCAGCTCGCGCAAGGAAGCATGCCTAGAAGCCAGCTTTCAACTAGCTGCTTTCTTAGGGCATTGAGAACGTAGCAGTACTCTAAGCCAGGAGGTACCCAGAATACCACTCCACTGCAGCTGGAGACACCCTCCAGGTCGGCTGATTCCACTTGCGTCTCACAAGCCTCTGACAAACTGCTCTGGTGCAGATGTTCGAAACTCATTCTGCAGGCAGTGTGCAACTGTGAGGGACTGAGGGTGAGCTCAACTCTCCGAAGTAAGTTGCTTTTGGACAAGGCGTTCAGCTAGCTTCTCTCGTATGGCACTTAGGATGTAGCACCTGGCTCACACAGTTGAAATACTAGGAAACCGCTAGATTGAGCTTGGATGCACTAGTCTTGTGGGCCGGGACTTTCCACTGACCTCTCACAACACTTCAGTCATGCATCGGTGCTAGGCCTGTTAGGAGCGCGGTGTAGCTGCAGGCAGGATGTGGGAGGGACAGTCCATAAGCTCAACTCTCGGAAGTGTGTATGCTTTGCAGCCAGATGTCTGGAAGACACTTATTGATGGGTGCTAGGACCGAGCTACACTCTCATTGAACAAGGATGTTTGCAATGTCTGTATTGAGATCAGATACACTTGAGGAGAATCCTGTCACTTCCACATGCTTTTCACACAACCTCTTCCGGCGCCTAAAATAACGATGCTGCGACCTATACCTAGGGGCAGTTAGGATGCGGGTGGGTCCTGCCCTCACCTCAGCTCGCGCAAGGAAGCATGCCTAGAAGCCAGCTTTCAACTAGCTGCTTTCTTAGGGCATTGAGAACGTAGCAGTACTCTAAGCCAGGAGGTACCCAGAATACCACTCCACTGAAGCTGGAGACACCCTCCAGGTCGGCTGATTCCACTTGCGTCTCACAAGCCTCTGACAAACTGCTCTGGTGCAGATGTTCGAAACTCATTCTGCAGGCAGTGTGCAACTGTGAGGGACTGAGGGTGAGCTCAACTCTCCGAAGTAAGTTGCTTTTGGACAAGGCGTTCAGCTAGCTTCTCTCGTATGGCACTTAGGATGTAGCACCTGGCTCACACAGTTGAAATACTAGGAAACCGCTAGATTGAGCTTGGATGCACTAGTCTTGTGGGCCGGGACTTTCCACTTACCTCTCACAACACTTCAGTCACGCATCGGGGCTAGGCCTGTTAGGAGCGCGGTGTACCTGCAGGCAGGATGTGGGAGGGACAGTCCATAAGCTCAACTCTCGGAAGTGTGTATGCTTTGCAGCCAGATGTCTGGAAGACACTTATTGATGGGTGCTAGGACCGAGCTACACTCTCATTGAACAAGGACGTTTGCAATGTCTGTATTGAGATCAGATACACTTGAGGAGAATCCTGTCACTTCCACATGCTTTTCACACAACCTCTTCCGACGCCTTGCAAAAGGATGCTGGGACCTATGTCTCCAGGCAGGGTGCGGGAGGGTCCTGCCCTGACCTCAGCTCGCACACGGAAGCATGCCTACAGCCCCGCTTTCAACTAGCTGCGTTCTTAGGGCACTGAGAACGTAGCAGTACTCTCAGCCAGGAGGTACCCAGAATACCACTCCACTGCAGCTGGAGACACCCTCCAGGTCGGCTGATTCCACTTGTGTCTCACAAGCCTCTGAGAAACGGCTGTGGTGCTGATGTTCGAACCTCATTTGCAGGCAGTGTGCAACTGTGAGGGACTGAGGGTGAGCTAAACTCTCAGAAGTTATTTGCCTTGGGACTAGACGTCCAGCTAGCTTCTCTAGTATGGAACTTAGGATGTAACACCTGGCTAACATAGGAATTACTAGGTAATCGCTGGATTGAGCTTGGAGGCACTAGTCTTGAGGGCCGAGACTTTCCACTTACCTCTTATAACACTTCAGTCATGCAGCGAGCCTAGGCCTGTTATGAGCGAGGTGTACCTGCAGGCAGGATGTGGGAGGGACAGGCCATAAGCTCAACTCTCAGGAGCGTGTATGCCTAGGAGGCAGATGTCTGCTCCCCACTCATACAGGGGAGTTAGAACCTAGCTACACTCTCATTGAACAAGGACGTTGGCAATCGCTGTATTCCACTCAGATTGCCGTGAGGACAGGCCTGAGGCTTCCACACGCCTTTCTCACCACCTGTCTGCACCTGACATGAGGATTTTGGCCGCTCGCCCACAGGGGGTACCCGAGGCGGGAGGATCCTTCGTTGAGCTCAACTCTCCAAAGGTAGCATGCTCCGAATGCAGCTTTCCACTAGCTGCGTTCTTATGGCCGTGAGAACGCAGCAGCACTGGAAGTCAGGACGTTGCGTTTATACTGCTCTACTGCACCGAGTGACAGCACCATTGAGGCCTGCAGCTTGCCCCTTGAGTCCCATGAGCTTCTGACAAACATGTCTAGTGAGGATGTTCGTAACTCCATGTGCAGGCAGTGTGGAACTGGGAAGGACGGCAAGTCAGCTCATCGCACAGAAGGAAGTTCCCCTGAGAGAGAGCTTGCAACTAGGTACTCAGGGTTGGAAGTTAGTATGTACCACCCATCTGAGGGAGGAAGTCGTCAGGAGTCACTGGATTGAGCTAAGAGACACTTGCCTCTCACAAAGCTTGAATCCCGTGTCCAACGAAATCCCTTGGCTGCAAAGGGTACAGGCGGTCAGCATGTGGGAGGTTGAAGCCATAAGCTCAACCCAAAGGAGTGTGCATGCCTTGGAGGCAGCTGTGTGCTAGGAGCGAGATTGACAAGCCAGTCACGTGGTTCTCTGTCTGCTAGTGTCCCGCGTAGAACGAAATGCTGTGCAAGCGAACCGTACAGGCATCAGGATGTGGGAGCGATAGGCCATAAGCTCAACTCTGAGAAGGGTGTAGGCTTTGCAGGCAGATGCCTGCCAGACGCTTATTGATGGAAGCTAGCACCGAGCTACACATTCATTGAACAAGGACGTTTGCAATGTCTGTATTGAGATCAGATACACTTGAGGAGAATCCTGTCACTTCCCCATGCTTTTCACACAACCTCTTCCGGCGCCTAAAATAACGATGCTGCGACCTATACCTAGGGGCAGTTAGGATGCGGGTGGGTCCTGCCCTCACCTCAGCTCGCGCAAGGAAGCATGCCTAGAAGCCAGCTTTCAACTAGCTGCTTTCTTAGGGCATTGAGAACGTAGCAGTACTCTAAGCCAGGAGGTACCCAGAATACCACTCCACTGCAGCTGGAGACACCCTCCAGGTCGGCTGATTCCACTTGCGTCTCACAAGCCTCTGACAAACTGCTCTGGTGCAGATGTTCGAAACTCATTCTGCAGGCAGTGTGCAACTGTGAGGGACTGAGGGTGAGCTCAACTCTCCGAAGTAAGTTGCTTTTGGACAAGGCGTTCAGCTAGCTTCTCTCGTATGGCACTTAGGATGTAGCACCTGGCTCACACAGTTGAAATACTAGGAAACCGCTAGATTGAGCTTGGATGCACTAGTCTTGTGGGCCGGGACTTTCCACTTACCTCTCACAACACTTCAGTCACGCATCGGGGCTAGGCCTTTTAGGAGCGCGGTGTAGCTGCAGGCAGGATGTGGGAGGGACAGTCCATAAGCTCAACTCTCGGAAGTGTGTATGCTTTGCAGCCAGATGTCTGGAAGACACTTATTGATGGGTGCTAGGACCGAGCTACACTCTCATTGAACAAGGATGTTTGCAATGTCTGTATTGAGATCAGATACACTTGAGGAGAATCCTGTCACTTCCACATGCTTTTCACACAACCTCTTCCGGCGCCTAAAATAACGATGCTGCGACCTATACCTAGGGGCAGTTAGGATGCGGGTGGGTCCTGCCCTCACCTCAGCTCGCGCAAGGAAGCATGCCTAGAAGCCAGCTTTCAACTAGCTGCTTTCTTAGGGCATTGAGAACGTAGCAGTACTCTAAGCCAGGAGGTACCCAGAATACCACTCCACTGAAGCTGGAGACACCCTCCAGGTCGGCTGATTCCACTTGCGTCTCACAAGCCTCTGACAAACTGCTCTGGTGCAGATGTTCGGAACTCATTCTGCAGGCAGTGTGCAACTGTGAGGGACTGAGGGTGAGCTCAACTCTCCGAAGTAAGTTGCTTTTGGACAAGGCGTTCAGCTAGCTTCTCTCGTATGGCACGTAGGATGTAGCACCTGGCTCACACAGTTGAAATACTAGGAAACCGCTAGATGAGCTTGGATGCACTAGTCTTGTGGGCCGGGACTTTCCACTTACCTCTCACAACACTTCAGTCACGCATCGGGGCTAGGCCTGTTAGGAGCGCGGTGTAGCTGCAGGCAGGATGTGGGAGGGACAGTCCATAAGCTCAACTCTCGGAAGTGTGTATGCTTTGCAGCCAGATGTCTGGAAGACACTTATTGATGGGTGCTAGGACCGAGCTACACTCTCATTGAACAAGGACGTTTGCAATGTCTGTATTGAGATCAGATACACTTGAGGAGAATCCTGTCACTTCCACATGCTTTTCACACAACCTCTTCCGACGCCTTGCAAAAGGATGCTGGGACCTATGTCTCCAGGCAGGGTGCGGGAGGGTCCTGCCCTGACCTCAGCTCGCACACGGAAGCATGCCTACAGCCCCGCTTTCAACTAGCTGCGTTCTTAGGGCACTGAGAACGTAGCAGTACTCTCAGCCAGGAGGTACCCAGAATACCACTCCACTGCAGCTGGAGACACCCTCCAGGTCGGCTGATTCCACTTGTGTCTCACAAGCCTCTGAGAAACGGCTGTGGTGCTGATGTTCGAACCTCATTTGCAGGCAGTGTGCAACTGTGAGGGACTGAGGGTGAGCTAAACTCTCAGAAGTTATTTGCCTTGGGACTAGACGTCCAGCTAGCTTCTCTCGTATGGAACTTAGGATGTAACACCTGGCTAACATAGGAATTACTAGGTAATCGCTGGATTGAGCTTGGAGGCACTAGTCTTGAGGGCCGAGACTTTCCACTTACCTCTTATAACACTTCAGTCATGCAGCGAGCCTAGGCCTGTTATGAGCGAGGTGTACCTGCAGGCAGGATGTGGGAGGGACAGGCCATAAGCTCAACTCTCAGGAGCGTGTATGCCTAGGAGGCAGATGTCTGCTCCCCACTCATACAGGGGAGTTAGAACCTAGCTACACTCTCATTGAACAAGGACGTTGGCAATCGCTGTATTCCACTCAGATTGCCGTGAGGACAGGCCTGAGGCTTCCACACGCCTTTCTCACCACCTGTCTGCACCTGACATGAGGATTTTGGCCGCTCGCCCACAGGGGGTACCCGAGGCGGGAGGATCCTTCGTTGAGCTCAACTCTCCAAAGGTAGCATGCTCCGAATGCAGCTTTCCACTAGCTGCGTTCTTATGGCCGTGAGAACGCAGCAGCACTGGAAGTCAGGACGTTGCGTTTATACTGCTCTACTGCACCGAGTGACAGCACCATTGAGGCCTGCAGCTTGCCCCTTGAGTCCCATGAGCTTCTGACAAACATGTCTAGTGAGGATGTTCGTAACTCCATGTGCAGGCAGTGTGGAACTGGGAAGGACGGCAAGTCAGCTCATCGCACAGAAGGAAGTTCCCCTGAGAGAGAGCTTGCAACTAGGTACTCAGGGTTGGAAGTTAGTATGTACCACCCATCTGAGGGAGGAAGTCGTCAGGAGTCACTGGATTGAGCTAAGAGACACTTGCCTCTCACAAAGCTTGAATCCCGTGTCCAACGAAATCCCTTGGCTGCAAAGGGTACAGGCGGTCAGCATGTGGGAGGTTGAAGCCATAAGCTCAACCCAAAGGAGTGTGCATGCCTTGGAGGCAGCTGTGTGCTAGGAGCGAGATTGACAAGCCAGTCACGTGGTTCTCTGTCTGCTAGTGTCCCGCGTAGAACGAAATGCTGTGCAAGCGAACCGTACAGGCATCAGGATGTGGGAGCGATAGGCCATAAGCTCAACTCTGAGAAGGGTGTAGGCTTTGCAGGCAGATGCCTGCCAGACGCTTATTGATGGAAGCTAGCACCGAGCTACACATTCATTGAACAAGGACGTTTGCAATGTCTGTATTGAGATCAGATACACTTGAGGAGAATCCTGTCACTTCCCCATGCTTTTCACACAACCTCTTCCGGCGCCTAAAATAACGATGCTGCGACCTATACCTAGGGGCAGTTAGGATGCGGGTGGGTCCTGCCCTCACCTCAGCTCGCGCAAGGAAGCATGCCTAGAAGCCAGCTTTCAACTAGCTGCTTTCTTAGGGCATTGAGAACGTAGCAGTACTCTAAGCCAGGAGGTACCCAGAATACCACTCCACTGCAGCTGGAGACACCCTCCAGGTCGGCTGATTCCACTTGCGTCTCACAAGCCTCTGACAAACTGCTCTGGTGCAGATGTTCGAAACTCATTCTGCAGGCAGTGTGCAACTGTGAGGGACTGAGGGTGAGCTCAACTCTCCGAAGTAAGTTGCTTTTGGACAAGGCGTTCAGCTAGCTTCTCTCGTATGGCACTTAGGATGTAGCACCTGGCTCACACAGTTGAAATACTAGGAAACCGCTAGATTGAGCTTGGATGCACTAGTCTTGTGGGCCGGGACTTTCCACTTACCTCTCACAACACTTCAGTCACGCATCGGGGCTAGGCCTGTTAGGAGCGCGGTGTAGCTGCAGGCAGGATGTGGGAGGGACAGTCCATAAGCTCAACTCTCGGAAGTGTGTATGCTTTGCAGCCAGATGTCTGGAAGACACTTATTGATGGGTGCTAGGACCGAGCTACACTCTCATTGAACAAGGACGTTTGCAATGTCTGTATTGAGATCAGATACACTTGAGGAGAATCCTGTCACTTCCACATGCTTTTCACACAACCTCTTCCGACGCCTTGCAAAAGGATGCTGGGACCTATGTCTCCAGGCAGGGTGCGGGAGGGTCCTGCCCTGACCTCAGCTCGCACACGGAAGCATGCCTACAGCCCCGCTTTCAACTAGCTGCGTTCTTAGGGCACTGAGAACGTAGCAGTACTCTCAGCCAGGAGGTACCCAGAATACCACTCCACTGCAGCTGGAGACACCCTCCAGGTCGGCTGATTCCACTTGTGTCTCACAAGCCTCTGAGAAACGGCTGTGGTGCTGATGTTCGAACCTCATTTGCAGGCAGTGTGCAACTGTGAGGGACTGAGGGTGAGCTAAACTCTCAGAAGTTATTTGCCTTGGGACTAGACGTCCAGCTAGCTTCTCTCGTATGGAACTTAGGATGTAACACCTGGCTAACATAGGAATTACTAGGTAATCGCTGGATTGAGCTTGGAGGCACTAGTCTTGAGGGCCGAGACTTTCCACTTACCTCTTATAACACTTCAGTCATGCAGCGAGCCTAGGCCTGTTATGAGCGAGGTGTACCTGCAGGCAGGATGTGGGAGGGACAGGCCATAAGCTCAACTCTCAGGAGCGTGTATGCCTAGGAGGCAGATGTCTGCTCCCCACTCATACAGGGGAGTTAGAACCTAGCTACACTCTCATTGAACAAGGACGTTGGCAATCGCTGTATTCCACTCAGATTGCCGTGAGGACAGGCCTGAGGCTTCCACACGCCTTTCTCACCACCTGTCTGCACCTGACATGAGGATTTTGGCCGCTCGCCCACAGGGGGTACCCGAGGCGGGAGGATCCTTCGTTGAGCTCAACTCTCCAAAGGTAGCATGCTCCGAATGCAGCTTTCCACTAGCTGCGTTCTTATGGCCGTGAGAACGCAGCAGCACTGGAAGTCAGGACGTTGCGTTTATACTGCTCTACTGCACCGAGTGACAGCACCATTGAGGCCTGCAGCTTGCCCCTTGAGTCCCATGAGCTTCTGACAAACATGTCTAGTGAGGATGTTCGTAACTCCATGTGCAGGCAGTGTGGAACTGGGAAGGACGGCAAGTCAGCTCATCGCACAGAAGGAAGTTCCCCTGAGAGAGAGCTTGCAACTAGGTACTCAGGGTTGGAAGTTAGTATGTACCACCCATCTGAGGGAGGAAGTCGTCAGGAGTCACTGGATTGAGCTAAGAGACACTTGCCTCTCACAAAGCTTGAATCCCGTGTCCAACGAAATCCCTTGGCTGCAAAGGGTACAGGCGGTCAGCATGTGGGAGGTTGAAGCCATAAGCTCAACCCAAAGGAGTGTGCATGCCTTGGAGGCAGCTGTGTGCTAGGAGCGAGATTGACAAGCCAGTCACGTGGTTCTCTGTCTGCTAGTGTCCCGCGTAGAACGAAATGCTGTGCAAGCGAACCGTACAGGCATCAGGATGTGGGAGCGATAGGCCATAAGCTCAACTCTGAGAAGGGTGTAGGCTTTGCAGGCAGATGCCTGCCAGACGCTTATTGATGGAAGCTAGCACCGAGCTACACATTCATTGAACAAGGACGTTTGCAATGTCTGTATTGAGATCAGATACACTTGAGGAGAATCCTGTCACTTCCCCATGCTTTTCACACAACCTCTTCCGGCGCCTAAAATAACGATGCTGCGACCTATACCTAGGGGCAGTTAGGATGCGGGTGGGTCCTGCCCTCACCTCAGCTCGCGCAAGGAAGCATGCCTAGAAGCCAGCTTTCAACTAGCTGCTTTCTTAGGGCATTGAGAACGTAGCAGTACTCTAAGCCAGGAGGTACCCAGAATACCACTCCACTGCAGCTGGAGACACCCTCCAGGTCGGCTGATTCCACTTGCGTCTCACAAGCCTCTGACAAACTGCTCTGGTGCAGATGTTCGAAACTCATTCTGCAGGCAGTGTGCAACTGTGAGGGACTGAGGGTGAGCTCAACTCTCCGAAGTAAGTTGCTTTTGGACAAGGCGTTCAGCTAGCTTCTCTCGTATGGCACTTAGGATGTAGCACCTGGCTCACACAGTTGAAATACTAGGAAACCGCTAGATTGAGCTTGGATGCACTAGTCTTGTGGGCCGGGACTTTCCACTTACCTCTCACAACACTTCAGTCACGCATCGGGGCTAGGCCTGTTAGGAGCGCGGTGTAGCTGCAGGCAGGATGTGGGAGGGACAGTCCATAAGCTCAACTCTCGGAAGTGTGTATGCTTTGCAGCCAGATGTCTGGAAGACACTTATTGATGGGTGCTAGGACCGAGCTACACTCTCATTGAACAAGGATGTTTGCAATGTCTGTATTGAGATCAGATACACTTGAGGAGAATCCTGTCACTTCCACATGCTTTTCACACAACCTCTTCCGGCGCCTAAAATAACGATGCTGCGACCTATACCTAGGGGCAGTTAGGATGCGGGTGGGTCCTGCCCTCACCTCAGCTCGCGCAAGGAAGCATGCCTAGAAGCCAGCTTTCAACTAGCTGCTTTCTTAGGGCATTGAGAACGTAGCAGTACTCTAAGCCAGGAGGTACCCAGAATACCACTCCACTGCAGCTGGAGACACCCTCCAGGTCGGCTGATTCCACTTGCGTCTCACAAGCCTCTGACAAACTGCTCTGGTGCAGATGTTCGAAACTCATTCTGCAGGCAGTGTGCAACTGTGAGGGACTGAGGGTGAGCTCAACTCTCCGAAGTAAGTTGCTTTTGGACAAGGCGTTCAGCTAGCTTCTCTCGTATGGCACTTAGGATGTAGCACCTGGCTCACACAGTTGAAATACTAGGAAACCGCTAGATTGAGCTTGGATGCACTAGTCTTGTGGGCCGGGACTTTCCACTTACCTCTCACAACACTTCAGTCACGCATCGGGGCTAGGCCTGTAAGGAGCGCGGTGTACCTGCAGGCAGGATGTGGGAGGGACAGTCCATAAGCTCAACTCTCGGAAGTGTGTATGCTTTGCAGCCAGATGTCTGGAAGACACTTATTGATGGGTGCTAGGACCGAGCTACACTCTCATTGAACAAGGACGTTTGCAATGTCTGTATTGAGATCAGATACACTTGAGGAGAATCCTGTCACTTCCACATGCTTTTCACACAACCTCTTCCGACGCCTTGCAAAAGGATGCTGGGACCTATGTCTCCAGGCAGGGTGCGGGAGGGTCCTGCCCTGACCTCAGCTCGCACACGGAAGCATGCCTACAGCCCCGCTTTCAACTAGCTGCGTTCTTAGGGCACTGAGAACGTAGCAGTACTCTCAGCCAGGAGGTACCCAGAATACCACTCCACTGCAGCTGGAGACACCCTCCAGGTCGGCTGATTCCACTTGTGTCTCACAAGCCTCTGAGAAACGGCTGTGGTGCTGATGTTCGAACCTCATTTGCAGGCAGTGTGCAACTGTGAGGGACTGAGGGTGAGCTAAACTCTCAGAAGTTATTTGCCTTGGGACTAGACGTCCAGCTAGCTTCTCTCGTATGGAACTTAGGATGTAACACCTGGCTAACATAGGAATTACTAGGTAATCGCTGGATTGAGCTTGGAGGCACTAGTCTTGAGGGCCGAGACTTTCCACTTACCTCTTATAACACTTCAGTCATGCAGCGAGCCTAGGCCTGTTATGAGCGAGGTGTACCTGCAGGCAGGATGTGGGAGGGACAGGCCATAAGCTCAACTCTCAGGAGCGTGTATGCCTAGGAGGCAGATGTCTGCTCCCCACTCATACAGGGGAGTTAGAACCTAGCTACACTCTCATTGAACAAGGACGTTGGCAATCGCTGTATTCCACTCAGATTGCCGTGAGGACAGGCCTGAGGCTTCCACACGCCTTTCTCACCACCTGTCTGCACCTGACATGAGGATTTTGGCCGCTCGCCCACAGGGGGTACCCGAGGCGGGAGGATCCTTCGTTGAGCTCAACTCTCCAAAGGTAGCATGCTCCGAATGCAGCTTTCCACTAGCTGCGTTCTTATGGCCGTGAGAACGCAGCAGCACTGGAAGTCAGGACGTTGCGTTTATACTACTCTACTGCACCGAGTGACAGCACCATTGAGGCCTGCAGCTTGCCCCTTGAGTCCCATGAGCTTCTGACAAACATGTCTAGTGAGGATGTTCGTAACTCCATGTGCAGGCAGTGTGGAACTGGGAAGGACGGCAAGTCAGCTCATCGCACAGAAGGAAGTTCCCCTGAGAGAGAGCTTGCAACTAGGTACTCAGGGTTGGAAGTTAGTATGTACCACCCATCTGAGGGAGGAAGTCGTCAGGAGTCACTGGATTGAGCTAAGAGACACTTGCCTCTCACAAAGCTTGAATCCCGTGTCCAACGAAATCCCTTGGCTGCAAAGGGTACAGGCGGTCAGCATGTGGGAGGTTGAAGCCATAAGCTCAACCCAAAGGAGTGTGCATGCCTTGGAGGCAGCTGTGTGCTAGGAGCGAGATTGACAAGCCAGTCACGTGGTTCTCTGTCTGCTAGTGTCCCGCGTAGAACGAAATGCTGTGCAAGCGAACCGTACAGGCATCAGGATGTGGGAGCGATAGGCCATAAGCTCAACTCTGAGAAGGGTGTAGGCTTTGCAGGCAGATGCCTGCCAGACGCTTATTGATGGAAGCTAGCACCGAGCTACACATTCATTGAACAAGGACGTTTGCAATGTCTGTATTGAGATCAGATACACTTGAGGAGAATCCTGTCACTTCCCCATGCTTTTCACACAACCTCTTCCGGCGCCTAAAATAACGATGCTGCGACCTATACCTAGGGGCAGTTAGGATGCGGGTGGGTCCTGCCCTCACCTCAGCTCGCGCAAGGAAGCATGCCTAGAAGCCAGCTTTCAACTAGCTGCTTTCTTAGGGCATTGAGAACGTAGCAGTACTCTAAGCCAGGAGGTACCCAGAATACCACTCCACTGCAGCTGGAGACACCCTCCAGGTCGGCTGATTCCACTTGCGTCTCACAAGCCTCTGACAAACTGCTCTGGTGCAGATGTTCGAAACTCATTCTGCAGGCAGTGTGCAACTGTGAGGGACTGAGGGTGAGCTCAACTCTCCGAAGTAAGTTGCTTTTGGACAAGGCGTTCAGCTAGCTTCTCTCGTATGGCACTTAGGATGTAGCACCTGGCTCACACAGTTGAAATACTAGGAAACCGCTAGATTGAGCTTGGATGCACTAGTCTTGTGGGCCGGGACTTTCCACTTACCTCTCACAACACTTCAGTCACGCATCGGGGCTAGGCCTGTTAGGAGCGCGGTGTACCTGCAGGCAGGATGTGGGAGGGACAGTCCATAAGCTCAACTCTCGGAAGTGTGTATGCTTTGCAGCCAGATGTCTGGAAGACACTTATTGATGGGTGCTAGGACCGAGCTACACTCTCATTGAACAAGGACGTTTGCAATGTCTGTATTGAGATCAGATACACTTGAGGAGAATCCTGTCACTTCCACATGCTTTTCACACAACCTCTTCCGACGCCTTGCAAAAGGATGCTGGGACCTATGTCTCCAGGCAGGGTGCGGGAGGGTCCTGCCCTGACCTCAGCTCGCACACGGAAGCATGCCTACAGCCCCGCTTTCAACTAGCTGCGTTCTTAGGGCACTGAGAACGTAGCAGTACTCTCAGCCAGGAGGTACCCAGAATACCACTCCACTGCAGCTGGAGACACCCTCCAGGTCGGCTGATTCCACTTGTGTCTCACAAGCCTCTGAGAAACGGCTGTGGTGCTGATGTTCGAACCTCATTTGCAGGCAGTGTGCAACTGTGAGGGACTGAGGGTGAGCTAAACTCTCAGAAGTTATTTGCCTTGGGACTAGACGTCCAGCTAGCTTCTCTCGTATGGAACTTAGGATGTAACACCTGGCTAACATAGGAATTACTAGGTAATCGCTGGATTGAGCTTGGAGGCACTAGTCTTGAGGGCCGAGACTTTCCACTTACCTCTTATAACACTTCAGTCATGCAGCGAGCCTAGGCCTGTTATGAGCGAGGTGTACCTGCAGGCAGGATGTGGGAGGGACAGGCCATAAGCTCAACTCTCAGGAGCGTGTATGCCTAGGAGGCAGATGTCTGCTCCCCACTCATACAGGGGAGTTAGAACCTAGCTACACTCTCATTGAACAAGGACGTTGGCAATCGCTGTATTCCACTCAGATTGCCGTGAGGACAGGCCTGAGGCTTCCACACGCCTTTCTCACCACCTGTCTGCACCTGACATGAGGATTTTGGCCGCTCGCCCACAGGGGGTACCCGAGGCGGGAGGATCCTTCGTTGAGCTCAACTCTCCAAAGGTAGCATGCTCCGAATGCAGCTTTCCACTAGCTGCGTTCTTATGGCCGTGAGAACGCAGCAGCACTGGAAGTCAGGACGTTGCGTTTATACTACTCTACTGCACCGAGTGACAGCACCATTGAGGCCTGCAGCTTGCCCCTTGAGTCCCATGAGCTTCTGACAAACATGTCTAGTGAGGATGTTCGTAACTCCATGTGCAGGCAGTGTGGAACTGGGAAGGACGGCAAGTCAGCTCATCGCACAGAAGGAAGTTCCCCTGAGAGAGAGCTTGCAACTAGGTACTCAGGGTTGGAAGTTAGTATGTACCACCCATCTGAGGGAGGAAGTCGTCAGGAGTCACTGGATTGAGCTAAGAGACACTTGCCTCTCACAAAGCTTGAATCCCGTGTCCAACGAAATCCCTTGGCTGCAAAGGGTACAGGCGGTCAGCATGTGGGAGGTTGAAGCCATAAGCTCAACCCAAAGGAGTGTGCATGCCTTGGAGGCAGCTGTGTGCTAGGAGCGAGATTGACAAGCCAGTCACGTGGTTCTCTGTCTGCTAGTGTCCCGCGTAGAACGAAATGCTGTGCAAGCGAACCGTACAGGCATCAGGATGTGGGAGCGATAGGCCATAAGCTCAACTCTGAGAAGGGTGTAGGCTTTGCAGGCAGATGCCTGCCAGACGCTTATTGATGGAAGCTAGCACCGAGCTACACATTCATTGAACAAGGACGTTTGCAATGTCTGTATTGAGATCAGATACACTTGAGGAGAATCCTGTCACTTCCCCATGCTTTTCACACAACCTCTTCCGGCGCCTAAAATAACGATGCTGCGACCTATACCTAGGGGCAGTTAGGATGCGGGTGGGTCCTGCCCTCACCTCAGCTCGCGCAAGGAAGCATGCCTAGAAGCCAGCTTTCAACTAGCTGCTTTCGTAGGGCATTGAGAACGTAGCAGTACTCTAAGCCAGGAGGTACCCAGAATACCACTCCACTGCAGCTGGAGACACCCTCCAGGTCGGCTGATTCCACTTGCGTCTCACAAGCCTCTGACAAACTGCTCTGGTGCAGATGTTCGAAACTCATTCTGCAGGCAGTGTGCAACTGTGAGGGACTGAGGGTGAGCTCAACTCTCCGAAGTAAGTTGCTTTTGGACAAGGCGTTCAGCTAGCTTCTCTCGTATGGCACTTAGGATGTAGCACCTGGCTCACACAGTTGAAATACTAGGAAACCGCTAGATTGAGCTTGGATGCACTAGTCTTGTGGGCCGGGACTTTCCACTTACCTCTCACAACACTTCAGTCACGCATCGGGGCTAGGCCTTTTAGGAGCGCGGTGTAGCTGCAGGCAGGATGTGGGAGGGACAGTCCATAAGCTCAACTCTCGGAAGTGTGTATGCTTTGCAGCCAGATGTCTGGAAGACACTTATTGATGGGTGCTAGGACCGAGCTACACTCTCATTGAACAAGGACGTTTGCAATGTCTGTATTGAGATCAGATACACTTGAGGAGAATCCTGTCACTTCCACATGCTTTTCACACAACCTCTTCCGACGCCTTGCAAAAGGATGCTGGGACCTATGTCTCCAGGCAGGGTGCGGGAGGGTCCTGCCCTGACCTCAGCTCGCACACGGAAGCATGCCTACAGCCCCGCTTTCAACTAGCTGCGTTCTTAGGGCACTGAGAACGTAGCAGTACTCTCAGCCAGGAGGTACCCAGAATACCACTCCACTGCAGCTGGAGACACCCTCCAGGTCGGCTGATTCCACTTGTGTCTCACAAGCCTCTGAGAAACGGCTGTGGTGCTGATGTTCGAACCTCATTTGCAGGCAGTGTGCAACTGTGAGGGACTGAGGGTGAGCTAAACTCTCAGAAGTTATTTGCCTTGGGACTAGACGTCCAGCTAGCTTCTCTCGTATGGAACTTAGGATGTAACACCTGGCTAACATAGGAATTACTAGGTAATCGCTGGATTGAGCTTGGAGGCACTAGTCTTGAGGGCCGAGACTTTCCACTTACCTCTTATAACACTTCAGTCATGCAGCGAGCCTAGGCCTGTTATGAGCGAGGTGTACCTGCAGGCAGGATGTGGGAGGGACAGGCCATAAGCTCAACTCTCAGGAGCGTGTATGCCTAGGAGGCAGATGTCTGCTCCCCACTCATACAGGGGAGTTAGAACCTAGCTACACTCTCATTGAACAAGGACGTTGGCAATCGCTGTATTCCACTCAGATTGCCGTGAGGACAGGCCTGAGGCTTCCACACGCCTTTCTCACCACCTGTCTGCACCTGACATGAGGATTTTGGCCGCTCGCCCACAGGGGGTACCCGAGGCGGGAGGATCCTTCGTTGAGCTCAACTCTCCAAAGGTAGCATGCTCCGAATGCAGCTTTCCACTAGCTGCGTTCTTATGGCCGTGAGAACGCAGCAGCACTGGAAGTCAGGACGTTGCGTTTATACTACTCTACTGCACCGAGTGACAGCACCATTGAGGCCTGCAGCTTGCCCCTTGAGTCCCATGAGCTTCTGACAAACATGTCTAGTGAGGATGTTCGTAACTCCATGTGCAGGCAGTGTGGAACTGGGAAGGACGGCAAGTCAGCTCATCGCACAGAAGGAAGTTCCCCTGAGAGAGAGCTTGCAACTAGGTACTCAGGGTTGGAAGTTAGTATGTACCACCCATCTGAGGGAGGAAGTCGTCAGGAGTCACTGGATTGAGCTAAGAGACACTTGCCTCTCACAAAGCTTGAATCCCGTGTCCAACGAAATCCCTTGGCTGCAAAGGGTACAGGCGGTCAGCATGTGGGAGGTTGAAGCCATAAGCTCAACCCAAAGGAGTGTGCATGCCTTGGAGGCAGCTGTGTGCTAGGAGCGAGATTGACAAGCCAGTCACGTGGTTCTCTGTCTGCTAGTGTCCCGCGTAGAACGAAATGCTGTGCAAGCGAACCGTACAGGCATCAGGATGTGGGAGCGATAGGCCATAAGCTCAACTCTGAGAAGGGTGTAGGCTTTGCAGGCAGATGCCTGCCAGACGCTTATTGATGGAAGCTAGCACCGAGCTACACATTCATTGAACAAGGACGTTTGCAATGTCTGTATTGAGATCAGATACACTTGAGGAGAATCCTGTCACTTCCCCATGCTTTTCACACAACCTCTTCCGGCGCCTAAAATAACGATGCTGCGACCTATACCTAGGGGCAGTTAGGATGCGGGTGGGTCCTGCCCTCACCTCAGCTCGCGCAAGGAAGCATGCCTAGAAGCCAGCTTTCAACTAGCTGCTTTCTTAGGGCATTGAGAACGTAGCAGTACTCTAAGCCAGGAGGTACCCAGAATACCACTCCACTGCAGCTGGAGACACCCTCCAGGTCGGCTGATTCCACTTGCGTCTCACAAGCCTCTGACAAACTGCTCTGGTGCAGATGTTCGAAACTCATTCTGCAGGCAGTGTGCAACTGTGAGGGACTGAGGGTGAGCTCAACTCTCCGAAGTAAGTTGCTTTTGGACAAGGCGTTCAGCTAGCTTCTCTCGTATGGCACTTAGGATGTAGCACCTGGCTCACACAGTTGAAATACTAGGAAACCGCTAGATTGAGCTTGGATGCACTAGTCTTGTGGGCCGGGACTTTCCACTTACCTCTCACAACACTTCAGTCACGCATCGGGGCTAGGCCTGTTAGGAGCGCGGTGTACCTGCAGGCAGGATGTGGGAGGGACAGTCCATAAGCTCAACTCTCGGAAGTGTGTATGCTTTGCAGCCAGATGTCTGGAAGACACTTATTGATGGGTGCTAGGACCGAGCTACACTCTCATTGAACAAGGACGTTTGCAATGTCTGTATTGAGATCAGATACACTTGAGGAGAATCCTGTCACTTCCACATGCTTTTCACACAACCTCTTCCGACGCCTTGCAAAAGGATGCTGGGACCTATGTCTCCAGGCAGGGTGCGGGAGGGTCCTGCCCTGACCTCAGCTCGCACACGGAAGCATGCCTACAGCCCCGCTTTCAACTAGCTGCGTTCTTAGGGCACTGAGAACGTAGCAGTACTCTCAGCCAGGAGGTACCCAGAATACCACTCCACTGCAGCTGGAGACACCCTCCAGGTCGGCTGATTCCACTTGTGTCTCACAAGCCTCTGAGAAACGGCTGTGGTGCTGATGTTCGAACCTCATTTGCAGGCAGTGTGCAACTGTGAGGGACTGAGGGTGAGCTAAACTCTCAGAAGTTATTTGCCTTGGGACTAGACGTCCAGCTAGCTTCTCTCGTATGGAACTTAGGATGTAACACCTGGCTAACATAGGAATTACTAGGTAATCGCTGGATTGAGCTTGGAGGCACTAGTCTTGAGGGCCGAGACTTTCCACTTACCTCTTATAACACTTCAGTCATGCAGCGAGCCTAGGCCTGTTATGAGCGAGGTGTACCTGCAGGCAGGATGTGGGAGGGACAGGCCATAAGCTCAACTCTCAGGAGCGTGTATGCCTAGGAGGCAGATGTCTGCTCCCCACTCATACAGGGGAGTTAGAACCTAGCTACACTCTCATTGAACAAGGACGTTGGCAATCGCTGTATTCCACTCAGATTGCCGTGAGGACAGGCCTGAGGCTTCCACACGCCTTTCTCACCACCTGTCTGCACCTGACATGAGGATTTTGGCCGCTCGCCCACAGGGGGTACCCGAGGCGGGAGGATCCTTCGTTGAGCTCAACTCTCCAAAGGTAGCATGCTCCGAATGCAGCTTTCCACTAGCTGCGTTCTTATGGCCGTGAGAACGCAGCAGCACTGGAAGTCAGGACGTTGCGTTTATACTACTCTACTGCACCGAGTGACAGCACCATTGAGGCCTGCAGCTTGCCCCTTGAGTCCCATGAGCTTCTGACAAACATGTCTAGTGAGGATGTTCGTAACTCCATGTGCAGGCAGTGTGGAACTGGGAAGGACGGCAAGTCAGCTCATCGCACAGAAGGAAGTTCCCCTGAGAGAGAGCTTGCAACTAGGTACTCAGGGTTGGAAGTTAGTATGTACCACCCATCTGAGGGAGGAAGTCGTCAGGAGTCACTGGATTGAGCTAAGAGACACTTGCCTCTCACAAAGCTTGAATCCCGTGTCCAACGAAATCCCTTGGCTGCAAAGGGTACAGGCGGTCAGCATGTGGGAGGTTGAAGCCATAAGCTCAACCCAAAGGAGTGTGCATGCCTTGGAGGCAGCTGTGTGCTAGGAGCGAGATTGACAAGCCAGTCACGTGGTTCTCTGTCTGCTAGTGTCCCGCGTAGAACGAAATGCTGTGCAAGCGAACCGTACAGGCATCAGGATGTGGGAGCGATAGGCCATAAGCTCAACTCTGAGAAGGGTGTAGGCTTTGCAGGCAGATGCCTGCCAGACGCTTATTGATGGAAGCTAGCACCGAGCTACACATTCATTGAACAAGGACGTTTGCAATGTCTGTATTGAGATCAGATACACTTGAGGAGAATCCTGTCACTTCCCCATGCTTTTCACACAACCTCTTCCGGCGCCTAAAATAACGATGCTGCGACCTATACCTAGGGGCAGTTAGGATGCGGGTGGGTCCTGCCCTCACCTCAGCTCGCGCAAGGAAGCATGCCTAGAAGCCAGCTTTCAACTAGCTGCTTTCGTAGGGCATTGAGAACGTAGCAGTACTCTAAGCCAGGAGGTACCCAGAATACCACTCCACTGCAGCTGGAGACACCCTCCAGGTCGGCTGATTCCACTTGCGTCTCACAAGCCTCTGACAAACTGCTCTGGTGCAGATGTTCGAAACTCATTCTGCAGGCAGTGTGCAACTGTGAGGGACTGAGGGTGAGCTCAACTCTCCGAAGTAAGTTGCTTTTGGACAAGGCGTTCAGCTAGCTTCTCTCGTATGGCACTTAGGATGTAGCACCTGGCTCACACAGTTGAAATACTAGGAAACCGCTAGATTGAGCTTGGATGCACTAGTCTTGTGGGCCGGGACTTTCCACTTACCTCTCACAACACTTCAGTCACGCATCGGGGCTAGGCCTTTTAGGAGCGCGGTGTAGCTGCAGGCAGGATGTGGGAGGGACAGTCCATAAGCTCAACTCTCGGAAGTGTGTATGCTTTGCAGCCAGATGTCTGGAAGACACTTATTGATGGGTGCTAGGACCGAGCTACACTCTCATTGAACAAGGATGTTTGCAATGTCTGTATTGAGATCAGATACACTTGAGGAGAATCCTGTCACTTCCACATGCTTTTCACACAACCTCTTCCGACGCCTTGCAAAAGGATGCTGGGACCTATGTCTCCAGGCAGGGTGCGGGAGGGTCCTGCCCTGACCTCAGCTCGCACACGGAAGCATGCCTACAGCCCCGCTTTCAACTAGCTGCGTTCTTAGGGCACTGAGAACGTAGCAGTACTCTCAGCCAGGAGGTACCCAGAATACCACTCCACTGCAGCTGGAGACACCCTCCAGGTCGGCTGATTCCACTTGTGTCTCACAAGCCTCTGAGAAACGGCTGTGGTGCTGATGTTCGAACCTCATTTGCAGGCAGTGTGCAACTGTGAGGGACTGAGGGTGAGCTAAACTCTCAGAAGTTATTTGCCTTGGGACTAGACGTCCAGCTAGCTTCTCTCGTATGGAACTTAGGATGTAACACCTGGCTAACATAGGAATTACTAGGTAATCGCTGGATTGAGCTTGGAGGCACTAGTCTTGAGGGCCGAGACTTTCCACTTACCTCTTATAACACTTCAGTCATGCAGCGAGCCTAGGCCTGTTATGAGCGAGGTGTACCTGCAGGCAGGATGTGGGAGGGACAGGCCATAAGCTCAACTCTCAGGAGCGTGTATGCCTAGGAGGCAGATGTCTGCTCCCCACTCATACAGGGGAGTTAGAACCTAGCTACACTCTCATTGAACAAGGACGTTGGCAATCGCTGTATTCCACTCAGATTGCCGTGAGGACAGGCCTGAGGCTTCCACACGCCTTTCTCACCACCTGTCTGCACCTGACATGAGGATTTTGGCCGCTCGCCCACAGGGGGTACCCGAGGCGGGAGGATCCTTCGTTGAGCTCAACTCTCCAAAGGTAGCATGCTCCGAATGCAGCTTTCCACTAGCTGCGTTCTTATGGCCGTGAGAACGCAGCAGCACTGGAAGTCAGGACGTTGCGTTTATACTACTCTACTGCACCGAGTGACAGCACCATTGAGGCCTGCAGCTTGCCCCTTGAGTCCCATGAGCTTCTGACAAACATGTCTAGTGAGGATGTTCGTAACTCCATGTGCAGGCAGTGTGGAACTGGGAAGGACGGCAAGTCAGCTCATCGCACAGAAGGAAGTTCCCCTGAGAGAGAGCTTGCAACTAGGTACTCAGGGTTGGAAGTTAGTATGTACCACCCATCTGAGGGAGGAAGTCGTCAGAAGTCACTGGATTGAGCTAAGAGACACTTGCCTCTCACAAAGCTTGAATCCCGTGTCCAACGAAATCCCTTGGCTGCAAAGGGTACAGGCGGTCAGCATGTGGGAGGTTGAAGCCATAAGCTCAACCCAAAGGAGTGTGCATGCCTTGGAGGCAGCTGTGTGCTAGGAGCGAGATTGACAAGCCAGTCACGTGGTTCTCTGTCTGCTAGTGTCCCGCGTAGAACGAAATGCTGTGCAAGCGAACCGTACAGGCATCAGGATGTGGGAGCGATAGGCCATAAGCTCAACTCTGAGAAGGGTGTAGGCTTTGCAGGCAGATGCCTGCCAGACGCTTATTGATGGAAGCTACCACCGAGCTACACATTCATTGAACAAGGACGTTTGCAATGTCTGTATTGAGATCAGATACACTTGAGGAGAATCCTGTCACTTCCCCATGCTTTTCACACAACCTCTTCCGGCGCCTAAAATAACGATGCTGCGACCTATACCTAGGGGCAGTTAGGATGCGGGTGGGTCCTGCCCTCACCTCAGCTCGCGCAAGGAAGCATGCCTAGAAGCCAGCTTTCAACTAGCTGCTTTCTTAGGGCATTGAGAACGTAGCAGTACTCTAAGCCAGGAGGTACCCAGAATACCACTCCACTGCAGCTGGAGACACCCTCCAGGTCGGCTGATTCCACTTGCGTCTCACAAGCCTCTGACAAACTGCTCTGGTGCAGATGTTCGAAACTCATTCTGCAGGCAGTGTGCAACTGTGAGGGACTGAGGGTGAGCTCAACTCTCCGAAGTAAGTTGCTTTTGGACAAGGCGTTCAGCTAGCTTCTCTCGTATGGCACTTAGGATGTAGCACCTGGCTCACACAGTTGAAATACTAGGAAACCGCTAGATGAGCTTGGATGCACTAGTCTTGTGGGCCGGGACTTTCCACTTACCTCTCACAACACTTCAGTCACGCATCGGGGCTAGGCCTGTTAGGAGCGCGGTGTAGCTGCAGGCAGGATGTGGGAGGGACAGTCCATAAGCTCAACTCTCGGAAGTGTGTATGCTTTGCAGCCAGATGTCTGGAAGACACTTATTGATGGGTGCTAGGACCGAGCTACACTCTCATTGAACAAGGATGTTTGCAATGTCTGTATTGAGATCAGATACACTTGAGGAGAATCCTGTCACTTCCACATGCTTTTCACACAACCTCTTCCGGCGCCTAAAATAACGATGCTGCGACCTATACCTAGGGGCAGTTAGGATGCGGGTGGGTCCTGCCCTCACCTCAGCTCGCGCAAGGAAGCATGCCTAGAAGCCAGCTTTCAACTAGCTGCTTTCTTAGGGCATTGAGAACGTAGCAGTACTCTAAGCCAGGAGGTACCCAGAATACCACTCCACTGCAGCTGGAGACACCCTCCAGGTCGGCTGATTCCACTTGCGTCTCACAAGCCTCTGACAAACTGCTCTGGTGCAGATGTTCGAAACTCATTCTGCAGGCAGTGTGCAACTGTGAGGGACTGAGGGTGAGCTCAACTCTCCGAAGTAAGTTGCTTTTGGACAAGGCGTTCAGCTAGCTTCTCTCGTATGGCACTTAGGATGTAGCACCTGGCTCACACAGTTGAAATACTAGGAAACCGCTAGATTGAGCTTGGATGCACTAGTCTTGTGGGCCGGGACTTTCCACTTACCTCTCACAACACTTCAGTCACGCATCGGGGCTAGGCCTGTTAGGAGCGCGGTGTACCTGCAGGCAGGATGTGGGAGGGACAGTCCATAAGCTCAACTCTCGGAAGTGTGTATGCTTTGCAGCCAGATGTCTGGAAGACACTTATTGATGGGTGCTAGGACCGAGCTACACTCTCATTGAACAAGGACGTTTGCAATGTCTGTATTGAGATCAGATACACTTGAGGAGAATCCTGTCACTTCCACATGCTTTTCACACAACCTCTTCCGACGCCTTGCAAAAGGATGCTGGGACCTATGTCTCCAGGCAGGGTGCGGGAGGGTCCTGCCCTGACCTCAGCTCGCACACGGAAGCATGCCTACAGCCCCGCTTTCAACTAGCTGCGTTCTTAGGGCACTGAGAACGTAGCAGTACTCTCAGCCAGGAGGTACCCAGAATACCACTCCACTGCAGCTGGAGACACCCTCCAGGTCGGCTGATTCCACTTGTGTCTCACAAGCCTCTGAGAAACGGCTGTGGTGCTGATGTTCGAACCTCATTTGCAGGCAGTGTGCAACTGTGAGGGACTGAGGGTGAGCTAAACTCTCAGAAGTTATTTGCCTTGGGACTAGACGTCCAGCTAGCTTCTCTCGTATGGAACTTAGGATGTAACACCTGGCTAACATAGGAATTACTAGGTAATCGCTGGATTGAGCTTGGAGGCACTAGTCTTGAGGGCCGAGACTTTCCACTTACCTCTTATAACACTTCAGTCATGCAGCGAGCCTAGGCCTGTTATGAGCGAGGTGTACCTGCAGGCAGGATGTGGGAGGGACAGGCCATAAGCTCAACTCTCAGGAGCGTGTATGCCTAGGAGGCAGATGTCTGCTCCCCACTCATACAGGGGAGTTAGAACCTAGCTACACTCTCATTGAACAAGGACGTTGGCAATCGCTGTATTCCACTCAGATTGCCGTGAGGACAGGCCTGAGGCTTCCACACGCCTTTCTCACCACCTGTCTGCACCTGACATGAGGATTTTGGCCGCTCGCCCACAGGGGTACCCGAGGCGGGAGGATCCTTCGTTGAGCTCAACTCTCCAAAGGTAGCATGCTCCGAATGCAGCTTTCCACTAGCTGCGTTCTTATGGCCGTGAGAACGCAGCAGCACTGGAAGTCAGGACGTTGCGTTTATACTGCTCTACTGCACCGAGTGACAGCACCATTGAGGCCTGCAGCTTGCCCCTTGAGTCCCATGAGCTTCTGACAAACATGTCTAGTGAGGATGTTCGTAACTCCATGTGCAGGCAGTGTGGAACTGGGAAGGACGGCAAGTCAGCTCATCGCACAGAAGGAAGTTCCCCTGAGAGAGAGCTTGCAACTAGGTACTCAGGGTTGGAAGTTAGTATGTACCACCCATCTGAGGGAGGAAGTCGTCAGGAGTCACTGGATTGAGCTAAGAGACACTTGCCTCTCACAAAGCTTGAATCCCGTGTCCAACGAAATCCCTTGGCTGCAAAGGGTACAGGCGGTCAGCATGTGGGAGGTTGAAGCCATAAGCTCAACCCAAAGGAGTGTGCATGCCTTGGAGGCAGCTGTGTGCTAGGAGCGAGATTGACAAGCCAGTCACGTGGTTCTCTGTCTGCTAGTGTCCCGCGTAGAACGAAATGCTGTGCAAGCGAACCGTACAGGCATCAGGATGTGGGAGCGATAGGCCATAAGCTCAACTCTGAGAAGGGTGTAGGCTTTGCAGGCAGATGCCTGCCAGACGCTTATTGATGGAAGCTAGCACCGAGCTACACATTCATTGAACAAGGACGTTTGCAATGTCTGTATTGAGATCAGATACACTTGAGGAGAATCCTGTCACTTCCCCATGCTTTTCACACAACCTCTTCCGGCGCCTAAAATAACGATGCTGCGACCTATACCTAGGGGCAGTTAGGATGCGGGTGGGTCCTGCCCTCACCTCAGCTCGCGCAAGGAAGCATGCCTAGAAGCCAGCTTTCAACTAGCTGCTTTCTTAGGGCATTGAGAACGTAGCAGTACTCTAAGCCAGGAGGTACCCAGAATACCACTCCACTGCAGCTGGAGACACCCTCCAGGTCGGCTGATTCCACTTGCGTCTCACAAGCCTCTGACAAACTGCTCTGGTGCAGATGTTCGAAACTCATTCTGCAGGCAGTGTGCAACTGTGAGGGACTGAGGGTGAGCTCAACTCTCCGAAGTAAGTTGCTTTTGGACAAGGCGTTCAGCTAGCTTCTCTCGTATGGCACTTAGGATGTAGCACCTGGCTCACACAGTTGAAATACTAGGAAACCGCTAGATTGAGCTTGGATGCACTAGTCTTGTGGGCCGGGACTTTCCACTGACCTCTCACAACACTTCAGTCACGCATCGGGGCTAGGCCTGTTAGGAGCGCGGTGTAGCTGCAGGCAGGATGTGGGAGGGACAGTCCATAAGCTCAACTCTCGGAAGTGTGTATGCTTTGCAGCCAGATGTCTGGAAGACACTTATTGATGGGTGCTAGGACCGAGCTACACTCTCATTGAACAAGGATGTTTGCAATGTCTGTATTGAGATCAGATACACTTGAGGAGAATCCTGTCACTTCCACATGCTTTTCACACAACCTCTTCCGACGCCTTGCAAAAGGATGCTGGGACCTATGTCTCCAGGCAGGGTGCGGGAGGGTCCTGCCCTGACCTCAGCTCGCACACGGAAGCATGCCTACAGCCCCGCTTTCAACTAGCTGCGTTCTTAGGGCACTGAGAACGTAGCAGTACTCTCAGCCAGGAGGTACCCAGAATACCACTCCACTGCAGCTGGAGACACCCTCCAGGTCGGCTGATTCCACTTGTGTCTCACAAGCCTCTGAGAAACGGCTGTGGTGCTGATGTTCGAACCTCATTTGCAGGCAGTGTGCAACTGTGAGGGACTGAGGGTGAGCTAAACTCTCAGAAGTTATTTGCCTTGGGACTAGACGTCCAGCTAGCTTCTCTCGTATGGAACTTAGGATGTAACACCTGGGTAACATAGGAATTACTAGGTAATCGCTGGATTGAGCTTGGAGGCACTAGTCTTGAGGGCCGAGACTTTCCACTTACCTCTTATAACACTTCAGTCATGCAGCGAGCCTAGGCCTGTTATGAGCGAGGTGTACCTGCAGGCAGGATGTGGGAGGGACAGGCCATAAGCTCAACTCTCAGGAGCGTGTATGCCTAGGAGGCAGATGTCTGCTCCCCACTCATACAGGGGAGTTAGAACCTAGCTACACTCTCATTGAACAAGGACGTTGGCAATCGCTGTATTCCACTCAGATTGCCGTGAGGACAGGCCTGAGGCTTCCACACGCATTTCTCACCACCTGTCTGCACCTGACATGAGGATTTTGGCCGCTCGCCCACAGGGGTACCCGAGGCGGGAGGATCCTTCGTTGAGCTCAACTCTCCAAAGGTAGCATGCTCCGAATGCAGCTTTCCACTAGCTGCGTTCTTATGGCCGTGAGAACGCAGCAGCACTGGAAGTCAGGACGTTGCGTTTATACTGCTCTACTGCACCGAGTGACAGCACCATTGAGGCCTGCAGCTTGCCCCTTGAGTCCCATGAGCTTCTGACAAACATGTCTAGTGAGGTTGTTCGTAACTCCATGTGCAGGCAGTGTGGAACTGGGAAGGACGGCAAGTCAGCTCATCGCACAGAAGGAAGTTCCCCTGAGAGAGAGCTTGCAACTAGGTACTCAGGGTTGGAAGTTAGTATGTACCACCCATCTGAGGGAGGAAGTCGTCAGAAGTCACTGGATTGAGCTAAGAGACACTTGCCTCTCACAAAGCTTGAATCCCGTGTCCAACGAAATCCCTTGGCTGCAAAGGGTACAGGCGGTCAGCATGTGGGAGGTTGAAGCCATAAGCTCAACCCAAAGGAGTGTGCATGCCTTGGAGGCAGCTGTGTGCTAGGAGCGAGATTGACAAGCCAGTCACGTGGTTCTCTGTCTGCTAGTGTCCCGCGTAGAACGAAATGCTGTGCAAGCGAACCGTACAGGCATCAGGATGTGGGAGCGATAGGCCATAAGCTCAACTCTGAGAAGGGTGTAGGCTTTGCAGGCAGATGCCTGCCAGACGCTTATTGATGGAAGCTAGCACCGAGCTACACATTCATTGAACAAGGACGTTTGCAATGTCTGTATTGAGATCAGATACACTTGAGGAGAATCCTGTCACTTCCCCATGCTTTTCACACAACCTCTTCCGGCGCCTAAAATAACGATGCTGCGACCTATACCTAGGGGCAGTTAGGATGCGGGTGGGTCCTGCCCTCACCTCAGCTCGCGCAAGGAAGCATGCCTAGAAGCCAGCTTTCAACTAGCTGCTTTCTTAGGGCATTGAGAACGTAGCAGTACTCTAAGCCAGGAGGTACCCAGAATACCACTCCACTGCAGCTGGAGACACCCTCCAGGTCGGCTGATTCCACTTGCGTCTCACAAGCCTCTGACAAACTGCTCTGGTGCAGATGTTCGAAACTCATTCTGCAGGCAGTGTGCAACTGTGAGGGACTGAGGGTGAGCTCAACTCTCCGAAGTAAGTTGCTTTTGGACAAGGCGTTCAGCTAGCTTCTCTCGTATGGCACTTAGGATGTAGCACCTGGCTCACACAGTTGAAATACTAGGAAACCGCTAGATTGAGCTTGGATGCACTAGTCTTGTGGGCCGGGACTTTCCACTTACCTCTCACAACACTTCAGTCACGCATCGGGGCTAGGCCTGTTAGGAGCGCGGTGTACCTGCAGGCAGGATGTGGGAGGGACAGTCCATAAGCTCAACTCTCGGAAGTGTGTATGCTTTGCAGCCAGATGTCTGGAAGACACTTATTGATGGGTGCTAGGACCGAGCTACACTCTCATTGAACAAGGACGTTTGCAATGTCTGTATTGAGATCAGATACACTTGAGGAGAATCCTGTCACTTCCACATGCTTTTCACACAACCTCTTCCGACGCCTTGCAAAAGGATGCTGGGACCTATGTCTCCAGGCAGGGTGCGGGAGGGTCCTGCCCTGACCTCAGCTCGCACACGGAAGCATGCCTACAGCCCCGCTTTCAACTAGCTGCGTTCTTAGGGCACTGAGAACGTAGCAGTACTCTCAGCCAGGAGGTACCCAGAATACCACTCCACTGCAGCTGGAGACACCCTCCAGGTCGGCTGATTCCACTTGTGTCTCACAAGCCTCTGAGAAACGGCTGTGGTGCTGATGTTCGAACCTCATTTGCAGGCAGTGTGCAACTGTGAGGGACTGAGGGTGAGCTAAACTCTCAGAAGTTATTTGCCTTGGGACTAGACGTCCAGCTAGCTTCTCTCGTATGGAACTTAGGATGTAACACCTGGCTAACATAGGAATTACTAGGTAATCGCTGGATTGAGCTTGGAGGCACTAGTCTTGAGGGCCGAGACTTTCCACTTACCTCTTATAACACTTCAGTCATGCAGCGAGCCTAGGCCTGTTATGAGCGAGGTGTACCTGCAGGCAGGATGTGGGAGGGACAGGCCATAAGCTCAACTCTCAGGAGCGTGTATGCCTAGGAGGCAGATGTCTGCTCCCCACTCATACAGGGGAGTTAGAACCTAGCTACACTCTCATTGAACAAGGACGTTGGCAATCGCTGTATTCCACTCAGATTGCCGTGAGGACAGGCCTGAGGCTTCCACACGCCTTTCTCACCACCTGTCTGCACCTGACATGAGGATTTTGGCCGCTCGCCCACAGGGGTACCCGAGGCGGGAGGATCCTTCGTTGAGCTCAACTCTCCAAAGGTAGCATGCTCCGAATGCAGCTTTCCACTAGCTGCGTTCTTATGGCCGTGAGAACGCAGCAGCACTGGAAGTCAGGACGTTGCGTTTATACTGCTCTACTGCACCGAGTGACAGCACCATTGAGGCCTGCAGCTTGCCCCTTGAGTCCCATGAGCTTCTGACAAACATGTCTAGTGAGGATGTTCGTAACTCCATGTGCAGGCAGTGTGGAACTGGGAAGGACGGCAAGTCAGCTCATCGCACAGAAGGAAGTTCCCCTGAGAGAGAGCTTGCAACTAGGTACTCAGGGTTGGAAGTTAGTATGTACCACCCATCTGAGGGAGGAAGTCGTCAGGAGTCACTGGATTGAGCTAAGAGACACTTGCCTCTCACAAAGCTTGAATCCCGTGTCCAACGAAATCCCTTGGCTGCAAAGGGTACAGGCGGTCAGCATGTGGGAGGTTGAAGCCATAAGCTCAACCCAAAGGAGTGTGCATGCCTTGGAGGCAGCTGTGTGCTAGGAGCGAGATTGACAAGCCAGTCACGTGGTTCTCTGTCTGCTAGTGTCCCGCGTAGAACGAAATGCTGTGCAAGCGAACCGTACAGGCATCAGGATGTGGGAGCGATAGGCCATAAGCTCAACTCTGAGAAGGGTGTAGGCTTTGCAGGCAGATGCCTGCCAGACGCTTATTGATGGAAGCTAGCACCGAGCTACACATTCATTGAACAAGGACGTTTGCAATGTCTGTATTGAGATCAGATACACTTGAGGAGAATCCTGTCACTTCCCCATGCTTTTCACACAACCTCTTCCGGCGCCTAAAATAACGATGCTGCGACCTATACCTAGGGGCAGTTAGGATGCGGGTGGGTCCTGCCCTCACCTCAGCTCGCGCAAGGAAGCATGCCTAGAAGCCAGCTTTCAACTAGCTGCTTTCTTAGGGCATTGAGAACGTAGCAGTACTCTAAGCCAGGAGGTACCCAGAATACCACTCCACTGCAGCTGGAGACACCCTCCAGGTCGGCTGATTCCACTTGCGTCTCACAAGCCTCTGACAAACTGCTCTGGTGCAGATGTTCGAAACTCATTCTGCAGGCAGTGTGCAACTGTGAGGGACTGAGGGTGAGCTCAACTCTCCGAAGTAAGTTGCTTTTGGACAAAGCGTTCAGCTAGCTTCTCTCGTATGGCACTTAGGATGTAGCACCTGGCTCACACAGTTGAAATACTAGGAAACCGCTAGATTGAGCTTGGATGCACTAGTCTTGTGGGCCGGGACTTTCCACTGACCTCTCACAACACTTCAGTCACGCATCGGGGCTAGGCCTGTTAGGAGCGCGGTGTACCTGCAGGCAGGATGTGGGAGGGACAGTCCATAAGCTCAACTCTCGGAAGTGTGTATGCTTTGCAGCCAGATGTCTGGAAGACACTTATTGATGGGTGCTAGGACCGAGCTACACTCTCATTGAACAAGGATGTTTGCAATGTCTGTATTGAGATCAGATACACTTGAGGAGAATCCTGTCACTTCCACATGCTTTTCACACAACCTCTTCCGGCGCCTAAAATAACGATGCTGCGACCTATACCTAGGGGCAGTTAGGATGCGGGTGGGTCCTGCCCTCACCTCAGCTCGCGCAAGGAAGCATGCCTAGAAGCCAGCTTTCAACTAGCTGCTTTCTTAGGGCATTGAGAACGTAGCAGTACTCTAAGCCAGGAGGTACCCAGAATACCACTCCACTGCAGCTGGAGACACCCTCCAGGTCGGCTGATTCCACTTGCGTCTCACAAGCCTCTGACAAACTGCTCTGGTGCAGATGTTCGAAACTCATTCTGCAGGCAGTGTGCAACTGTGAGGGACTGAGGGTGAGCTCAACTCTCCGAAGTAAGTTGCTTTTGGACAAGGCGTTCAGCTAGCTTCTCTCGTATGGCACTTAGGATGTAGCACCTGGCTCACACAGTTGAAATACTAGGAAACCGCTAGATTGAGCTTGGATGCACTAGTCTTGTGGGCCGGGACTTTCCACTTACCTCTCACAACACTTCAGTCACGCATCGGGGCTAGGCCTGTTAGGAGCGCGGTGTACCTGCAGGCAGGATGTGGGAGGGACAGTCCATAAGCTCAACTCTCGGAAGTGTGTATGCTTTGCAGCCAGATGTCTGGAGGACACTTATTGATGGGTGCTAGGACCGAGCTACACTCTCATTGAACAAGGATGTTTGCAATGTCTGTATTGAGATCAGATACACTTGAGGAGAATCCTGTCACTTCCACATGCTTTTCACACAACCTCTTCCGACGCCTTGCAAAAGGATGCTGGGACCTATGTCTCCAGGCAGGGTGCGGGAGGGTCCTGCCCTGACCTCAGCTCGCACACGGAAGCATGCCTACAGCCCCGCTTTCAACTAGCTGCGTTCTTAGGGCACTGAGAACGTAGCAGTACTCTCAGCCAGGAGGTACCCAGAATACCACTCCACTGCAGCTGGAGACACCCTCCAGGTCGGCTGATTCCACTTGTGTCTCACAAGCCTCTGAGAAACTGCTGTGGTGCTGATGTTCGAACCTCATTTGCAGGCAGTGTGCAACTGTGAGGGACTGAGGGTGAGCTAAACTCTCAGAAGTTATTTGCCTTGGGACTAGACGTCCAGCTAGCTTCTCTCGTATGGAACTTAGGATGTAACACCTGGCTAACATAGGAATTACTAGGTAATCGCTGGATTGAGCTTGGAGGCACTAGTCTTGAGGGCCGAGACTTTCCACTTACCTCTTATAACACTTCAGTCATGCAGCGAGCCTAGGCCTGTTATGAGCGAGGTGTACCTGCAGGCAGGATGTGGGAGGGACAGGCCATAAGCTCAACTCTCAGGAGCGTGTATGCCTAGGAGGCAGATGTCTGCTCCCCACTCATACAGGGGAGTTAGAACCTAGCTACACTCTCATTGAACAAGGACGTTGGCAATCGCTGTATTCCACTCAGATTGCCGTGAGGACAGGCCTGAGGCTTCCACACGCATTTCTCACCACCTGTCTGCACCTGACATGAGGATTTTGGCCGCTCGCCCACAGGGGTACCCGAGGCGGGAGGATCCTTCGTTGAGCTCAACTCTCCAAAGGTAGCATGCTCCGAATGCAGCTTTCCACTAGCTGCGTTCTTATGGCCGTGAGAACGCAGCAGCACTGGAAGTCAGGACGTTGCGTTTATACTGCTCTACTGCACCGAGTGACAGCACCATTGAGGCCTGCAGCTTGCCCCTTGAGTCCCATGAGCTTCTGACAAACATGTCTAGTGAGGATGTTCGTAACTCCATGTGCAGGCAGTGTGGAACTGGGAAGGACGGCAAGTCAGCTCATCGCACAGAAGGAAGTTCCCCTGAGAGAGAGCTTGCAACTAGGTACTCAGGGTTGGAAGTTAGTATGTACCACCCATCTGAGGGAGGAAGTCGTCAGGAGTCACTGGATTGAGCTAAGAGACACTTGCCTCTCACAAAGCTTGAATCCCGTGTCCAACGAAATCCCTTGGCTGCAAAGGGTACAGGCGGTCAGCATGTGGGAGGTTGAAGCCATAAGCTCAACCCAAAGGAGTGTGCATGCCTTGGAGGCAGCTGTGTGCTAGGAGCGAGATTGACAAGCCAGTCACGTGGTTCTCTGTCTGCTAGTGTCCCGCGTAGAACGAAATGCTGTGCAAGCGAACCGTACAGGCATCAGGATGTGGGAGCGATAGGCCATAAGCTCAACTCTGAGAAGGGTGTAGGCTTTGCAGGCAGATGCCTGCCAGACGCTTATTGATGGAAGCTAGCACCGAGCTACACATTCATTGAACAAGGACGTTTGCAATGTCTGTATTGAGATCAGATACACTTGAGGAGAATCCTGTCACTTCCCCATGCTTTTCACACAACCTCTTCCGGCGCCTAAAATAACGATGCTGCGACCTATACCTAGGGGCAGTTAGGATGCGGGTGGGTCCTGCCCTCACCTCAGCTCGCGCAAGGAAGCATGCCTAGAAGCCAGCTTTCAACTAGCTGCTTTCTTAGGGCATTGAGAACGTAGCAGTACTCTAAGCCAGGAGGTACCCAGAATACCACTCCACTGCAGCTGGAGACACCCTCCAGGTCGGCTGATTCCACTTGCGTCTCACAAGCCTCTGACAAACTGCTCTGGTGCAGATGTTCGAAACTCATTCTGCAGGCAGTGTGCAACTGTGAGGGACTGAGGGTGAGCTCAACTCTCCGAAGTAAGTTGCTTTTGGACAAGGCGTTCAGCTAGCTTCTCTCGTATGGCACTTAGGATGTAGCACCTGGCTCACACAGTTGAAATACTAGGAAACCGCTAGATTGAGCTTGGATGCACTAGTCTTGTGGGCCGGGACTTTCCACTGACCTCTCACAACACTTCAGTCACGCATCGGGGCTAGGCCTGTTAGGAGCGCGGTGTAGCTGCAGGCAGGATGTGGGAGGGACAGTCCATAAGCTCAACTCTCGGAAGTGTGTATGCTTTGCAGCCAGATGTCTGGAAGACACTTATTGATGGGTGCTAGGACCGAGCTACACTCTCATTGAACAAGGATGTTTGCAATGTCTGTATTGAGATCAGATACACTTGAGGAGAATCCTGTCACTTCCACATGCTTTTCACACAACCTCTTCCGACGCCTTGCAAAAGGATGCTGGGACCTATGTCTCCAGGCAGGGTGCGGGAGGGTCCTGCCCTGACCTCAGCTCGCACACGGAAGCATGCCTACAGCCCCGCTTTCAACTAGCTGCGTTCTTAGGGCACTGAGAACGTAGCAGTACTCTCAGCCAGGAGGTACCCAGAATACCACTCCACTGCAGCTGGAGACACCCTCCAGGTCGGCTGATTCCACTTGTGTCTCACAAGCCTCTGAGAAACGGCTGTGGTGCTGATGTTCGAACCTCATTTGCAGGCAGTGTGCAACTGTGAGGGACTGAGGGTGAGCTAAACTCTCAGAAGTTATTTGCCTTGGGACTAGACGTCCAGCTAGCTTCTCTCGTATGGAACTTAGGATGTAACACCTGGCTAACATAGGAATTACTAGGTAATCGCTGGATTGAGCTTGGAGGCACTAGTCTTGAGGGCCGAGACTTTCCACTTACCTCTTATAACACTTCAGTCATGCAGCGAGCCTAGGCCTGTTATGAGCGAGGTGTACCTGCAGGCAGGATGTGGGAGGGACAGGCCATAAGCTCAACTCTCAGGAGCGTGTATGCCTAGGAGGCAGATGTCTGCTCCCCACTCATACAGGGGAGTTAGAACCTAGCTACACTCTCATTGAACAAGGACGTTGGCAATCGCTGTATTCCACTCAGATTGCCGTGAGGACAGGCCTGAGGCTTCCACACGCATTTCTCACCACCTGTCTGCACCTGACATGAGGATTTTGGCCGCTCGCCCACAGGGGTACCCGAGGCGGGAGGATCCTTCGTTGAGCTCAACTCTCCAAAGGTAGCATGCTCCGAATGCAGCTTTCCACTAGCTGCGTTCTTATGGCCGTGAGAACGCAGCAGCACTGGAAGTCAGGACGTTGCGTTTATACTGCTCTACTGCACCGAGTGACAGCACCATTGAGGCCTGCAGCTTGCCCCTTGAGTCCCATGAGCTTCTGACAAACATGTCTAGTGAGGTTGTTCGTAACTCCATGTGCAGGCAGTGTGGAACTGGGAAGGACGGCAAGTCAGCTCATCGCACAGAAGGAAGTTCCCCTGAGAGAGAGCTTGCAACTAGGTACTCAGGGTTGGAAGTTAGTATGTACCACCCATCTGAGGGAGGAAGTCGTCAGAAGTCACTGGATTGAGCTAAGAGACACTTGCCTCTCACAAAGCTTGAATCCCGTGTCCAACGAAATCCCTTGGCTGCAAAGGGTACAGGCGGTCAGCATGTGGGAGGTTGAAGCCATAAGCTCAACCCAAAGGAGTGTGCATGCCTTGGAGGCAGCTGTGTGCTAGGAGCGAGATTGACAAGCCAGTCACGTGGTTCTCTGTCTGCTAGTGTCCCGCGTAGAACGAAATGCTGTGCAAGCGAACCGTACAGGCATCAGGATGTGGGAGCGATAGGCCATAAGCTCAACTCTGAGAAGGGTGTAGGCTTTGCAGGCAGATGCCTGCCAGACGCTTATTGATGGAAGCTAGCACCGAGCTACACATTCATTGAACAAGGACGTTTGCAATGTCTGTATTGAGATCAGATACACTTGAGGAGAATCCTGTCACTTCCCCATGCTTTTCACACAACCTCTTCCGGCGCCTAAAATAACGATGCTGCGACCTATACCTAGGGGCAGTTAGGATGCGGGTGGGTCCTGCCCTCACCTCAGCTCGCGCAAGGAAGCATGCCTAAAAGCCAGCTTTCAACTAGCTGCTTTCTTAGGGCATTGAGAACGTAGCAGTACTCTAAGCCAGGAGGTACCCAGAATACCACTCCACTGCAGCTGGAGACACCCTCCAGGTCGGCTGATTCCACTTGCGTCTCACAAGCCTCTGACAAACTGCTCTGCTGCAGATGTTCGAAACTCATTCTGCAGGCAGTGTGCAACTGTGAGGGACTGAGGGTGAGCTCAACTCTCCGAAGTAAGTTGCTTTTGGACAAGGCGTTCAGCTAGCTTCTCTCGTATGGCACTTAGGATGTAGCACCTGGCTCACACAGTTGAAATACTAGGAAACCGCTAGATTGAGCTTGGATGCACTAGTCTTGTGGGCCGGGACTTTCCACTGACCTCTCACAACACTTCAGTCATGCATCGGTGCTAGGCCTGTTAGGAGCGCGGTGTAGCTGCAGGCAGGATGTGGGAGGGACAGTCCATAAGCTCAACTCTCGGAAGTGTGTATGCTTTGCAGCCAGATGTCTGGAAGACACTTATTGATGGGTGCTAGGACCGAGCTACACTCTCATTGAACAAGGATGTTTGCAATGTCTGTATTGAGATCAGATACACTTGAGGAGAATCCTGTCACTTCCACATGCTTTTCACACAACCTCTTCCGGCGCCTAAAATAACGATGCTGCGACCTATACCTAGGGGCAGTTAGGATGCGGGTGGGTCCTGCCCTCACCTCAGCTCGCGCAAGGAAGCATGCCTAGAAGCCAGCTTTCAACTAGCTGCTTTCTTAGGGCATTGAGAACGTAGCAGTACTCTAAGCCAGGAGGTACCCAGAATACCACTCCACTGCAGCTGGAGACACCCTCCAGGTCGGCTGATTCCACTTGCGTCTCACAAGCCTCTGACAAACTGCTCTGGTGCAGATGTTCGAAACTCATTCTGCAGGCAGTGTGCAACTGTGAGGGACTGAGGGTGAGCTCAACTCTCCGAAGTAAGTTGCTTTTGGACAAGGCGTTCAGCTAGCTTCTCTCGTATGGCACTTAGGATGTAGCACCTGGCTCACACAGTTGAAATACTAGGAAACCGCTAGATTGAGCTTGGATGCACTAGTCTTGTGGGCCGGGACTTTCCACTTACCTCTCACAACACTTCAGTCACGCATCGGGGCTAGGCCTGTTAGGAGCGCGGTGTACCTGCAGGCAGGATGTGGGAGGGACAGTCCATAAGCTCAACTCTCGGAAGTGTGTATGCTTTGCAGCCAGATGTCTGGAAGACACTTATTGATGGGTGCTAGGACCGAGCTACACTCTCATTGAACAAGGACGTTTGCAATGTCTGTATTGAGATCAGATACACTTGAGGAGAATCCTGTCACTTCCACATGCTTTTCACACAACCTCTTCCGACGCCTTGCAAAAGGATGCTGGGACCTATGTCTCCAGGCAGGGTGCGGGAGGGTCCTGCCCTGACCTCAGCTCGCACACGGAAGCATGCCTACAGCCCCGCTTTCAACTAGCTGCGTTCTTAGGGCACTGAGAACGTAGCAGTACTCTCAGCCAGGAGGTACCCAGAATACCACTCCACTGCAGCTGGAGACACCCTCCAGGTCGGCTGATTCCACTTGTGTCTCACAAGCCTCTGAGAAACGGCTGTGGTGCTGATGTTCGAACCTCATTTGCAGGCAGTGTGCAACTGTGAGGGACTGAGGGTGAGCTAAACTCTCAGAAGTTATTTGCCTTGGGACTAGACGTCCAGCTAGCTTCTCTCGTATGGAACTTAGGATGTAACACCTGGCTAACATAGGAATTACTAGGTAATCGCTGGATTGAGCTTGGAGGCACTAGTCTTGAGGGCCGAGACTTTCCACTTACCTCTTATAACACTTCAGTCATGCAGCGAGCCTAGGCCTGTTATGAGCGAGGTGTACCTGCAGGCAGGATGTGGGAGGGACAGGCCATAAGCTCAACTCTCAGGAGCGTGTATGCCTAGGAGGCAGATGTCTGCTCCCCACTCATACAGGGGAGTTAGAACCTAGCTACACTCTCATTGAACAAGGACGTTGGCAATCGCTGTATTCCACTCAGATTGCCGTGAGGACAGGCCTGAGGCTTCCACACGCCTTTCTCACCACCTGTCTGCACCTGACATGAGGATTTTGGCCGCTCGCCCACAGGGGTACCCGAGGCGGGAGGATCCTTCGTTGAGCTCAACTCTCCAAAGGTAGCATGCTCCGAATGCAGCTTTCCACTAGCTGCGTTCTTATGGCCGTGAGAACGCAGCAGCACTGGAAGTCAGGACGTTGCGTTTATACTGCTCTACTGCACCGAGTGACAGCACCATTGAGGCCTGCAGCTTGCCCCTTGAGTCCCATGAGCTTCTGACAAACATGTCTAGTGAGGATGTTCGTAACTCCATGTGCAGGCAGTGTGGAACTGGGAAGGACGGCAAGTCAGCTCATCGCACAGAAGGAAGTTCCCCTGAGAGAGAGCTTGCAACTAGGTACTCAGGGTTGGAAGTTAGTATGTACCACCCATCTGAGGGAGGAAGTCGTCAGGAGTCACTGGATTGAGCTAAGAGACACTTGCCTCTCACAAAGCTTGAATCCCGTGTCCAACGAAATCCCTTGGCTGCAAAGGGTACAGGCGGTCAGCATGTGGGAGGTTGAAGCCATAAGCTCAACCCAAAGGAGTGTGCATGCCTTGGAGGCAGCTGTGTGCTAGGAGCGAGATTGACAAGCCAGTCACGTGGTTCTCTGTCTGCTAGTGTCCCGCGTAGAACGAAATGCTGTGCAAGCGAACCGTACAGGCATCAGGATGTGGGAGCGATAGGCCATAAGCTCAACTCTGAGAAGGGTGTAGGCTTTGCAGGCAGATGCCTGCCAGACGCTTATTGATGGAAGCTAGCACCGAGCTACACATTCATTGAACAAGGACGTTTGCAATGTCTGTATTGAGATCAGATACACTTGAGGAGAATCCTGTCACTTCCACATGCTTTTCACACAACCTCTTCCGGCGCCTAAAATAACGATGCTGCGACCTATACCTAGGGGCAGTTAGGATGCGGGTGGGTCCTGCCCTCACCTCAGCTCGCGCAAGGAAGCATGCCTAAAAGCCAGCTTTCAACTAGCTGCTTTCTTAGGGCATTGAGAACGTAGCAGTACTCTAAGCCAGGAGGTACCCAGAATACCACTCCACTGCAGCTGGAGACACCCTCCAGGTCGGCTGATTCCACTTGCGTCTCACAAGCCTCTGACAAACTGCTCTGCTGCAGATGTTCGAAACTCATTCTGCAGGCAGTGTGCAACTGTGAGGGACTGAGGGTGAGCTCAACTCTCCGAAGTAAGTTGCTTTTGGACAAGGCGTTCAGCTAGCTTCTCTCGTATGGCACTTAGGATGTAGCACCTGGCTCACACAGTTGAAATACTAGGAAACCGCTAGATTGAGCTTGGATGCACTAGTCTTGTGGGCCGGGACTTTCCACTGACCTCTCACAACACTTCAGTCATGCATCGGTGCTAGGCCTGTTAGGAGCGCGGTGTAGCTGCAGGCAGGATGTGGGAGGGACAGTCCATAAGCTCAACTCTCGGAAGTGTGTATGCTTTGCAGCCAGATGTCTGGAAGACACTTATTGATGGGTGCTAGGACCGAGCTACACTCTCATTGAACAAGGATGTTTGCAATGTCTGTATTGAGATCAGATACACTTGAGGAGAATCCTGTCACTTCCACATGCTTTTCACACAACCTCTTCCGGCGCCTAAAATAACGATGCTGCGACCTATACCTAGGGGCAGTTAGGATGCGGGTGGGTCCTGCCCTCACCTCAGCTCGCGCAAGGAAGCATGCCTAGAAGCCAGCTTTCAACTAGCTGCTTTCTTAGGGCATTGAGAACGTAGCAGTACTCTAAGCCAGGAGGTACCCAGAATACCACTCCACTGCAGCTGGAGACACCCTCCAGGTCGGCTGATTCCACTTGCGTCTCACAAGCCTCTGACAAACTGCTCTGGTGCAGATGTTCGAAACTCATTCTGCAGGCAGTGTGCAACTGTGAGGGACTGAGGGTGAGCTCAACTCTCCGAAGTAAGTTGCTTTTGGACAAGGCGTTCAGCTAGCTTCTCTCGTATGGCACTTAGGATGTAGCACCTGGCTCACACAGTTGAAATACTAGGAAACCGCTAGATTGAGCTTGGATGCACTAGTCTTGTGGGCCGGGACTTTCCACTTACCTCTCACAACACTTCAGTCACGCATCGGGGCTAGGCCTGTTAGGAGCGCGGTGTAGCTGCAGGCAGGATGTGGGAGGGACAGTCCATAAGCTCAACTCTCGGAAGTGTGTATGCTTTGCAGCCAGATGTCTGGAAGACACTTATTGATGGGTGCTAGGACCGAGCTACACTCTCATTGAACAAGGACGTTTGCAATGTCTGTATTGAGATCAGATACACTTGAGGAGAATCCTGTCACTTCCACATGCTTTTCACACAACCTCTTCCGACGCCTTGCAAAAGGATGCTGGGACCTATGTCTCCAGGCAGGGTGCGGGAGGGTCCTGCCCTGACCTCAGCTCGCACACGGAAGCATGCCTACAGCCCCGCTTTCAACTAGCTGCGTTCTTAGGGCACTGAGAACGTAGCAGTACTCTCAGCCAGGAGGTACCCAGAATACCACTCCACTGCAGCTGGAGACACCCTCCAGGTCGGCTGATTCCACTTGTGTCTCACAAGCCTCTGAGAAACGGCTGTGGTGCTGATGTTCGAACCTCATTTGCAGGCAGTGTGCAACTGTGAGGGACTGAGGGTGAGCTAAACTCTCAGAAGTTATTTGCCTTGGGACTAGACGTCCAGCTAGCTTCTCTCGTATGGAACTTAGGATGTAACACCTGGCTAACATAGGAATTACTAGGTAATCGCTGGATTGAGCTTGGAGGCACTAGTCTTGAGGGCCGAGACTTTCCACTTACCTCTTATAACACTTCAGTCATGCAGCGAGCCTAGGCCTGTTATGAGCGAGGTGTACCTGCAGGCAGGATGTGGGAGGGACAGGCCATAAGCTCAACTCTCAGGAGCGTGTATGCCTAGGAGGCAGATGTCTGCTCCCCACTCATACAGGGGAGTTAGAACCTAGCTACACTCTCATTGAACAAGGACGTTGGCAATCGCTGTATTCCACTCAGATTGCCGTGAGGACAGGCCTGAGGCTTCCACACGCCTTTCTCACCACCTGTCTGCACCTGACATGAGGATTTTGGCCGCTCGCCCACAGGGGTACCCGAGGCGGGAGGATCCTTCGTTGAGCTCAACTCTCCAAAGGTAGCATGCTCCGAATGCAGCTTTCCACTAGCTGCGTTCTTATGGCCGTGAGAACGCAGCAGCACTGGAAGTCAGGACGTTGCGTTTATACTGCTCTACTGCACCGAGTGACAGCACCATTGAGGCCTGCAGCTTGCCCCTTGAGTCCCATGAGCTTCTGACAAACATGTCTAGTGAGGATGTTCGTAACTCCATGTGCAGGCAGTGTGGAACTGGGAAGGACGGCAAGTCAGCTCATCGCACAGAAGGAAGTTCCCCTGAGAGAGAGCTTGCAACTAGGTACTCAGGGTTGGAAGTTAGTATGTACCACCCATCTGAGGGAGGAAGTCGTCAGGAGTCACTGGATTGAGCTAAGAGACACTTGCCTCTCACAAAGCTTGAATCCCGTGTCCAACGAAATCCCTTGGCTGCAAAGGGTACAGGCGGTCAGCATGTGGGAGGTTGAAGCCATAAGCTCAACCCAAAGGAGTGTGCATGCCTTGGAGGCAGCTGTGTGCTAGGAGCGAGATTGACAAGCCAGTCACGTGGTTCTCTGTCTGCTAGTGTCCCGCGTAGAACGAAATGCTGTGCAAGCGAACCGTACAGGCATCAGGATGTGGGAGCGATAGGCCATAAGCTCAACTCTGAGAAGGGTGTAGGCTTTGCAGGCAGATGCCTGCCAGACGCTTATTGATGGAAGCTAGCACCGAGCTACACATTCATTGAACAAGGACGTTTGCAATGTCTGTATTGAGATCAGATACACTTGAGGAGAATCCTGTCACTTCCACATGCTTTTCACACAACCTCTTCCGGCGCCTAAAATAACGATGCTGCGACCTATACCTAGGGGCAGTTAGGATGCGGGTGGGTCCTGCCCTCACCTCAGCTCGCGCAAGGAAGCATGCCTAAAAGCCAGCTTTCAACTAGCTGCTTTCTTAGGGCATTGAGAACGTAGCAGTACTCTAAGCCAGGAGGTACCCAGAATACCACTCCACTGCAGCTGGAGACACCCTCCAGGTCGGCTGATTCCACTTGCGTCTCACAAGCCTCTGACAAACTGCTCTGCTGCAGATGTTCGAAACTCATTCTGCAGGCAGTGTGCAACTGTGAGGGACTGAGGGTGAGCTCAACTCTCCGAAGTAAGTTGCTTTTGGACAAGGCGTTCAGCTAGCTTCTCTCGTATGGCACTTAGGATGTAGCACCTGGCTCACACAGTTGAAATACTAGGAAACCGCTAGATTGAGCTTGGATGCACTAGTCTTGTGGGCCGGGACTTTCCACTGACCTCTCACAACACTTCAGTCATGCATCGGTGCTAGGCCTGTTAGGAGCGCGGTGTAGCTGCAGGCAGGATGTGGGAGGGACAGTCCATAAGCTCAACTCTCGGAAGTGTGTATGCTTTGCAGCCAGATGTCTGGAAGACACTTATTGATGGGTGCTAGGACCGAGCTACACTCTCATTGAACAAGGATGTTTGCAATGTCTGTATTGAGATCAGATACACTTGAGGAGAATCCTGTCACTTCCACATGCTTTTCACACAACCTCTTCCGGCGCCTAAAATAACGATGCTGCGACCTATACCTAGGGGCAGTTAGGATGCGGGTGGGTCCTGCCCTCACCTCAGCTCGCGCAAGGAAGCATGCCTAGAAGCCAGCTTTCAACTAGCTGCTTTCTTAGGGCATTGAGAACGTAGCAGTACTCTAAGCCAGGAGGTACCCAGAATACCACTCCACTGCAGCTGGAGACACCCTCCAGGTCGGCTGATTCCACTTGCGTCTCACAAGCCTCTGACAAACTGCTCTGGTGCAGATGTTCGAAACTCATTCTGCAGGCAGTGTGCAACTGTGAGGGACTGAGGGTGAGCTCAACTCTCCGAAGTAAGTTGCTTTTGGACAAGGCGTTCAGCTAGCTTCTCTCGTATGGCACTTAGGATGTAGCACCTGGCTCACACAGTTGAAATACTAGGAAACCGCTAGATTGAGCTTGGATGCACTAGTCTTGTGGGCCGGGACTTTCCACTTACCTCTCACAACACTTCAGTCACGCATCGGGGCTAGGCCTGTTAGGAGCGCGGTGTAGCTGCAGGCAGGATGTGGGAGGGACAGTCCATAAGCTCAACTCTCGGAAGTGTGTATGCTTTGCAGCCAGATGTCTGGAAGACACTTATTGATGGGTGCTAGGACCGAGCTACACTCTCATTGAACAAGGACGTTTGCAATGTCTGTATTGAGATCAGATACACTTGAGGAGAATCCTGTCACTTCCACATGCTTTTCACACAACCTCTTCCGACGCCTTGCAAAAGGATGCTGGGACCTATGTCTCCAGGCAGGGTGCGGGAGGGTCCTGCCCTGACCTCAGCTCGCACACGGAAGCATGCCTACAGCCCCGCTTTCAACTAGCTGCGTTCTTAGGGCACTGAGAACGTAGCAGTACTCTCAGCCAGGAGGTACCCAGAATACCACTCCACTGCAGCTGGAGACACCCTCCAGGTCGGCTGATTCCACTTGTGTCTCACAAGCCTCTGAGAAACGGCTGTGGTGCTGATGTTCGAACCTCATTTGCAGGCAGTGTGCAACTGTGAGGGACTGAGGGTGAGCTAAACTCTCAGAAGTTATTTGCCTTGGGACTAGACGTCCAGCTAGCTTCTCTCGTATGGAACTTAGGATGTAACACCTGGCTAACATAGGAATTACTAGGTAATCGCTGGATTGAGCTTGGAGGCACTAGTCTTGAGGGCCGAGACTTTCCACTTACCTCTTATAACACTTCAGTCATGCAGCGAGCCTAGGCCTGTTATGAGCGAGGTGTACCTGCAGGCAGGATGTGGGAGGGACAGGCCATAAGCTCAACTCTCAGGAGCGTGTATGCCTAGGAGGCAGATGTCTGCTCCCCACTCATACAGGGGAGTTAGAACCTAGCTACACTCTCATTGAACAAGGACGTTGGCAATCGCTGTATTCCACTCAGATTGCCGTGAGGACAGGCCTGAGGCTTCCACACGCCTTTCTCACCACCTGTCTGCACCTGACATGAGGATTTTGGCCGCTCGCCCACAGGGGTACCCGAGGCGGGAGGATCCTTCGTTGAGCTCAACTCTCCAAAGGTAGCATGCTCCGAATGCAGCTTTCCACTAGCTGCGTTCTTATGGCCGTGAGAACGCAGCAGCACTGGAAGTCAGGACGTTGCGTTTATACTGCTCTACTGCACCGAGTGACAGCACCATTGAGGCCTGCAGCTTGCCCCTTGAGTCCCATGAGCTTCTGACAAACATGTCTAGTGAGGATGTTCGTAACTCCATGTGCAGGCAGTGTGGAACTGGGAAGGACGGCAAGTCAGCTCATCGCACAGAAGGAAGTTCCCCTGAGAGAGAGCTTGCAACTAGGTACTCAGGGTTGGAAGTTAGTATGTACCACCCATCTGAGGGAGGAAGTCGTCAGGAGTCACTGGATTGAGCTAAGAGACACTTGCCTCTCACAAAGCTTGAATCCCGTGTCCAACGAAATCCCTTGGCTGCAAAGGGTACAGGCGGTCAGCATGTGGGAGGTTGAAGCCATAAGCTCAACCCAAAGGAGTGTGCATGCCTTGGAGGCAGCTGTGTGCTAGGAGCGAGATTGACAAGCCAGTCACGTGGTTCTCTGTCTGCTAGTGTCCCGCGTAGAACGAAATGCTGTGCAAGCGAACCGTACAGGCATCAGGATGTGGGAGCGATAGGCCATAAGCTCAACTCTGAGAAGGGTGTAGGCTTTGCAGGCAGATGCCTGCCAGACGCTTATTGATGGAAGCTAGCACCGAGCTACACATTCATTGAACAAGGACGTTTGCAATGTCTGTATTGAGATCAGATACACTTGAGGAGAATCCTGTCACTTCCCCATGCTTTTCACACAACCTCTTCCGGCGCCTAAAATAACGATGCTGCGACCTATACCTAGGGGCAGTTAGGATGCGGGTGGGTCCTGCCCTCACCTCAGCTCGCGCAAGGAAGCATGCCTAAAAGCCAGCTTTCAACTAGCTGCTTTCTTAGGGCATTGAGAACGTAGCAGTACTCTAAGCCAGGAGGTACCCAGAATACCACTCCACTGCAGCTGGAGACACCCTCCAGGTCGGCTGATTCCACTTGCGTCTCACAAGCCTCTGACAAACTGCTCTGCTGCAGATGTTCGAAACTCATTCTGCAGGCAGTGTGCAACTGTGAGGGACTGAGGGTGAGCTCAACTCTCCGAAGTAAGTTGCTTTTGGACAAGGCGTTCAGCTAGCTTCTCTCGTATGGCACTTAGGATGTAGCACCTGGCTCACACAGTTGAAATACTAGGAAACCGCTAGATTGAGCTTGGATGCACTAGTCTTGTGGGCCGGGACTTTCCACTGACCTCTCACAACACTTCAGTCATGCATCGGTGCTAGGCCTGTTAGGAGCGCGGTGTAGCTGCAGGCAGGATGTGGGAGGGACAGTCCATAAGCTCAACTCTCGGAAGTGTGTATGCTTTGCAGCCAGATGTCTGGAAGACACTTATTGATGGGTGCTAGGACCGAGCTACACTCTCATTGAACAAGGATGTTTGCAATGTCTGTATTGAGATCAGATACACTTGAGGAGAATCCTGTCACTTCCACATGCTTTTCACACAACCTCTTCCGGCGCCTAAAATAACGATGCTGCGACCTATACCTAGGGGCAGTTAGGATGCGGGTGGGTCCTGCCCTCACCTCAGCTCGCGCAAGGAAGCATGCCTAGAAGCCAGCTTTCAACTAGCTGCTTTCTTAGGGCATTGAGAACGTAGCAGTACTCTAAGCCAGGAGGTACCCAGAATACCACTCCACTGCAGCTGGAGACACCCTCCAGGTCGGCTGATTCCACTTGCGTCTCACAAGCCTCTGACAAACTGCTCTGGTGCAGATGTTCGAAACTCATTCTGCAGGCAGTGTGCAACTGTGAGGGACTGAGGGTGAGCTCAACTCTCCGAAGTAAGTTGCTTTTGGACAAGGCGTTCAGCTAGCTTCTCTCGTATGGCACTTAGGATGTAGCACCTGGCTCACACAGTTGAAATACTAGGAAACCGCTAGATTGAGCTTGGATGCACTAGTCTTGTGGGCCGGGACTTTCCACTTACCTCTCACAACACTTCAGTCACGCATCGGGGCTAGGCCTGTTAGGAGCGCGGTGTAGCTGCAGGCAGGATGTGGGAGGGACAGTCCATAAGCTCAACTCTCGGAAGTGTGTATGCTTTGCAGCCAGATGTCTGGAAGACACTTATTGATGGGTGCTAGGACCGAGCTACACTCTCATTGAACAAGGACGTTTGCAATGTCTGTATTGAGATCAGATACACTTGAGGAGAATCCTGTCACTTCCACATGCTTTTCACACAACCTCTTCCGACGCCTTGCAAAAGGATGCTGGGACCTATGTCTCCAGGCAGGGTGCGGGAGGGTCCTGCCCTGACCTCAGCTCGCACACGGAAGCATGCCTACAGCCCCGCTTTCAACTAGCTGCGTTCTTAGGGCACTGAGAACGTAGCAGTACTCTCAGCCAGGAGGTACCCAGAATACCACTCCACTGCAGCTGGAGACACCCTCCAGGTCGGCTGATTCCACTTGTGTCTCACAAGCCTCTGAGAAACGGCTGTGGTGCTGATGTTCGAACCTCATTTGCAGGCAGTGTGCAACTGTGAGGGACTGAGGGTGAGCTAAACTCTCAGAAGTTATTTGCCTTGGGACTAGACGTCCAGCTAGCTTCTCTCGTATGGAACTTAGGATGTAACACCTGGCTAACATAGGAATTACTAGGTAATCGCTGGATTGAGCTTGGAGGCACTAGTCTTGAGGGCCGAGACTTTCCACTTACCTCTTATAACACTTCAGTCATGCAGCGAGCCTAGGCCTGTTATGAGCGAGGTGTACCTGCAGGCAGGATGTGGGAGGGACAGGCCATAAGCGCAACTCTCAGGAGCGTGTATGCCTAGGAGGCAGATGTCTGCTCCCCACTCATACAGGGGAGTTAGAACCTAGCTACACTCTCATTGAACAAGGACGTTGGCAATCGCTGTATTCCACTCAGATTGCCGTGAGGACAGGCCTGAGGCTTCCACACGCCTTTCTCACCACCTGTCTGCACCTGACATGAGGATTTTGGCCGCTCGCCCACAGGGGTACCCGAGGCGGGAGGATCCTTCGTTGAGCTCAACTCTCCAAAGGTAGCATGCTCCGAATGCAGCTTTCCACTAGCTGCGTTCTTATGGCCGTGAGAACGCAGCAGCACTGGAAGTCAGGACGTTGCGTTTATACTGCTCTACTGCACCGAGTGACAGCACCATTGAGGCCTGCAGCTTGCCCCTTGAGTCCCATGAGCTTCTGACAAACATGTCTAGTGAGGATGTTCGTAACTCCATGTGCAGGCAGTGTGGAACTGGGAAGGACGGCAAGTCAGCTCATCGCACAGAAGGAAGTTCCCCTGAGAGAGAGCTTGCAACTAGGTACTCAGGGTTGGAAGTTAGTATGTACCACCCATCTGAGGGAGGAAGTCGTCAGGAGTCACTGGATTGAGCTAAGAGACACTTGCCTCTCACAAAGCTTGAATCCCGTGTCCAACGAAATCCCTTGGCTGCAAAGGGTACAGGCGGTCAGCATGTGGGAGGTTGAAGCCATAAGCTCAACCCAAAGGAGTGTGCATGCCTTGGAGGCAGCTGTGTGCTAGGAGCGAGATTGACAAGCCAGTCACGTGGTTCTCTGTCTGCTAGTGTCCCGCGTAGAACGAAATGCTGTGCAAGCGAACCGTACAGGCATCAGGATGTGGGAGCGATAGGCCATAAGCTCAACTCTGAGAAGGGTGTAGGCTTTGCAGGCAGATGCCTGCCAGACGCTTATTGATGGAAGCTAGCACCGAGCTACACATTCATTGAACAAGGACGTTTGCAATGTCTGTATTGAGATCAGATACACTTGAGGAGAATCCTGTCACTTCCCCATGCTTTTCACACAACCTCTTCCGGCGCCTAAAATAACGATGCTGCGACCTATACCTAGGGGCAGTTAGGATGCGGGTGGGTCCTGCCCTCACCTCAGCTCGCGCAAGGAAGCATGCCTAGAAGCCAGCTTTCAACTAGCTGCTTTCTTAGGGCATTGAGAACGTAGCAGTACTCTAAGCCAGGAGGTACCCAGAATACCACTCCACTGCAGCTGGAGACACCCTCCAGGTCGGCTGATTCCACTTGCGTCTCACAAGCCTCTGACAAACTGCTCTGGTGCAGATGTTCGAAACTCATTCTGCAGGCAGTGTGCAACTGTGAGGGACTGAGGGTGAGCTCAACTCTCCGAAGTAAGTTGCTTTTGGACAAGGCGTTCAGCTAGCTTCTCTCGTATGGCACTTAGGATGTAGCACCTGGCTCACACAGTTGAAATACTAGGAAACCGCTAGATTGAGCTTGGATGCACTAGTCTTGTGGGCCGGGACTTTCCACTTACCTCTCACAACACTTCAGTCACGCATCGGGGCTAGGCCTGTTAGGAGCGCGGTGTAGCTGCAGGCAGGATGTGGGAGGGACAGTCCATAAGCTCAACTCTCGGAAGTGTGTATGCTTTGCAGCCAGATGTCTGGAAGACACTTATTGATGGGTGCTAGGACCGAGCTACACTCTCATTGAACAAGGACGTTTGCAATGTCTGTATTGAGATCAGATACACTTGAGGAGAATCCTGTCACTTCCACATGCTTTTCACACAACCTCTTCCGACGCCTTGCAAAAGGATGCTGGGACCTATGTCTCCAGGCAGGGTGCGGGAGGGTCCTGCCCTGACCTCAGCTCGCACACGGAAGCATGCCTACAGCCCCGCTTTCAACTAGCTGCGTTCTTAGGGCACTGAGAACGTAGCAGTACTCTCAGCCAGGAGGTACCCAGAATACCACTCCACTGCAGCTGGAGACACCCTCCAGGTCGGCTGATTCCACTTGTGTCTCACAAGCCTCTGAGAAACGGCTGTGGTGCTGATGTTCGAACCTCATTTGCAGGCAGTGTGCAACTGTGAGGGACTGAGGGTGAGCTAAACTCTCAGAAGTTATTTGCCTTGGGACTAGACGTCCAGCTAGCTTCTCTCGTATGGAACTTAGGATGTAACACCTGGCTAACATAGGAATTACTAGGTAATCGCTGGATTGAGCTTGGAGGCACTAGTCTTGAGGGCCGAGACTTTCCACTTACCTCTTATAACACTTCAGTCATGCAGCGAGCCTAGGCCTGT